>NC_081312.1:90872021-91175052 GCF_026419965.1 Kogia breviceps | reverse complement strand
CCAAATCCCTGCTCTTAGCAACCACTGGGACCTTGTTAAACTAGTGTACAGTTCCTTGGATAACTTCCCAGGACCTTTTGAACACACTTTTCTCTCTAGGCCCCCTCCATCTCTCAAGTCCCTCTTCAGTACTTTCTCTCCTCTCCTCTCTCTTGGCCACACTTAAACATCAGCTGCTGACTTCCTGGCCACCCACTGTAGCTCATTTTCCTGCATTTATCTCATCCTGTTCCCTGATCCTTTCTTTTAAGCATCTCTCCCACTTCAGGGACTCACTACCTGAGATTGCTATTTCCTCTCTTATTGTCCTCTTGTCTCAATCATTGATGACACATTATATCTATTATCATGTCTAAAACCTTATAGTCAACTGTTTCTGTCTACCCAGAGAATCAGAGTATATATGCAATGAATATAGAATTGGAAAAGATGGCAATTTTCATTATAATCTTTTATTATTTTTTAAGGTTTATATTGTACTATTTGATCATTTTCTGAGATGGCTTAGGAGGGTGTGGAACCAGGGAACTTACTTAGACTAGAAGCCTGAGAATTATAGTATAGAAAAATCTGTTTTCCATCATATACAGATATTATTTAATTGATGATTATTAAGTGTTAAATAGGAACAAAACATAGATTTCCTTACAATGTTCATACTCCATAAGAAAATTTGATGAACCCCATAATGGAATAGGGTTTTGATTTTGTTTTTTATGTATTATTTTTTACCATATTTATTGTTTCATTACTGGTTTTTTTTTTACTCAAGTTTTGTGTTTCCTGGTTCATTGTCTCTCCTCCCTTGTTTTCTTCTTGGCAGATGTGAAGGTTGAGAGAACATTATGAGTGGATTGCGTGACTTACATAATATCTCCTATGGTTTTTGTGACAGGATAGGCACTCAGAATGGGGGAACACTTTAAAAATTCCACAAATTTTCTTTCCATATAAATGTATAATGAAGAAAGAGCAATAGAGAGACTCATACACAAAGAGAACTATGTACCCAGAGTGTATCTAAGACGTTTCCTTAGAGCTTAATATAGGATATCACCTGCCTTTCAATGAATTGTTTATAGGAAAGCTTCCTCTTGAAGTAGACATTAAAATTGATATTATGAGGATAAAGAAAAAAAAATAAAACCAAGCATGGTTCAAGAGTGTGTGTCCTGGAAATGTGCAAAGAGTAGACAACTTGTGATGATTTAAATCATATGTTTTTTCATGAGAAAACTAATACACGCTTATTGTAGAGAATGTTGAGATGAAAGAAAGAAAGGAAGAAAGAAAGAAAAGAAAGAAAGAGAAAGAAAGATTTATGCATCTTTGTGCATAAATCTTTATCCAAAATTTCAAAGTTTTTTTTTTTTAGGATAGATTCCTGAAGGTGAATAAATTGAGCCAGAGTGCTGGAATATCTGTAAGACTCTTGACATATTTTGACAAATTGCTTTTCCAGGAGGTGGTATCAATTTACACTCCCAGCAGGAGTGTATGACTGTATCTCACCTCACCTTTGCCAGAATAAGATAATTTTCAAAATCTTTGTTAATTGGATAAGTAAGAAATAGCATTCTTTCTTGGCTATATTTTGTATTACTTTATTTCTAGAGAAGTTGAAGGTTTTTCATTTTTATAAGCTCATTAGAAAATAAGACTATTTTTAAAAGAAAATCATGTGCAAATTGAGACTCTTGTTAACCTCTCTTATTGTTTTGCAAGTGTCGATAATAGTTTCAATGGATGATACAAAGGTCCTCCAAATAGAAATGGTAACTGTTAAATAAGCCCATGCTGATAGAAGTAGAGGCATTAGCAGTATGTATGCTTACACAACACCCTGTTTTGGAAGGGAACTAAAAGACTGTATTCAACTCTCTAAGTGCCTTAGATTGGATTCTTCAGAATCAGCCCCTTAGGGTGCATGTGAAAATGATTTATTAAAAAGTATTTCCAATAAAAGACAACAAGGCAACAGGGAAGTGGGCCTGGGACAGAAAAGAGGCCAAACAGATGTGAGATATCAAGCAAAGTCGAATGGAAGGTAACTATAGTATAGATGGGCTTGCTCTGGAGCCATACCTCACAGCCACCCAATCAGGGGCCTAAGGAGCTGGAGTATTTATTTATTCCTCCCCATTCTCAGTCATTGTTTAAGGTGCTCAGGGAAAGAACATAGACTTTTCCAGGCACTACTGACTCTCCACCCTCCATGCCTTTTAGGCAATGTGGGTTCCAGAAGCCTGAGGGCAGCCCTCTGGCAAAGAGATGCAGCAAAGAGATGCTGGCTACCGGAAGTGAAAACATACAGGAACCCAATTTGAGTTTATTTTTGTGTATGGTGTTAGGGAGTGTTCTAATTTCATACTTTTACATGTACCTGTCCAGTTTTCCCAGCACCACTTATTGAAGAGGCTGTCTTTTCTCCACTGTATATTCTTGCCTCCTTTATCAAAGATAAGGTAACCATATGTGTGTGGGTTTATCTCTGGGCTTTCTATCCTGTTCCATTGATCTATATTTCTGTTTTTTTTGCCAGTACTATACTGTCTTGATTACTGTAGCTTTGTAGAATAGTCTGAAGTCAGGGAGCCTGATTCCTCCAGCTCCATTTTTCATTCTCAAGATAGTGGGAAGCAGCCGCATGGCACAGGAAGATCAGCTAGGTGGTTTATGACCACATAGAGGGGTGGGATAGGGAGGGTGGGAGGGAGCGAGATGCAAGAGGGAAGAGATATGGGAAGGGAACATATGTATATGTATAACTGATTCACTTTGTTGTAAAGCAGAAACTAACACACCATTGTAAAACAGTTATACTCCAATAAAGATGTTAAAAAAAAAAAAAAAAAAAGATGTGTTTAAAAAAAAAAAAGCAGGGCTTCCCTGGTGGCGCAGTGGTTGAGAGTCCACCTGCCAATGCAGGGTATGCAGGTTTGTGCCCGGTCCGGGAGGATCCCACATGCCGCGGAGCAGCTGGGCCCGTGAGCCGTGGCCGCTGGGCCTGCGCGTCCGGAGCCTGTGCTCCACAACGGGAGAGGCCACAGCAGTGAGAGGCCTGCGTACCGCCAAAAAAAAAACCCACAAAAAAACAAACAAAAAACAATACAGGAAGGCAGTGGTGCACAAAATGGTAAGAGGGATTTGAGGGTATCAGGGAGGAACACAGGATAGCATCTTCAACCCCAGGCATCCTGGGACTAAATACTTTTATGGAGAATAACTTACTTGACTGCCTTAGGCAAAGTCAATTACAGTTTGTTAAACATAAATGGACCTATGTTTTCATGCCAATGGTGAGCCATAAAATGTGGAGAAGAAACAGTAAAGTAAAATCTTGTTCATGTTTGTGTGTGTTGCTTGATGAGTGGGTGGGTAACTTGAAAAAAGAAAACCAGTGGAAGGAGAGTCTAAGAGGATGGAGGGAAAATGTGAAAGAAAAAAGAAACCTGATGGTAAAAAAAGAAGTGGGATCTGAAGGCCACTGATTGGGAAATGAATTAGGAGGCTGGGTGGCCAAAAGCAAACCTGGAATGGGAGCCAAATAAGGAGTGGACACAGGCTATATCCCGGTGGCCATAGCAGGGTTTGAAGTTTCTTGGTAATATTTTCTGTTTGACTTGAAAAGAAAATATAGATATTGACTTAAGAAATTAAATAATGTATATATTTGGAACATTCACAAAAAGATTTGAATATTTTGTGTATTAAAATGTTAATATTTCATTAGGTTTATGTAAAACATAGATCCCCTAACATGATAAATAACTGGATATAATAAGAGAGAGGGAATTTCCTGGGATTGACCACTCAATCTCCATTTCACCCTCCTTCTATTTGAATAGATTGGAAATCTAAAACGCAAACAAACTCTAAGGAACAAAACAAAACGCATTTACCTGAACCAAAAACATCTACCAAAACTTTTCAAGCTAGAGCCCTGGATGAATGAGTTTCTGCCCAAGAGATGCGCTTGTGTGACTTAGAAAACAGAAGAAACACAGGATCAGCTTCAGGTTGTTGCCATCGGTTAGGAAGATTGTAGTTTATCTGTGGCAATTTCTGGAATTTATTCTCCAGCTTCCTGGATGTTGAGAAACAATGGTGGTAGCAGCAACTCTCTTGTGTTGACTCCCTGATATGTGAATAACATTTTTAGGTGTCCTTTCAAGGTTTTAAGGTGCCTAGACACTGCTGTGGAAAGGGTGGCAGCTCTGGGCTCCAAGCAGCATGATCCAACAGCAGCCCCAGTCCTGCATTTCTCCAGAAATCATTCCCAAAGGCTCAGACTAGAATCTGCTGCAGCATCCTCCAATGAACCTGTAAGTATCCAATTACCTAAATACATACTGTTTAAAATACCTGGAGTGGTTTGCTTTTTACACTGAGCACTGGCTGACCCAGGAGTGCACACAACGCCCCCCCCACCCTGTGCCATTTTTAAATAATAAAAGGAGCAGTGATTCTCTTCCTCTTTCCCTCCCTTCCCTTTTCTCTTTCCTCTCTGCTCCCTCCCTTCACATCCCTTCTCTTTCTAAATGCTTCAGTCCAAAAGCCATTATAAGCATCCACAGGGTAGGAAGAGTCCTGGTGTGGCATTGTAGCCCATGTCGGTTGAGGAGGGCATCCAATGGGAGGGTGGCGGCAGCAGTGGTCTGGTGTAGGCCATCAAAGCCACAGCAGGATAGGGAGTTTCCTGTGCAGAGGTATCAGAGACTCAGTGAGGTGAGGAAGTCATGCTTTTGGGTGTGTGTGGTGCAGGATGTCAGAGCCTGAAAAGAGTAAGGACAGTCTATGTGTGTGCATGGCTGGGACAGGAGGAGCCAGTGGTGGTGGTTGGACAGAGTGAGAAGAGCATCTGCAGGGCGGCAGCATCAGCGGTGGCCTGATATGGGGTTGTTGGAGCCTGAGACAGAGGAGGAGAACATCTGTGTGAGTGAGGGGTATGTGAGGGGGAAGAGGCGGGTACAGCCCAGCATGTGGAGTCAGAGCCTGAATGGGATAAAGAAGGCATCCACGCAGCAGAGGGGAATTAATCCAGCAGCAACAGGATGTTAGATACAGACAGGGGGATTGAGCAAATAACTAAATATTTTAAAGATGATAGGAAGAAGATTCTCATTGTCAGAGAAGGTAGTTACAAATATGAAAAAGAGAACAAAATTAGAATGAACCTGATGGTGTTAGATTGGAATTGGGGATATTGATGTGAAATCATAGTTTTTGATAGATGTATATACAAATTGGGTATAAATGTGTGACATGCACATATTCTCTAGCTCTATTCACAAAGAGAGTCTGAGAGCAGCGACAGCCCAATAGCAATAAACACAGCAGATGTCTAGATCTTGGAAACTAAATGCCATTCTCCACTCAAAAGGATCCCTGAAGAAGCCCCAGAAATGGGACAGAGAAAGTATAAGTAATCCTGGAACACTGCATTGTGCCAGAAAGTAGTGATGTGCCTGATGAATGATGGGGACATGTCAAAGGACACAGAACATAGCCTGAGGGGCTCCCATTCAACAAAGCTAGGACAATTTGAGCATCTAAATAAATTATGATTATAATGGAATATAAACCGCTGAATAGAAGAGGCATCTATGTGCCCATGCTGATATCAGTAAGCCAATGAATAGGTTGAAAGTTTGATGAAGAGTAGAAATCAAGGCTCAAAGTAACTTCCTACAAAATACGTATTAAATACAAAGGAAAAAGGTAAATTTACAGTGGAGAAGCTGGCAGACACTGGAACTGGCAGACAACTGATCAGCTGATTATCACTTGACAATCAGTAATGTGATGTTAAATCATGTTGCTACCTAATTGAAATCATGTGCCACCTAATAGGATGCAGTGAAAAGAACATAGCATCACTTTGTTGTCATTCCTGCCAAAGCCAAAGTTGCATAATCGGTATCTAATCATACAGAATCATCTAACAACCCCAAATTGAGGGCCAGTCTACAAAATAACTGGTCTGTTATTTTTAAATGTCCAGGTTATAAAAGACTGAACAGATTTTTCAAATTAAAGAATACTAATGACACATGATAATTAAATGCAACTTGTGATTTCAGGCTGGTTTATTTTGCTATAAAGGACATTAATGTGACAGCAGGTGCGACTGGAATGGATCTGAGAATAAGATGGTGCTAGGTATCAATGTTACTTTCTTTTTTTTTTTTTACTTTCCTGGTTTTGATGGTTGTATCGAGTCTTATAGGAGAAGGTCCTTGTTTGTAAGAATTAGATACCAAAGCATTCAGGAGTGATGGGGCATCATGTTAACAAGTTACTCTTCAGTGGTTCAGAAAAAAACATTCTTGTGCTGTTCTTGAACTTTTTCTGAACATCCGAGATTGTTTCACACATACACAAAAATAAACAAACAGACAAACCCCAGTTGTTTAGAGTATCATTATCTAGACTCTCAAAGAAGGAAAGGTACCAAGGAAGGCACACGGTCACAGAGGCACAGAAAAATAAAGAGAAGAATTTCTTCATCCTTGGGTAATGGCAGTGAAGTGGCCAGAACCCAACATGGAGGCCTCCATTCAGGGAGTCTCAGTAGGGGTCTCTGAAAGGATAATACAGCACGGAACTGGACAGCGCTTGGGGCTAGGATTTACTCCTGGTTAGAGCCACTGAGTCTGACTCTGGCGGGGGCATCAGCGAGTGTTTTAATCAGTAAACCAAGGTCCTGTGGTCATCACTCATCACATCCCAGTACATCTGAGAAGAGCTCCCCCATCCTTGTCATCTTGGGCAGTGCCACGTGCAGTGCAGACCCCACAGAGTCCACTTTCAACCTTGACTCGTGGGCAATGCAGGTCTTAAACCTGCTAAGAAGGAGCCTCCATCATTCTTATTTGACTCATTCTTTCTTTGCTCATGACCTTCACTGCAAAATTTTTTGTCTTGTTCTGGTTCACATTCTGCCTCATCCCTGTGGCTCTGGACCTCTTGCCACTCCTGCCTGCAGCCTTAGTCTCTGTCTTTGCTGTATTTCTGTTCCTGATTGCTCTAGGAACAAACCTGGTTATCAGTCACATGCTAGGCAAAGAGATTGGCCTTTCTCTTTGAATGCCTTTTCCTATTGAGGGAAACCAGAGCAAGTGTCTCTGCTGGAAGGGTCCAAGAGATCCTTTAGCCCAATTCCATCATTTCACAGATGAGGAGACCGAGGCCTAGAGAGGCTACCTGATGTACCAGTGGTGACAGAGCCCGGAGCAAAGCCCAGGTTTTTAGTCTCTTGGGTCAATGTACAGACTACAGGCTATATTGAAGTGGAGATGGTGGTGGCAGAATTTAAAAAATGAAAGTGGAAGAATAGAAAAGGGCCTCTTAAAGGAGGCAGAGAATTCAAGTCCAAAGCTTGTCAATTTGATCTAGAAATGAATAAGGAGTCACTGCAGAGGGATGATGTATTTGAGATGGATTATGGCATTGATTTAACACAGGGTTTCTCAACAGTGGTATTACTGATACCTGGGACTGGATAATTCTTTGTTGTGTGGGCTGCCTAGTGCACTGTAGGATGTTTAGCTGTATCCCTGGCCTCTATCCATTAGATGCAATAGCACCTCCCCAGTCTTGACTCTCAAAAGTGACTCCAACATTGCCAAATATCCGCTGGGGTAAAAAATCACCCCTAGTTGAGAACCACTGGTTTAATGCATGGATTGGAACCGAGATGCACTGGAGAAAGGAAGCCAGTAGGAGGTTTACTAGAGTTTCAGTTCACTGAGGTGGTGCAACCAATGGTTTCAGATGTCTGCTTCAGGAGGCAGACCGCCTACTTTACATCAAGGCCAAACACTGGCTATGTGGCTGCCCCTGGGCTCGCTAACATGGCAGTGATATTAATACCTATCTTTTAGGGTTGTCATGAAAGTGTATCTAAAAAAACACTGATAGCAGGGCTGGCAAATAGGTAGATGCTTGATGTGTGAAGAGAAATGGAGGGAAAACGAGTAAGCCTTGACTGAGTATGTGACCCAAGAGCCAAGCCCTACAGTGATGTCAGGGTGATGGCCCCCCACCCCCCAGGGTATTGCACCAGGTGCTGTGAGCAACACATCTAGACCATTCTAAGTGATCTGTTGACTAATGTATTTGCTCTATAAGGATTTGATGACTGATTGGTAAATTAGACTTGCAGGCATTTTAGTTTCTACTGAAAGGCTGACAGGTCAAATTTTAGTAAACTTCATGTTTTATGGAAATAGATGAATCAAAGGAAAGAAATCAAGTCAGATGTCTCATCTTTGTTTCAAACATGAAAATAGATATGGAGGTACATATTTATTTCAAGTGAAAAGAAAAATCACAACAAATGCCTGAAGCCCTGGCAATTCAGGACCCGTTCTTCTGTGATCTCTTCAGTCAATTTGCCAGAAAGGCCTACACAGAAACGGTTCCTAGTGCCACCTGCCTTCCACTCACCACCTGTAACACTGCAATTCCCGCAACTCCCCGCATTCACGGGAACCTTGGAGTTTCAGCCTTCTTAACCCCGTACTAAATCTACCACTAATTACAGTATGCAAACCCAGGTGACTGTGCAATAATATTATGATAGCACTCTGTGCCCTTGTTCTGGGTCTTCTGGAAATATTTTGTGGGAATGAAAAAAATCTCCAGGTGATAACCACAGCATGGCTGAGCTCCAGTGGCCTCTAACATACCACTGGTGCACATGAAAACACTCCAGCGACGGACATGTGAACAGGTTTTACTTGGCTGCTGTTTGCTCTCCACATTTGTATTGTTTCCTCTGCCAGAGATATGCACTTATTTTATTTTCCCATCCTGAAGATTTATGACTCTCCCACCAAGAGGCCTCTCTCCCTCTTGCAGCATTCTTTTAAATAATAATAGTAATAATCCCCTACATTTATAATACTTTATATTTCCAATGCAGTTTCACATATATTAACCCACTTGCAGTATTATTTTTGCCTCAGAAATGGCTATCAGCCTTCTATAGAATTTCTAATTTCATTCTAAAACCCTGCGATCCTTTCATTTTGTTCTTTTAGCAACGTTATATGTTGTTCAGTTCGCAAGGTTCAATCTTAATTAAACCAAGTTCAGGATCCAAGCGGAAATGACTAGCAGTGAGGGGCAGATTACTAACACCCTATGGCACATTCACTCTAAATTTAGACGCTACCCTTAGAGTCTTCCAAGTGGAATCACAACCTTATAATTAATATTTCCTGTCCTTCCTCCCTGCGTGAGATTGTCCCAGTGGCATTTCACAGTATTTGCAAGTATTTATTCTTTACAAAGTGTATGTTACCAAATGTGAACTGAGAATAGCAAGACCATGCTTTTCATTTTTCCTGAAGAGACAATTAAAAACTAAAAGCCAAACCATTACTGTATAATTGTATGTAAATATATGGATTCTCCCCCCCAAAGTCCCTAGTTTGAAAAACCATATTTTTAAAGTTAAAATATGTTGATGTGTGTGAATCCTAATTCTAGTATCGCAATATGTGTGCATGGGAACACACTAGTGTGTGTAGAATGAAGTTTTAAAGCACCATGAACTTTTGTAGATCAGTATGCAAGGTAATGTCCATTTTGTTTGACAGCAGTATATCAATATGCATGAAGACCTAATACCAGAATAAAATTTACTAACAATTTGTAGCTTTTCCAATTTTTCTCCAACCAGATTTAAAGACACAGAAGAAAACCTCAATTTCAAAAAAATCGAGGTTCAATGTCAGGTGCCAGGAATTCCATATTCTGCTATGTGACAAATGTCTAATGTCTAAGAGGGAAGTGAGAGGAAGTAAAGGAGGGGAGAGAAAAAGACAGCAACCACCTAGGCTGAAAATGAGCAATGCTGCTTAAGGCTGGTGTGCATGTTTTCATGTGTGACCCTAATAAAAGTGTGTTTTATAGCTGACTTCAATGGGATAATTAACTGCTCAGATGTGCCCATCCATATTTGCCAATGGAAGGTATATTTGATAATTGGCTTTAATAACAAGCTTGCATAATAGTAACCAAGAGAAGAATTTGGCTAGCTGTGGATTTTCTCCTGTGAAAACCACATTTTGGATGAACTAACAACAGCTCAAATTGTGATGAATCTAGAGTGCTAGCAGAAGCCCAAAGCTACTCAATCCATCTATAGTTAAATTATCTAGTTCCTGGTCAATAGCAGGCGATATGAAGCCATCATTAAATGAACCACATACCCTAATATCATACTTGGAGAGGTTTATGGTCATTTGAGATGAGATAGCCATCTCTGTGACTGGCATGTCTCCAGCTATCTATGCATCAAAGACTTATGCATATCTATCCCAGTCATTTGCTATCCTAGTGTGGCTATGCCTTACAGAATTATGAACACCTGTAGCCCTCTCATATTAGGTCAGTACACATCACCTGCTGGTTAATAGCTTCCCAAAGAGGTTCTTGATGTCCCAGGAGACTAGCAGTGCTCTCATCATTGGGAGGCTTGTTGGAAATGCAGTCTTGAACCCCATCTCAGACCTCCTGCATCAGAATGTGCATTTTAATGAGATTCCCAGGTGATTCAAATGCACTTTAACATTTGAAAACCATTGCTTTACACAGTCTTTCGCACCTTCCTTTGGTCATTATCTTTTAAATCTGTATCAGGGCAAAGGACTCTAAACAGATCCTCCTGTCACCACTCTTACCCCACTTCATTAATGCCTTCATGCAGCTGCCAAGGCACAACTCAAACGATACAGGAAGTACACATCCAATCTCCCCAAGCCTTCCTGTGGCTTTCAGAATTAAGCCCGGACTACTCAGCCCTTTCTGGTCTATTCCCCATCTACATTTCCAGCTGCTTTTCTTAACATTTCCATGGGATGTGAGAGTGACTTGAGCAAGCATAGAGGTGGCTACTCTAAATTAGAAGGTCCAAGAAGTCTTCTGGAGGAGGAGATGGTTGAACTGAGACCCAGATGACAAGAGCTCACTATGCCCAGAACCTGCCTCCTTTTTGCACAATCCATTTCCTGCACCTGGAGGAAATGTGCTTACCTTACTCTGCTTCCTGCCTCAATTTTATATGCATTCTCCCAGATTCAACTGAAATGTCATTCCTTGCCAGAGAGTCTTTTCTGAGCAGCCCTGGTTCACATTTGGGTTAGTTCCCTTGCTTTGGACTTACATATATGTCAGGCTAAAATGACACTGTGAGGGTTTGAGTCGCTGGAAGCAGACACTGATGCAGAGTTTGAGTTACAAGATATTTATTCAGGGTCAACATTTGTGAATAGAGGATGAAGGAAGCAGGACTGGTCTATGGACACAATCTGAGGAGTTATGTAATGGAGTTATGTAATGGAAGAAATATGGACTGAAGTCATGCAGATTTGGGGCCAATCAAAATCTCATGCAAGCTGAAAGTCTGGGGAAGCAGAGAAACTTCTCAGTCTGCAAAGAGAAGAGTAGAGAAGTCAAAGTCCATGGGGTCCACTTAGAGACAAACAAGCAGCCTGAGTTCTTAACCTACACCTTTTCATCCCTGAGAGTGGCTACTGTCAATGAAATTGCCTGCTTGGTTTAGCCTATCTTGAGTGGAGTTCTGTTTGGTGCAATGAAAGGATCCCTGGCTAAGGTATTAGATGACATGAATATACACCCACAGGAAAGTAGTTCTAGAGTGAATTTCTAAGCCTCTTCCATCCACAGCTGGCCACCCAGGTCCAGCTACAAGTGATCCAGATGTGGAATACCTCCAGAAGACAAGGGTCAAAGTAATGTTAGCCTGGAAAATTCACTTGGGTCTGCTTCTTTTTTATAAAACTACCAGGGGATTGCGAAACTCTAAGCCTTAGTGTACACTTGCATATGGGAACATCCTGACTCATTTGAACGTCTGGAGAGAGAATCAAGGTTGTAAGGCTGAGGGGTAACAAGAGAGTAGTAGACCAGTTGTCTTCTTCAAATTATGTTACAAGGCTTGTGAGTGCTTGCTGTGTATTGTATAAAAGAGGGATTTCCATGCCAGCAGATCTGGCCAAGCCTGATGTCATTGACTAGCAAGCATGACCAGTGCTGCTGCAAAAAAAGATGGTGAAAATGTGACTGCTGGTATTAGCTGGGATTTTCCCAGCAAAAGTCGAGGTGAATCCACCTGGAATTGCCTTGATCAGGGAAATTGGGCTATTCTTTGGCATATCTACTCTACTTGTACAGTTTTTATAGACTTTTTGTTCACTGATATAACTCTATTCACCTTGCCTTCACACATGTGGGTGTTTGATGTTTACTGGTGAGCATTTAAGATGATGTTTATATATTCTGGTTTTGCACAGATGTGTCTAGGGATTTAAAACTTGGGGATTTCATTATGCCTCTCTTAATGACTAGATATTTATTGACTAGATTAATTAACACATTGTATATTCTTAGGCAAAAACATCTCCATTGTCAGTGATATAATAGTTTCATGGGAGACATTGGAGTCATTCATTAAGGTACATCTTTACCCTTCTGGAACACAAAAATGATTCTAAACTATTATCCCTGGAAAATCACACTAAATTACATACATCAAAAGACTTAGGGGGAAATCGTGAATAGTTCATTTCTGTGTAATTCCTAAAATCTTAGCAGCATGCATGGAGGGTGATGGTATTGGCTAACTCAAAGCCCTCACCTCTGACAGTAATGGAACACGTCAACAAAACTGTACTTTAGGAGATGAAAAGAAAACTGAAACCACTAGGACCATAATTATGGGCGTCAGCAAAAGAGAGATCCAGCTGTACTTTAACAATAGATTTCAACTCATACCTGTTTAATTTCCATCTGAGTTCATTATAAATCAAATAGAGTCTTCTCCTCATCTCATAAAATTCTCAAATCTTTCCCTTGGAGAGAGGGAGCCAATATCATTTCTGACCTATTGACTGACAGATATCCACCCCAGGCTGACCATAGTTCATTGAAAAGAATACGTGTGTTTTTCTTTATGTCATCACTTTATTGAACCCCACATGTTCATTGCTAGTTCTGAGACTAAAAGGTTAAATTACTGATATTGCAGAAGTTATCTAACTTTTCTGAAAGTTATTCTTCATGACTTCAAGTTTGGCTCTTTGAGGTAAACCTCCGGCCTGGGCATTTTTAGCACATTCTGCTTCTGAGAAGCAGGCTGCTAACTGTTGCTCGCAAAACATCACACTCAGATTGCTTATCGCCCGCCACCCCCCACTTCAACTGTTGCCAATAGGCAGGTTTTAATGTGTCAGCTCACAGAGCTCTCAGGAAGCTGCTGTCGCTTTTCATTTTTGTCCCTGTGAAGTTAGTGGATGTGCTCAGCATTGTCTTCCCCTTGTGGTGTGGGCCGTGAGCCTTCCATAAGCTAGCATGATACATGTGGGCAGAGTGTCTAAGCAATTTGGGGAATTAAAATTATACATTTATATGCTGCGGATGGGCCTTTCCCAAGGGCTCCCATTCCCCTGATTCCATCCTAGATCAGGGCCTTGAATCTTTTCCCCTCTGCCTCTTCCTTTAGGCTGAGGTTGGTGCATGGGCACAATGAAACAGCATCCAAGAAAAAGGTGGTGATTTCTGCTCAAAGATGTACTAAACATTTTTTAAACCTCATTATGTAAATGTATTACCCTAATACACTGATTCTCCTCTTGTTCAACAGAGCCCTTAGACACCAGACAGCCCACAACAAACTCAGAATATTAACAAGAATTCTTTCTCCTACTCTGTGACTGATGCACAAAGATCTAACTAAGGCCATTTCAGAGATTCAGGTCCAAGGCAAATTATATTGTGTTTTCTTCCAAAATTTTTATGTAAGCAATATTAGGCTAAAATTAACTTCAAGCTTGAAATGTAAAAAGAGTAGCATAAAGACAACCTACAGACTTAAAGCAAGTGTGACAGTGGGGCAGGACAGACTCAGGTTACTCAACATGTTGCTTTAGGTTTTATGGGGAACAATGGAAGGGAGGTTCCAGGAGGACCAATAAAACTCAAGAGTATTTGGCATCAGCTGTGGAGCCTCCACCTCTTCCCTCACCTGCATCCTCTCTAAGTCACTGCCAGGTACTAAGCAGGACTCCCCCCAAAGAAAGGGCCGAGCAAGGAAAGTCAGAACATAATGTGTGTGGAGTCTCAGGTTGGCCTTGAAAGCAAGTGAAGTTCATCTTAGTGGAGAGGAATGGAGAGGCCATTCTTGTCCAGAGGGATCACAACACAGGGGACTCACAGGGTCACAAGTGTGTGAGTGGAGACTAGAGGTCAGGTGGGCACAGGTGACAAAGGAAGCTGGGCTGGTGGTGCTGCCGCCATCTTGTTTTCTCTGCCTCTGGATCCCTATTTTCTCACAGCTGAACCACCGATTCCCCCACTTGTAGTCTCCGTCTTGGTCCTGTTCTCTGCCAGTCCTCATGGAGACTGAAAGGGTGTCCACAGCCATACCCTCTTTCTCTACCAGGAGTTGCACACTGCGATTTACGTCACCATTACAGACCTGGCCCAGCCATACCTACAGGACTGCTAACATTGCTCTTCATCCACTAATCAGATGCAGACAAATTGGTGCCCCTGGAGCGATGCCTGGAATCAGATTTTCCCAGATGACAGCTTACTTCCTGTCAGCTCCCAGCCCTTCTAGGTCTAGAGTCCTGATATTTCCAGGCCCCAGGGCTTGGAGCTTTATGGCTCTGCCTTACTCTTGATGACCTTTTCTCCTATATGGGATGGGAAGTTTTACCCCTGACCCCAGCCCAGTTGTTGGGATTTTACTCCCCCAGGAAGAGCTTTTCAAGATGATTATCTGTCTCCCTCATGCTCTGCTTTCTGGAGTTTGGGCCAATGTCCCTTGCTGGCCTGATTGGGAGCCCCATTTGGAAGCCAATTGTCATTTGAATCATGACTAAGATTGATGTTGATTTAAACACTGTTTAAAAGAGCTTAGCACTGTTCTTTACCTGTTCTTCCTGGTCCAGGAGTCAGCCTCTGCATCCCCATTATTTTCCCACCACTCATTATGACCTGGTAGCTTGTTATCCTGCTTCTTGGAGAAACACCATGCATTGTACTTAAATACAATTTAATCTATTATCAAGACATGCTGGGGGGCTTCCCTGGTGGTGCAGTGGATAAGAATCCACCTGCCAATGCAGGGGACATGGGTTCGAGCCCTGGCCCAGGAAGATCCCACATGCCACGGAGCAACTAAGCCCGTGCGCCACAACTACTGAACCTGTGCTCTCGAGCCTGTGAGCCACAATTACTGAGCTCAGGTGCCACGACTACTGAAGCCTGTGCGCCTAGAGCCCCTGCTCTGCAACAAGAGAAGCCACTGCAATGAGAAGCCCACGCACTGCAACAGAGTATGCCCCGCTAGCTGCAACTAGAGAAAGCCCATGTGCAGCAATGAAGACCCAATGCAGCCAAAAATAAATAAATAAATAAATAAATAAATAAATAAATAAATAAATAAATAAATAAAACTGCCCCTGCCCAAGCTCCAGTCCAGTCTAACTAAATCAGAGTTTCTAGGGTTGGGGCTTGAGCATCAGTGTTAAAAAAAAAAAAAAAAAAAGACATGCTGTGTACATAGGAGCGACACTAGTGGACAACCTCAACTGATAGCCTGTGATGTTAAGGTCTGATTTTATGTAATAATAAGAACAATAGCAACAGTTAACACTAGTATAATACAATACTTTAGATATATACTTATTTGGTCCTCACAATAATCCCACGGTGAGTACTACTATAATCTCCATTTTATAAGAAGGGAAGCCAAGTCACAAAGAGGGTAATTGACTTGCTCAAGTTTACAAAGCTGGTGAGCAGTATGACTGAGATTGAATCCCAGACATCCTGACCCCTGTGCCTGCATGCTTCACCATCATGCCATGCTACCTCTCTGAAGCAGGAGGCCACTTTAGGTTCACAGTATAATCAGTGGTCAACTTTTGGGATACTTTTGGAAATGCTTACATAAAATATCTCTGCTAAAAGAGAATTACTGCTAACTAAAGCTAATTTAGGCTTGCACTCTGCCAACACATATACATACACGCAAACACACACACACACACACACAATCTGACACAGACAAGTACTTACCTCTCAGTGTGCAAATTGTCAACTTGGGCAAGAGTTTTAGAGTAGAAATCAAACAAAATATATAAAGGGATTATCACAGTGTCTGGTATATTGTAAACATTTGATAATGTTATTTTGTAATTATTACTGTTAATAATGCATATGTCAATATTATGAATTAATATGCAGTCTCTATACTACTGTCATAGACACCATAGCTTACTATGAAAAGAAACAGGAGATATGTAAAATGATGCTTCTTCCGCTGTGTTCCCTTGTCTTTGGATGTTCCTTTAAAATGCATTACTTGACAATTTCTCTATATGTAAAATGGATGCTAAAATTTTGTCTCTTTCAACATCACAATAATGTTGGGAGGTAAGATAAAATAATTTACAAAGTAAAGCCCTTGAAATAGACTATTTTAATGAAACACTTGGAGAGTTCCTTAAAAATCAGATTATATTTTATACTATTACCCCTATACACTCCCTAGAAATATACCATTTTGAAGTAGCTTTTATTAACAAGGAATAGCATGTCCAATAAAGGACATGAAATTATTTTCAAGTACATAAGAATAGGAACTTCTCCCTCTCTCTCTCTGGTCTATATATCTACCCAGCTTCATGATGACTTGTACAGCCACACAGGGTCTCACACTTGGAAGATCTCCGTGCTTGCTCTGCAGTCACTGTTTTAAAATTCTTAATAATTTATGAACCAGGGTGTTTGCATTTTTCACTATGCACTAGAAATTTGCTCTACAAATTACGTAGCACCTATCATTAGTCTGTAATGGGACCTCCTTACAAGGTAGGGTTGATTCACTTGGGGAGCAACTTCTCAGGGTCTAGTAACTCCCCATAGGGGGTTAAGCTAAACTTAGAACAGAGGAGAATTAAGAGCATATTTCCAGTAAAGATTATTTCCTTTACTATTACCACATCAGACACATATCCTAGCAAAGTGACTTGGAAAAAAACTAAGTGAGGTTAGTGGGGAAAAAAAAAACTGATCAGTGTCAGAAATACCTGCCCCAACCAGGAAGGAGAGAGTTAATACTGAGATCACCCCCATTTCTACGATCTTGGTTACTAAGAAACGTCTCCCATGCTCAGCTGCCCATGCTGTAAGATGAAAGCTGATCACCCTGGGGACTGAGCTTCTCTGTGTCTCTTGTCCTGAGTGGGGGCTGCACACCCTCCTTCAGCCAACTTTCACCTCAAGCGTAGAGCTGCTCTTGTTTCAGAGTCAATCATTTCCTAAAACAACTTTATTACGATATAATTCATATGCTGTAAAATCTAATGTCTACAATTCAGTGCTTTTTTTTTCAGTATATTCACAGAGTTGTGCAATCATCACCATAGTCGCTTTTTCAACACCCCTGCAAGAAATCCCATACCCATTAGCAGTCATTCTCCACTCCTCCCCCACCTCTCACTCAGCCCCTGGCAACCACTGATCTACTTTCTGTCTCTATGAGTTTGTCTATTTCAGATATTTCATATAAATGGAATCATACAATATTTGTCCTGTAGTGTCTGGCTTATTTTACTTAGCATAATGTTTTTAAGGGTCATCCACTTCATAGTATGTATCAGGACTTCATTTCTTTTTATGGCTAAATAACATTCCATTGTATGGATGTACCTCATTTATTTATCCATTCATCAGTTGATGGACATTTGGGTTGTGTTCATTTGGGGGCTATTATGAATAACGCCACTCTGAACATTCAAGCACAAGGTTTTGTGTGGCTCTATGTTTTCATTTGTCTTGGATATATACCTAGGAGTGGAATTGAGGGGTCATATGGTAAAGCCAGTCATTTTTCTACATACCTACAAAAAAGAAGACCCTGCTCTCAGCATCACTAAAACCAAACTAGATATTGAATATGAAAATCCCTAAAGGCTCCAAATTAGATAGTAGTGAAATCTTTTATATTTGGGTTCAAAACTTGGAGTCAGGTTTGCTGAAACAGCCATGGCATCAATGGCTCTCTAATTAAGTAAACAAGACCCAGAAAAGGTTAACTGCCCTCTGCCTTCCAGCACAGAGTAGATAATCCAGGATTTTTGCTCTATTTCTGCCAAAAATTGCATTTGGCATCTGTTTAGCATCACACTCTCTCCGGAGGCACTTTGGGAGGTCTGACCTGGGACATATTTGTAGAAAAATGGGCCAAAAATTAGCTGCATCTCTGTGTGTGTGCCTAGGACAGATTTGGGAAGGAGAGTTCTGGGAGATGCTGTGGTCTTAAGTGTATCTTTACCCCGTATTCATGTGTTGAAATGTACTGCAAGGCGGCGGTATTAGTAGGTGGGGCCTTTGAGAGGTGACTAGATCGTGAAGACAGAGCCCTCATGAATGGAATTAGTGTTCTCATAAAAGATGCTCTAGAAAGCTGTCTGGCCCCTCTTTCACCATGTGGGGATACAAGGAGGTCTGTGACCTAGACCAGGACCCTCACCCAACCCTGCAGCACCTGACTTAGATTTCCAGCCTCCAGAATTGTGAGAAATAAATGTCTGTGTTTTTTTGAGCCACCCAGTCTATGGTATTTTGTTATAGTATCCTGCCTGAGCAGACTCAGACAGGAGGGGGTGTCAGTTTGAGGGAAGAAGTTATAAAAAATAATGTGAGTACTGCCACGGGAGTATTGTCAGACTCTGAAGTGCGCATGAATTGCTCGAGTGTCTGATTCGGGTTTAGTAGGTCTAAGAAAGAGGCTTTGAAGCTGCGCTTCTAACAGGTTCCTCGGTGCTGCCAGTGCTGCCTGGCTGTTGACTCACGCATTGAGTAACAAGGCTCTTCTGGACTCTGTCGCGGCAACAGGACGTGCTCGGTGACGTGACCCCCTAGAGGCTGAGCATCTCATGGACCCCAATTTGCTGCCCCAAATTTGACTCCTGTGTGGTCTCCTGGGTGAAAGCAGGCTTGTTAGGACCACATATCCCACACCTAATAACCTGAGGGGAGAGAGGGGAAGACAGAAGCACCACAAGTCCGGTTCTCCTCCCGGAGAATCAGGGAACCACATCTGATTTTTCAATTCAATGAAGCTCAACAAGCTTGATTAAGAAGCAACTTATTTGAAAGCCCAGCAGCTTCATGGTGCAGGGGAAGGCCAGGGTCAGACCAGAAATGAAGAATAATTGAAAATGAAATTCGAAGTTGTTCTGTATTCTCCTGAAAAACGTTAAAGGGGGAAATAATTTAAAAGCCACGGGGGGGATAAAAAAACATTAAAATGCTTCTTCCTCAACTGCCCTCTAGGTCTCCCTAGACACAAACCAAGGTCCTAAACATCTTTGTTCTCACATTTCTCACAACCCTGTCTTTCAGTCTGACCCATAGAGACTTTCTTTATCCTCTCTCTTCCCTTCCTTCTGGGTCAGCTTTTAATTGGGTAGACACTGGCTCTCAGACTTTAAAGTACACCTGGGATCTTGTTTAACAGCTTCTGACACGTAGCTCAGGAGCGGCCCAAGAATCTGCATTTCTAACAAGTGTCTATGTGATGTCCATGTGTGCCATGCTCTGAGGAGCAAGGATGCAAACTCACTTAACCTCTCTGCTTCTTTAATTTCTCCTTCTCCTTAAAGTTAGTAGGTAATAAATGCTGGTTGAATAGACTAAATGATCCTTTCTGACTCTTAGTTTTATCATCTGTAATAGAGATGACAATGAAGGCTACTTTTCCAAGGTCAGGTTGAAAACTAAATTTAATAGTAATATATGGAAGACCTTGTACAGTGCCTGACACACAGTAGATGCTAAATAAATATTAGTTTAGTTCATTCCATCTTCCTAGGTTCTCTATGGAGCTCTAGGCAGGTAACTTTTGTAAATGCAAGGGGTAAACAAGCATTAATAATTGATATCAACAGCTATCCACAAACCAGACATTTCCCCATTAATAAATGCACTAGTTATTGAAATAGAAGTGAACTATACAATTAATTGCTGTGAAAAAGTGCAATCATACTGACGTAGAAACTATACGAATTGCGGGTGACATCCTTTTGAGTCCAGGCCATCTAAAGTAAGATCAAGATTTCAGAGAAACCCAAAGGCAAAGGCCTCACCAGTCTTTATTCCCCATCAAAGATTATGCTATCAAAGACTAAAGTAAGAAAAGTCAGATATCACCACACAGGTCCGAGCCTCTGCCTGAAGGTGGGTTCTTCAATCATCACAATGAGTCTGAGCCCCGACTGACTTGGCTCTCTCTGTGGTGGGTGGAAAGATGACAGATGGGTGCCTGGCTCTCTAATGGGGGGCGTGGGGAGGGTCCTGCAGACCTGAAGAACTTCCTTTCCAAAGGAAGAGACATTCTGAGCCCTGCTTTATGCTTCCTCAAGGCAGAAAACCTCGAGACCCTGGTGATACCCGATCATGAATCTAATTTCATCAGAGACACTGAGGATCAAGATTCTCATATTATGTGGTAAAACACAGAAAGTCAAGCTAGCATGACTTCCAAACAAAGAGGGACTTTTAACAAGAAAGTCACAGACATTACACATTCTCATTCCTTACTGCACCCTGCCATCCATCTTCTGGGAAAGAGGCATACAGATCATGGAGCCACTTGCTTAGAACAATAGACAATTGTCACAGTTTATTAATTCCATCTGCTTCTGACGGGAAGGAAAAATGGTTACATGGTGAAGTCAGAGGCTCTCAGGCACAGATGGGGATTTTCCTGAGGGTCTCCCACAAGAACTGATGTATAACTGGAAGCATGATGTAAGGAAGAGACCTTGAGACATTCTTGGCCTCTGGGTTATCAAGGTCTCGGTCCCACCACTGTTTCTGTGATCTGAGCCCACTCTTTTATTTAAAAAGATATTTTTTCCAGTGGAGAGCTGGGCTTGGAGCTGCAGTATTAATATGGATAGTGTGAAAGTGAAGAAAAGCAGGGAGGGACTTTGGAGTGAGATTATATTACCTGCTGTAGAGTGGAGGATCTCTACCTGATTTGTCCTACCCGTGTCCAGCTACTTCTAAACCAGAGAGAAGAACAGTGCCTAAATATTCTTAGGTTTCTTGATAATTCCTAAATTACTCCATTTTTTATTATTTTAAAAGTTCATATAATTTGAGAGTATCATTTAGACCACCTTACCCTTAATTGGATCATCCCAGGAAGTAGGCCTGATAGGAAGCCAGGATTCCTTACTCTTCAACTAAGTGCTTGTGTGATCTTGGGTAAATAGTTTAAACTTTCTAGGTCGTTATTCATAAGAGAGTAGTGTCTATTGGTGTTTTCCCATGTGCATTGTGTAGAATAAGTGTTAGGCAAAAATAGGATTCATTGATCAAATAAATAGGGGTAATGCTGAGTTAGGGTTAGTTTTCTTTGTTGTCGGACTTCTCAGTGTCCTTAATATGCTAATATACACTGGGACTCTCCAAAAACAGGCTAGAATATACAGTTTCCAGAAAAACTTTGATCACAGAGCCCCTCTCCTTCAACCCTACCACCACTTTAGTAACATTTCCTGGGACTTGTATGAGATTGAACACATTTTAAGAAACAATGGTCTAAAAACTAATAGTTATTTTGAAACCCTTTTGAAAGGATATTGAATTCTACTTATCAAGTTGCCAACCTGGAGAACATTGTCAGAAACTTCCTGTAGGCATTAAAAATTCCATTTCTCTCAGGCTTTTCATTGACATAATATGAATTTGATGTCGATCATAAAAGCATGAATGAGTCCAATACCTTCATGTACTGCATCTGAAATGAATTATTCAGGCCTTTGGGACTGCTCTATTAATTCATTGAGCAGGGGAATGTTTATGTGATTTAAACATTAGCTCCAAATCTACTCAATCCGATATTTTAGGCTGTTTTAAGAACACATCAGATTGATTTTATGGCCAAACAGATTGCTCAAAACTCCTTTTGAAAATGGTCCAGGAAAAAAGAATAGACTTCATACTGTTTGATTCAAGGAACATATACAGAATATGCTAAAGTTCATTATAAACCACCACTTTGGTGGATTACAGAGGTGTAGAAACGTCCACCAAGGGTAAATTCTGGTGAAAGAAATTATGAGTTATCAATGATCTTTAGAACTTGGGTATTCGTCCTCCGAGGGGATATCATTGTCTGTGCAGAAAGAAGTCCTAATCACAAACAGGTTATTACAGTAGTCTAAGCAGTGATGATGAACCATTTATTCATTTTATTTCTTGGGTGATTGGTTCCATCTATTAGCAGTCAGCCACATATTTAAAAGACTTTTCTCCATAAAAACTTTCCTCTTGGGTGTGATGGTCATCTAAGCCAGTAAGCATAGTGGATTTTGCCAGCATCTTAGATCTGTGATGTCAGACACACCAGGGATTGGCCATAAATACCTCCCCAAACAAGATCTACCCAGTGACTCCTACTATTTTCTGACAAAAATAATCCCAGGATGGTGTACATTTTGCAATTAGTTTTCTTTTATTGTACAGCACAGATTTATATCATTTACTTTGCTGTGCTCATGATATCCTTAGAACATTGTAGGTATCAGTTTAATATGCCATTTCAGAAGGAGAATCTATTCTCCACTTCTCTCGAGAAGCTGAATCTATTTTACAGTTTGCAATAAAAGAGGTCCTTTCTGAGATGAGAGCACAATACTGATTTTTATGTGCCTTTCATATTTCAAACTTGGATTTAGTTGAACTACAAAATATTTATGTTTTTCACAACCGGCAAGTTCCTGTTTTGACAGTCTGATAGTAAAGAGACCCCCATCTCTTTTTCAGTTTTCAAAAATGTCCAAATTCCTGACTTTTCTCTTACCACCACCATTGCCATCTAATCTTCATTTTGGAAAAACAATGTGATCCATTTAGGAACTGAGGCTAAAATGTGCTAACATGTTATCATGGCGGAAGAGTGATTTAATTCATATCATTCCTGAAGGGATAACAAAAATCTGTTCTAATTTGAATCTTGGACCAGAGGGGCTGAAAATGCTGTACGTAGAATAGTGAATCATATTACTGTTATATCTTCTGATTTTGATAATTATACTGAAAATAAATTAGTGAATATCTTTGTTCTTGGAAAAAATTGTTTTAAAATCTGTCCTAAACTGACAAAAAGCACCACTTTGTAGTTCTCTGTTCCTGGAATTATACCACATTCATTTGAAAGGTGTATGATTCATGCAAAACACACTTTATGGACTCAAATAACTATCACCTGAGACCCTCCTCAGTAATTGTAAAACACAGTCAAAGGGAGAAAGAGAGGATGGCTTTATTGTCTACAAGATCGGAGCAAGGGAAAAAAATTTTATTTCCTCCCTTGAAGGTTAAATTTTCATTTCCATGAATTTAACAGACTATAAGAATTTTTTGTTTTAAATTAAAAAACTAATTTTGGAAGATTTCAAACCCAGGAAATAATACAACAGTATTCTGTGCATGAATTATGAAGAGTAAACTTATGTTAACATTTTTCTATATTTCTTCAGATATGCCTTTTCAAAAGAAGTACTATGTTATAGTACACTCAAGTGTTTTCCCATTTGTCCCCCTTCTTCCCTCTACAACAGCAATCTCTATCTTGAATTCAATGTGCATCACTGCAATGCCTATTTTGACACTTGAAACATGTATGTATACATGTCCCCAAACAAAATCTACTTTTGTTTTCTTACTTACCTAAATGTTGTATTAGTCTACATCTTTTTTCAAACCAATTTATTGAGATATAATTCACCTAACATACAATTCATCCATTTAAAACAAGGGTCCCCCACCCTTGGGCCACGGACTGGTGCCGGTTCATGGCCTGTTAGGTAATGAGCTGTACAGCAGGAGGTGAGAGGTGGGCGATTGAGTGAAGCTTCATCTGTATTTACAGCTGCTCCCCATCACTCGCATTACCGCCTGAGTTCCGCCTCCTGTCAGATCAGTGGCAGCATTAGATTCTCATAGGAGCATGAACCCTACTGTGAACTGCATGTGTGAGGGATCTAGGCTGCGCACTCCTTATGAGAATCTAATGCTTGATGATCTCAGGTGGAGCTGAGGCGGTGATGCTAGTGATGGGGAGCGGCTGCAAATACAGATTATCATTAGCAGAGAGGTTTGACTGCACAGAGACCATAATAAATCAATTGCTTGCAGACTCATATGGTCATTTTATGTCGGTATATGCATGGACAGAGTGGCTGCCATGACTGGACAGCTTTCGGGTTTCACTACTCAGGTCAAAGAGGTCACTTCTGAATGTGAGTCTACGCCCTGTGTCATCAATAGAGAAATGCTGGCTAGCTGAAAAATGTCACCTGAACTTAACAACTTTTTGCAGGATGTGATTAAAATTATCAGTCATATTAAAGTACATGCCCTCAACTCACGTCTGTTTGCGCAGCTCTGTGAGGCAATGGACACACAGCACAAGTCTTCTCTTATACACAGAAGTGAGATGGCTTTCTAAAGGTAGATCACTGGCCAGTGTTTTTGAGTTGTGAGAGCCACTCCAGAGATTTCTTTTAGAAAAACAGTCACCACTGACAGTACATTTCAGTGACACAGAATGGGTGTCAAAACTTGCTTACTGGGCTTCCCTGGTGGCGCAGTGGTTGAGAGTCTGCCTGCCGATGCAGGGGACACAGGTTCATGCCCCGGTCCGGGAAGATCCCACATGTCGCGGAACGGCTGGGCCCGTGAGCCATGGCTGCTGAGCCTGCGCGTCCGGAGCCTGTGCTCCACAACGGGAGAGGCCACAGCAGTGAGAGGCCCGCATACCGCAAAAACAAACAAACAAACAAACAAAAACTTGCTTACTCGTGTGACATATTCAACCTGCTCAATGAACTCAATCTGTCACTTCAGTGGAGAACAACTGTGTTCAAGTCAGCAGATAAAGTGGCCGCATTCAAAGCCAAACTGGAATTATGGGGGTAACGAGTGAACATTGGGATTTTTGACATGTTTCAAACATTAGCAGAGATTTTGAAAGAGACTGAGCCAGGGCCTTCTTTCTCCCAGCTGGTGCATGATCACCTATCTCAGCTTTCAGAAGAGTTTGAGCATTACTTCCCAACCACAAAAGGCCCCTGAACTGGGAAGGAATGGATCTGTGACCCATTTGTGAATAAGCCAGGTGAATTGATTTTGTCCTTGCTAGAAGAGGATCAACTGCTTGAGATCGCAAATGACAGTGGCCTTAAAAGTATGTTTGAGACAACTTCAAATCTCCATATGTCTGGATGAAAGTCAAGGCAGAATATCCTGAGATTGCCACAAAAGAACTGAAAGCCTGCTTCCATTTCCAACATCCTATCTTTGTGAAGCAGGGTTTTCTGTAGGGACAGCGACCAAAACAAGATTACAGAATAGAAGTCTGCCCCAGGGACATAAGCAACACACTTCGGGTGTCACTGTTTCCCATCATCCCCAGATGGGACCATCCAGTTGCAGGAAAACAAACTCAGGGCTCCCACTGATTCTGCATCATGGTGAGTTGTATAATGATTTCATTACATATTAGAATGTAAAAATATAGAAATAAAGTGCACAATAAGTATAATTCGCTTGAATCACCCCGAAACTGTCCCTCCACCCCGTCCGTGGAAAAATTGTCTTCCATGAAGCTGGTCCCTGGTGCCAAGGAGGTTGGGGACTGCTGATTTAACATGTACAATTTAATGGTTTTTATTATATTCATAGATATTTGCAACCATAATCACAGTGAGTTTTCTAACATTTTAATCACCTCAAAAAGAAATCCTGTATCTTTAGTTATCATTCCCCATTCTCCCGTCAATCCTCCCCCAACCCCTGTTGTAAGCAGCCACTAATCTACTTTCTGTCTCTGTAGATTGCCTATTCTAGACATTTTATATTAATGGAACCATATCATATGTGGTCTTCTGTGAATGGCTATTTTCACTTAACGTAATGTTTTCAAGATTTGTCCATGTTGTAATATATGGACCTACAACAATTTGTTTATCTATTCATCAGTTGACAGACATATGGGTTGTTTCCACCTTTTGGCTATTGTGAACAATGCTCCTGTAAACATTCGTTTACATGTTGTTGTGTGGACAGATGTTTTCATTTCTCTTGAGTAAATTCCCAGGACACAGCGTTGGTTTTTGATACACATAGATTTAATTCATTGTAACTGCCGTATGATACTGCATTGTGTTAATAAGCCTCGTTTTATTTCTCTCTCCTGCTAATGGACAAGCTGGTGGTTTGTTTTTTTCGTCTTCTGCTCACAGTGCTGCAGTGATGTCCTTATATGTAGTCCATATGTGTAAACGGGGACTTTCCAAAGGATGACCTTCACAAATGGAGGGTGAGCACATCTGGCACTTTCTACTTTTTGCCAAACTTCTTGCCAACATTGCTGCAAACATGTTCACATTTAGTATCAAGGTATAAACATTCTTATTTCTCTACATTTTCCCCAAACTCATTGTTATCTGACAACTATTTTTTTGCCAGTGACGGCTCTGACTTGGTGTTTCATTAGTTCACTTCTATATTCATTTCTCTGTTTAATAGTGAAGTTGAGCAAATTCTCATCTTTCTTGATCATTTTCATTTCCTCTGCAGTTAATTTCTTTCTTAATTTTTGTCTGTTTTCCATTGAGTTATATAGTTTTTCTCTTATTAATTTGTAAGATACCTTTTAGATATTCATTTTATGTCTATTAAAAAGAGATTGCAAAGATGCAAGGTCGCCTTCTGGTCTAAAGTGTTTTCCCCAAATTCAAAAAAATTAAAATTTTTTTCCAGCTTTATTGAGATATAATTGACATATGACGTTGTGTAAGTTTAAGGTGTACAATATGATGATTTGATACACTAATACATCGCAAAATAATTACCACAACAGGGTTAGTTAGTTAATACATCAATCACCTCACATAATTTTCTTTTTCTTTTTTTGTGGTGAGAACATTTAAAATCTACTCTCTTGGCAACTTTCAAGTATATTATACAATTTAACTCTAATCATCATGCTGTACATTAGATCCCCAGAACTTATTCATCTTATAACTGGAAGTTTGTATCCTCTGACTGACGTCTCTCCACTCCCTGCAACCCCCAACCCCTGATAACCACCATTCATCTCTCTGTTTCTATGAGTTAAGCGTTTTAGGTCTTACATACAAGAGATAGAATACAGTATTTGTCTTTTTCTGTCTGACTTATTTCATTTACCATAATGCCCTCAAGGTCCATCATTTTGTTGAAATTGTTTCCCAAGTTTTAGAATGCTTTTTAATCATACATGGGTGGGCTTCCCTGGTGGCGCAGTGGTTGAGAATTCGCCTGCCAATGCAGGGGACACGGGTTCGTGACCTGGTCAGGGAAGATCCCACATGCCGCGGAGCGGCTGGGCCTCTGAGCCTGCGCATCCGGAACCTGTGCTCCACAACGGGAGAGGCCACAACAGTGAGAGGCCTGCGTACCACAAAAAAAAAAAAAAAAAAAAAAAAAATCATACATTGGTTTTAGTTTTTAATATCAAATTTATCAGTGTTTTCCTTTATAACCTATGAATTTTGTGTTTTAGTTTTAAAATTCTCTCTTACCATAATCTTATGTTAGTTCTCTGTATTTTTTTCTGAAATGCTAGGTTGTGCTTTTTTCATATTTAAGTCTGTAATTCATTTGGAATTCTGTGTGTGTGTTTTCATGGAATGAATTGAAAATCTAATTTCTCCTTTCTCTATAAAATTCTCTAATAGTCTCCTTTAGATATCTAATTGTCTTAGGATCTTTTATTAAACAGACTATTCTTCATTGTCTTGAGATGCCACTTTTGTTATACACCCATATTATGTGTGTGCATGTGTGTATGTGTGTGTGTGTGTGTGTGTGTGTGTGTGTGTGTGTGTGTGAGAGAGAGAGAGAGAGAGAGAGAACATGAAAGAGCAAGCAAGCAGGGGAAGGGAGAGAGAGGGAGAGAAAAAGAAAGGAAGGGGGGAAGGGAGAGGTTATTTCGGGGCTCTCTATTCTGCTGTGTTTGTCTATCATGGTGCTATTTCCCCTTAATTTACTTTAGCTTTTTAGAAAGTCTGGTTATCTGAGAAGGTGAATCCTTCCTCTTCCCCCTCCTCTTTCTTCTTCATCTTCAAAATTATCTAGGCTATTCATGATCTTTTGCTGTTCCATATATATTTTAGAATCATATCATAATTGTTAATGCACACTTGCTAAGTTCCAAAAAAAAAAAAAACCTGCTGGTGTTTTTCTTGTAACTGTGTTGAATTTAAATTAATTTGGAAAAAGTTGATTAAGTTTAGACTCCCTTGAGATAAGTATACAATCTAAAATTCAAAGAGTAACCATTAAAAAATAGAAATGGAATATAGAACTTCCAAATCAGTACAAAGAAAAAAGGAAATAAAAAATGGTCTGGTAAATTGACATCTTTGTCATATACTGTCTTTTTACATGTCATTGTGTTTACTATTTTACTAGCACCTTCATTTTACAGACCCTACAAATCATCATTAGAATGCAGTTAATGAGTAAAAAAGAGGCAAAGAAAACTATGGTAAATTAGAAGAACAAATGTTATAAGAGAAACAAAGTCAATTATATCAGTAACCGTAATTACTATCAATTAACTAAACTCACCAGTTACAAAATGTATACATTCAGGCTGAACATTTGAAAGTCCAGCTACAAACTGTTTACAACTGATACATTCCAAATTATATGAAAAAATAAAAGTAAAGGGATGATATAAAAAATACGTATCTGATACTAACTGTGGCAGTCATGAGAACACACCTCTCAGATCTCTGATGAAGGGAGCATAGATGACCAGGAAAGCCAGTCACTGTGCTCTAGATCCAAGCTTCCTCTGGGCTATTTCCAGCCACTGGCTCCATGTGGCAGGTGTGCAGGTTCCTGGGAGACTTAGGACTCCTCTGACAGATGACTCTGGCTTGAAGACTCTCTAATGACCTCGTTGAACTTCTTTTAGGCTGGACTGCAATCTAAGGTGCATCCACCAACTTTCCTTCCTTCCCTCCCTCCCTCCCTCCCTCCCTCCCTCCCTCCCTCCCTTCCTTCCTTCCTTCCTTCCTTCCTTCCTTCCTTCCTTCCTTCTTTCCTTCCTTCCTTCCTTCCTTCCTCTCTCCTTCACTCAGGGCCAGGCTTGCAGTGCAGTCTGATGGCTCTCTCAGCCTCTCCCAGCTCCTTCAACATTTTCTCTGACAAAAATGAATTTATTGCATGTTTAATGCCATCTTGGAGGCATTGGGAGGGCCTAGATTTGTACATTACCCGCCCCCCAAAGCAAAAATTTAAAAAATTGAATGAAAAAACCCAGACCCGTTATAGCTATATTAATATTAGCAAAAGACTGCAAGGTATAATGCCTTACTAAGAATAAGGAAAATCATAATTTAATGACAAAAGGAAATATTTACCAGGACACATTTACCAGGAGTAATATATATGTTACATGTAACTAACTTGTAACCTCAACATGGCATCAGAATATACAAAAGAAATTGACAGAATTACAAGGAGAAAATGACAGACAACTATATTTTTCCTTTTCAAATCTGCCTGTGCTTTTACTTAGTGCCTAGTGATTTTCTTAGGGTTTGCACTCACAGGTCCATATATATATGTAGTATTTTTTTTAACATTCTCACTGTATCATCTCTTTCATGTTCCTGTTCTGTTTTTCCAGGTTCTGGAGCTTTAATCCGGCTTTATCTGCTGACCCTTGCACCTGGTGGAGTAATTCCTCGTGTATTTATGATCATTTTCATTGTAGACTCATTTTTAGTAAACACTTCTCCCCAGCTCTTAACCCATCCCAGGGCTGTGAGAACTGAAAGGATTTGCATTTGCTTCTGCCAAGTACCTCACCAGTTTTGAGGCCATAATTGGTTCACTTTTTGGTGTGGGAGTTCCTAAATATAGGCTAGTGTGAATTTGGATGCCTGTACTACACAAGGTGCAGATAGGGTGACCAGCTGTCCTGGTTTGCCTAAGCCTGAGGGGGTTCCCAGGATCCAGGACTCTCAGATTTAAAACCAGGACAGTCTTGGGCAAACTCTGACCACTGATCACATTAAGTACAGGCCTGCTTTCAATTACTTTCACTCAGGGAAGAATTGTTTTCCCACCCAAGTCTCAGGCAGAGATGGACAAGCTTCTATATCATGTCCCCGACGAGGATAATACTTTCAAGTCCACCTTGCCAATGAGGCTGCCACCCTTGGGAGCTCCTCGCTTTATTCCAGAATCTTGGTTCCTACTCCCCTGTCACTTGGTTCAAAGGTCCTGTCTCCGGTACCTGCACAGAGTATTAGGATGCCCCTATGCCAACCCCTCTCTGATACTCCTCATCCATTAGCTCATGTGCTTTCAACTTGTTTTAATTCCACCTTTGTCTCAGGCAACTGGGTGTTCCTCTTCTTGGTTGTGAGTTCATTGTGCATTTAAACATTTGATTTTTGCAGCATTTTCTAAGTCTTTATAGCTAGAGGATTGTCATGTTATCTCATCTGCCATCTTGCCAAGAGCAGAGCTCTTCCCATAACAAATTTTCACCAGCCTGCCTGGTCCTGCAGCAACATAGCCTATAAAATCCATAAAATATAGCAAGTTTTAAATGATTGCAGTTGATAGAACACATGGGTTTGCCAAACAACAGACGCTGGATAATTTTTGCGTATTAGTGAGGGTTCACCAGAAAAGCAGAACCAATAGGACGTACAGAGATACATTGAAGAGGAGATTTATTATAGGAATTGGCTCACACAATTATGGATGCCAATAAGTCCCATGATCTGATGTCTGTGAGCTAGAGATCCAGGAAAGCCCATGGTGTAATTCAGTCCAAGTCCAAAGGCCTGAGAATCAGGGACCAATGGTGTAAGTGCTGGTTACAGTCTAAAGACCCAAGAACCTGTCTGAGCAGAAGTTAGATGGCCCAGCTCAAGCAAAGAGAGCAAATTTACCCTTTCTCTGCCTTTTTGTTTTATTCAGGCCCTCAAGAGATTGGATCCTGCCTATCCACATTGGTGAGGGCAATCTTTTAAACTCAGTCTACCAAGTCAAATGCTAATCTCTTCTGGAAACACCCCCACAGACACACCCAGAAATAATGCTTTACCAGTTATCTGGGCATCCCTTAGCCCAGTCAAGTTAACACAAAAAATTAACCATCACAATGTGATTCACTATTTCTATAAATTATTTCTAAAACTATTCTGTGCAGTAGAAAATATAATTATTGTTTAGTGAAACAGACACAAGAAATTCTTCTTTATGGCATCTGTAGAAAAAAAAAGTCCCAACAGTTTGACATGGGGTAGATGATCCATGGGATTTGTTTTTTAAAAACACTGATATTGATCAGCTCTCCAGCACCAAATCTATTTTGTCTCCATCTCCGTGAGAATTGGCTGTGGCAGTGCCAATGCTGTGCCCCATCCTGAATTGTTGGTTCAGGAAAAGGTGACCCCCTAGAAGAAAAGGTGGATGTGAAATCTGTGAACCTTAATGGTGTAGAAAAGCCCCTCTGCCAGATACACACATCCTAGGTGAGATTAAGTTGGAGGCTCGCATCCACACAGTAACCAGAGTTATTCAGTGAAAAAAGAGCATAAGACTTTTCTAGAAATTTTGTAGAAAGGAAACACAAAATCTTGAAAATAAGATAATCTCACTAAAATAATGTCTCTGAAACCCCAAGCTTTCAATGTAAAAAAAATTAACCTAGAGAAGTAAATACTATGTATATATTTTTGTTCTAGTCTTAATGATCCTACATATTCTTTTTTTAAAAAATTTTATTTATTTATTTTTGGCTGTGTTGGGTCTTCGTTTCAGTGCGAGGGCTTTCTCTAGTTGCGGCAAGTGGAGGCCACTCTTCATCGCGGTGCGCGGGCCTCTCAGTGTCACGGCCTCTCTTGTTGCGGAGCACAGGCTCCAGACGCGCAGGCTCAGCAGTTGTGGCTCACGGGCCCAGTTGCTCCACGGCATGTGGGATCTTCCCAGACCAGGGCTCGAACCCGTGTCCCCTGCATTAGCAGGCAGATTCTCAACTACAGCGCCACCAGGGAAGCCCCTGCTACATATTCTTATATCTTGAATTTCTGAGCACTAGTACCAGAAAACATGAATAAGTAAGCGTTTCTTACTTTTATCCCTACTGCTGGCAGAAGGGACTTTACTCCTGAAAGATTTCATTGAATACTGGATAAATGGCATTCAGGAGGTTATTTGGCTTTTGAAACTGGGCCAGGTATGTTGGTTTCGTACCCAACGACCATTTACTCTTCTTTGCTCACAAATCCTGATTTCATTGGGGTTTCTGCCTTTTCTCCATTTGGCTCTGGTGTAAATCCTGATTCATCTTAGTCAGTCACCGGAGTTCCAATTTTCTAGCCTGTAATTGGGTATTGGGGGTGGGCATGAGAGCCAATGGGAATTAAGAGGAGATCTGGTGGGCATTTTCTAGCAAAGAAATTCTTCTTTAAAAAAGACAAATGATAAGCAATTTGTCTTTTATTTGACTGCACATCTACATTTGCCAATGATGTTTGCAGTTTGGGAAATCATCTCACGAATTTGAGGGGAGCTTGTTAAGAACAAGGCCAACATGCTGAGGTTGGCATAGTGGAATGAAGAATAAACCAAGGGCCTGATGTCCTTGAGCTGCCTTATTGAGCCACGCTAGAGCCAACCTATGCTAGGAAATATTGTTACATAAGTTGTAATTGCCTTTACTGTTTATACCAGGTGAGGTAGGATTTTCTGTTATTTACAGCCCAAGTCATCCTACTTGATACAATAGCAATGTTTAAGGGTCTTGGCTTAAAACCACTCAACTGGCCCTTGTAAGATTTGAAGGCCAGGGGCAGAAGGGATTTGAGAAATTCAACTTCCCAAACAACCTAGTGGGAGGAGGGGATGATAAATATGAAATGAGGAGGCCGTGGGGTGTGACATCAAGGCTATTTCTAGAAATCTTTCTGCGGTGCAAAATCGTCATTACCCATTTCAAGAGAGAACCTTCTAACACTGCTGGAGGTGCCTACCGGCTGATGATTCCAGGTTCAGGCTACTGTGGTTTAATTAGCAATGGGGCTCTTGCCTGCATCAAAAATAGAAAATTCACTGTTTTTTCTTTTCTCCTGAGGTACAAACACTGTCCAAGATGCGTGACACTGCAAGAAGGAAGGAGGGATGAGGAAAATCTCTTGTTTCGCAATTTTAAAAGGGTGAGAGACTTTCTACAACTTTCCTGAGTGAATACAATGGTTCCAAGCAGCTGATAACTGCCAAAGAACAAAAGAACCTGATCTTTTGTTTTGTTTTGTTTGCTTGTTTGTTATTTTCTCTTAACATTGGAAACAGCTGGTGGCCAAGGAAGGCTCTGAGGCTTCCAACTGCGAGGCTGTGCTAGACACGCTGAGGTAGGTCTTGGGGCTGCCATGAATTCCAGTGCAGGAGGGGAGATGTCGACACAAGACAGACAGAAGGACTTGCTCCAGCATTTCCTTCCTAGGAAGGCCATGCTCTGCAAGGTCCTGCCGAAACAGGAAAATACCCAGAGCGACAGATATCCATCCTCCCGCCCTGCTCCCCACTCCATCTAACCACGGAAGGCTGATGGCAAGTTGGATCCTGATGTGCACTGTTATCACCACTGTACTGCATCTAGCTTTACAGAGACATGAACACGTCTTAATTTTTCGGTGAGGGGAGGGGTAGTGGGGAAGAAATATTCTAGCACCTAGCAATATGTTTCACACTGTGCCCAGGAATTATTAAAGGAGATTCAGAAAATGCAGTGCTCTCTTCCTAGCACTGCTGTCTCTCACTTTCCTCTGGTGTTCACATCTGCAGCTAGGCTGCCGAGTCTCCAAGACTCCCTAGGTCCCTGGACTAGAGCAAGGCAGGTGAGAGGGAGGCTAGCTTCTCACCTGTTGTGATTTTCCTCTGTCAATAACTGAGATGGACTCGGATGGGGAGGAAAGTGTAAAAAAGGGTCTTGGGACTCTTCCTCTGTTTCCAGCTTTCTTTTGTGTCTGCATTAATCAACTGCCCAATGCTTTAGTCACAGCTTGCTGGAGTCCAGAGAAATACTTGGGATTTAGAAATCAAACAAAAAGATAATCACCCAGAAATCAGACTTAAATCTGCAGTGACTAAAGTTGCTTTTTTAAGGAAATAAAAGTGGTAAGAAGCTTTTTCTTCTAAGGCTACTGAACAGTTGTAGCTGGCACAAACAGGTTTGGGGCTGTTTGCATTGAGTGATGTGAAACCCACCTTGCATGTGGAAACAGGCTGTATTTACTTTGATTTTAAAGTTCTTGCAATCACTCAGAAAATGGGGGAACAACTCCTTGCTCTGATTTAGAAGAACTGATGCTTTCCCTATTAATTGTCAAGGCTCAAAATAATACAAACTTGCTTTTGGTTGGATCCCAAATGCCACCCTCACATCAGGAAAGTGAGATGACAAATATGCCATGGGAGCCCAGTGTAGGCAAAAATTACAATGCATGTCACACTGTCATTTTACAAAGTGACTTTTTAAAATAGCAAATAAATAAATAAAGCCAGAAAAACCCCACAGAGACATGTTAATGCCTCAACCTGGAACAATAAAGCTCTGTTAAAAACACTTGCCATTAGCCACCATCTGCTGTCAGCAGTTGGGGGTAATCTTTATGTCCTCTTGACAGCTTTGCCTCATTCCCCCTTGATGAAGCAAAAACTCTATGGTGGACAAAGTATTCAGGGGTAAGGATCCCTCAGTTCTGCAGCTTTTCAGAGCTCCGACCTTGGTGGCCAAGAATCAATAGTCTGTTCAGGGTGCTCAGGGGTGCATATTGAATTGGAAAAAATTTGCTAACTGTATTTCCTTCCCCACACATACTGCTCTGTTCCTGTCAGCATTTTCTGCGCAAATCAGAGGTAAGGTGGGCTCCCTGTTCTTGACATATTTGGGGATTTAGGAAAATAAGAAAATGGCTTTCTTGCTGGGCTCTGATAAATGAGGGAAGCTGTGTGCCACGCCAAGATTCTCTTGATCAGAATTCCCGCAGTGCACCTGCATTTTTCCCCCATTTGAACTTGTACTTTTAGACTATTTAGTAAATATAATTCTTGTTCACACCAAAAATAAAATTATTTTCTCCTTGTAGGGCTGTAGGTTAAGAAATCTTAAAAACCATTAGCAAGATAGATGACAGAGTCCCGTGCTCCCTGACAATTCGGTGAAGAACGCTTGTGCAGAAAGAGGCCCAAAGACGCTATTAATATTCTGAGTGCATTGAGACACTATTTCCCATTTTTCAGATATAATCTTACTGCATATGAAGAATATGACTAGAGAAGGGAACGCAATGCAGGTAGAATGTCTGAATGACACTCGCCTGTCATCTTTTTCCCCTGTGGGGTTTTTCCCTATCTGGCTCTCTGTGATGGCACAGAGCTATAAAATGCACTGGATGTTCTAGAATGGTCCTTCTCCAGATTTTGGACTACGTGAACTTCTTTGGGACAACGTTCCTGCATTCTTTTGTAAACCTGCTTGTCACAGTAGAGGAAATGGACTGAAGCCATAGACACAGTCACCGGGCAGGCGGTTTCTTCAGTCATCTTCCATCCCAAGGATAGTGCCCTCTGATCCACTCCAATCATGGTTATTGAGGTCATGCCCTGTGCCTTCATTTTTGTGCCTTCAGGTAGTACACTGAGAGAGAAAATGGGATGCAGGGGAGTGGCCCAGGCCAACCGATCAGATGTACGTTCTTTCACCGACAATTTCTCATTCTCCCTACAGCTATCCAAGGACAGTATTCCTTGCATTAATCTCAAAATATGGTGTACTTTCCATTTAAACGAGTAATAATAGGGACAACATCACTTTGAATCCATCCTGAGCACTCATGCTCTATTGGGAAAAGTTGCTCTAAGCCCAAAACATATGTCTTCCTTTTCTTTTCTTTTCCTCTTTTTTGGGTCACAGTTTTAAAATTTATTCTTTGTTCTTCTTTTTTCAACCTTAAACTGGCCATGGATTCACCCAGACCAAAAGTGCCACACTGTATACCAGTCTGCAGTCGTCTGGAAAACTCTAGGGAACCAGCAGACATTCTTCTTAAGGGCAAGAACCACCGCTCTAGGAATTGATATTCTCTTGAAAGATTCCAGTAATGAATAATTTGCATACATATATGATTCATGGGTCAAAAGTTTCCTTCATCTGGTTGTACCATTATGGTCTTTCAGGCAACATGAAGGACCTTAGCCTAGAATAACTTTAATAATGGGAGTTTATTGCAATCCCTGTGGTATATCACTTGCCCTCATGGAGAATAAGAATGCCCACTGTGGGCTTCCCTGGTGGCGCAGTGGTTGAGAGTCCGCCTGCCGATGCAGGGGACACAGGTTGGTGCCCTGGTCCGGGAAGATCCCACATGCCGCGGAGCGGCTGGGCCCGTGAGCCATGGCCACTGAGCCTGCGCGTCCAGAGCCTATGCTCCCCAGCGGGAGAGGCCACAACAGTGAGAGGCCCGCGTACCGCAAAAAAAAAAAAAAAAAAAAAGCCCACTGTTTGGAATATTGCTCAGACTCAAAGAAGGAATCGTCTCAGTGCAAATCAGTAATCATAATTCCCAGGAGAGAGGATATGATCAGGTTAGTTTTCACCATTATGGACCAAACACCTGACGTAATCAGAGGTTCAACTCACGGTCAGATGGTCTTCCTCGTGTCTAGACCAGTCATTATTTTCATCAACTTTATCACCATTATCATCCCCAACACTTACACAGGCCCTGTTCTAAGCATCTGACATATATAAACTCAATTTAATTGTGTCAACAACCCCTGAAGTAAACACTACCATTATCCTCATTTTACAGTTAAGGAAGTTAGGCACAGCAAGGTTAAGCTACTTGCCCAAGGTCACCCAGTAACCTTGGAGGAGCCAGGATGCTGGTGTAGGGCCCATGCTATTAATTGACAGCTCATTCAAACATGCATGCTGGCCAAGGCTTATTGGGGATCCCCGATTCAGTCAGGGAGGCTGATTAAGGTGATAATGCTCCACTGGGTCCTAGATGCCCCTTGCTCTGCTGCTTAAATTTCTTTGATTGCTGGATCCTGGGGAAGTTCCAGGATCCTCAGGGAAGTGCTGGTGCAGCCGTTTTAGGGCTGGAGGGAGAGGCTGTTTTCCAATTGGTAAGGAGGTAGTATTTTGGTATTTTAATTATGTGCCATCCCCAGTGGCACGTACAACCCTCTGAACATGTATGCACACTTACAGGACTCAAATACAGCTTAGTTCTCCTTGATTGAAAGTCCCTTTTCCTCTAGCCAAAAATAAAGGCACCAGTTATACCACCTTTCCTCCAACACATACATTCTCCCATTTCAGTAACCAGTAAGTTCATATGTTAGTTCATATGAGATTAGTTCAGATAGCAAAGTTCACATGTATAACTCATTTTCTAAGATTATTATTACAAGGGAAAACTATGTTCTGAGAACCAGATGGCATCTCCTTTTGCATTTAAAAGGTACAGGTCTGGTTAACAATGCAGTAGTGTCTAGCTATACTCTAAGTTGAGCCCAAGTGAAATTAGGAAAGAGTCAAATATATTTAGAACTCATTTATAAAAAGACTTCATTTAATGAGATTAACAAGCCTTGAAAGAATGAAGAAGGCATATACTGGTGTAAAGCTAAAATTACCACCCAATACTTTAAACACTTGTGCTGACTTAAATATGTTACTGAATGCAAATAACACACCCTAAGAGAAAAACTGTTTTAGGAGTGACACCCATTGAAAACAAATTCTGATTTCAAGTCCAATGCTGTAATCATCTTTCACACACAAGGTCCATATTATACTAGTGGAGGAATTGAGTTACTTCATCAAATATAAGCCAAAACCAGCCTTTCCCCTCCCAAATTCTGAGTGAGCTATTGTAACTTGGACAAGGTAAAACACCTCCTTTTTATGCCTTGTAAGTTTCACTAGTAGGCAGTTCAAAAGTTAAAAAAACAACCATCACAACCATCCAGGGCACTCAAAGTGGTTTTCAGTTGCTTTCCCTTCATGTATCAGAAAAGATACATTAAGGAGATTCTGTGAGGTCCTGAAGCAGGCAGGATTCTGGGTTAGTTCCAAGGGTCTCATAGGCAATTCTTCTGGAATTATTTCTAATTTAGAGAAGACAACTTTAAGGAAAGAAGGAGGCAAATCTCTTGGATGTGCTATCACCTGGAGAAGCTTCAGAGCCTCACCCTCACTTTTTTAAAAAAAACTGTAATAAACAGGCTGAATGGCATACCTTGAAATTGCCTTGGAGGATCAAACTCCAGCGTGATGAAAGTGTGAAAACTCCATTTTTCTGTTATTAAAATGGTCCCAAGCCTGGGGCATTTAATCTGGAAAGTCTGTTTTTGTTTGTCTCCAGTTCTCCATGAATAGGGGACCAGCATCTGCCAATTGTTAAAGTTGCTGGGGGCGGAGGGAGACAGGATTGAACACATCTGACATGGCAGCTCTTCTCACATCCCAAGTCTTTACGTTTTCCATGTTGTGCCTGAATTATATGCCCCGGAGAATTTACGTCCTCTTCTCTGATAGCCTTGTAGCTTATATCAACTCTAAGTTTTAGAATAAATAAGGAAAACTTACAGTGTTGAAAATGGTACCTTTGTGACAACAGTTTCCCTCAGTTTGATACCTACTCAGGTTGAGAGCATTCCCTTAACCTCAAACGTGCCAGTCCTTCATAAACCACTTCTCTAGAGGATGGAAGTAAGGCCCAGCACGATACTCTAATCCCAGTTACAAGCCAATGGGGTAGATTTACTATAATTACAGGGTTCCTGAGCTTCAAGTTAAGACTTACTTCCTTGACTTTAAAGGACAAAGGTCACTCTGGTTTGACATATTCCATTCTGGGGGGGCCATTTTCTTCTCTCTTTATTAGAACTGCAATGTTTTAAATGAGGACAACAATGAGTAATGACCAAGGATAAGGTAGAATTGAGGTCAAAGAAAAACGTAATCATAACTTCTGAACCTTCTACCACCATCTTAATGCAATTTGAAATATAATTTCTATTCTAGGACAGGTGAGAAAACTCTTTGCCATAATCCAATCAATCTTAGGGGGTTTTCTTCCCCTCACCTGCTAAAAATCACCCAGTGAAGGAATCTGAGAAGCACTTCTGGTGGGATATTTATCCTGTGGTATATCTAACTTTGTCAAACTTTTGTCTATATATTTATGTTTCTTCTTGACTCTTTAAGAGGTGGCCCAAGTCAACTGGTTCATTCTACAGAAGAAGAAACTGCGCTCTCTGAGAGAGGAAGTGACTTACCTAAGATTCCAGTGTGAGAGAGGAAAACCTGAGATTAGATGTCAACATTCTCAATACTTATTTGAGTTCATTACCGCCCAGTGATACAATTCACCACTTAAATAAAAATCAAGTTATCGTAGCAACTTCCACTGAATGGGTAAAAGATTTGGTAGATGAATATCCATGCAAGAGGAAGGAGAAGAATCAAGGGGGATTCTTCAAAGTTCAATCTAACTTTGTTCCCCAAGCTCACAATATACTTTTCTCAAATAATTTATTTTTATATATTTATTTTTATATACCAGGTACAATTTTACATTCAACATGAGACAGAAGTAGGGTGCGTTTCCAATTGAAGGTTAATCCAAGGTAGGTCATGAGTAGAATTTTATTGGGAAGGGAATTGAAAACGTGTTTGAAGTTACCTACAAGACACTCACTGCTTATTTCAGATGCCTCATGTCTCAAGTCCATTCATGATCCAGGACTCTCTAAGCCATGGACATAGCCATAACTTATCAAGAATAAAATCTAAAAAAAAAAAAAGAATAAAATCTGAAGCCTAATTTATTTTTCTACAGCAGTTCAGTAGATTGTCTTCCCAGTTTAAAAAATGTATAAATCAGAGCTTCTTTTAAGAACATCTATGTGCTACGGGAATTTAATGTTTTAACTTTTAATTAAGGTAAAATCTACATGCAGAACAGTGCATATAACTGTTTCTTTTGCTGAATCATCACAGACTGAACACATTCACATAAGCAACACCTAGATCAAGAAATAGCACATTACTAGTATCCCCTCTGGCCCCCTTTCAGTCACTAACACCCCCCCCCCCCAGTAATCACACTCCTGCTTTCTAACCACACACTAGTATCTCCTGTTTTGTACTTATAAATGGAATGATGTAGTATGTACTTTTTTGGGGTGTGACTTCTTTTGCTTAGTCTTGTGTTTATGAGAATCATCCATGTTGTTGCATGTATTTCTAATTGTTCATCCACGGTGCAACTATATTACAGTTTACTTAACCAATCTACTCTTGTTGGGTGTTTAGGTATTTATCCTAAAGATTTTTTTATTGTGTTGAATTGTTTGTAGAAAACATTATCTCAAAGGTAATAAATTCACCTTTTAGAAGAGTGGTATATTCCACTGAAGGAAAATACTAGCTCACACTACAGAATTATTTTCCAAAATCGAATTTGTTTTTCACTGCATGTGTGTGTACATTTTAATTTACTGTCTTCCCAACCAACAGTTTCCATTGAGCCTTTCAGAGGCTAGAACCTCAGGCTGCACTTAAGGAGCCTGCTGCAGTCAAAATGAATGGCTTAAAAAAAAAAAAAAAAAAAAGAATGGCTAAATTACTGTGACATTAGTAAACAGGTAATTCATTTCCCATGTCATTGCTCCTCACCTCAAGCTGGTTAGCCAGCTCTTTTAAAAAACCCCAACTTGTTTGACATCCTACCAGTTAACAGTTCATTTCAAGTCCTTTGGTGTAAAATACAATCTTGTCAAAGTGAAGACACCTGCTCCCGGCAGGAGGGTTACGCACCAACTGCCAAGTCCTTTGTTACGGTGTCTAGAAACAAAATGATCTTTCCATCTGGAATGTGTCTACAGCTGTGACTGCTGGCCTTGGGTTGACTGCCAACCTCTGGTAGCAGGATGAGGCAGAGAAACATGGGAGGAGAGCACTCGGAAATGGATTCTGATGAGTTCTTGATATTGTGATTTTAAAGTTAATTTTCTCTGAAGGAAGAGTGTTTACTTCCTGGGTGATCTCAGCAAAATGCACTATTTCTAAGCCTGGTTTATCCTTCTGTGACTCCAGTTCTAGCGTATTTACTGCTTCTGGGCTATTTTGAATTTTTGAAAAGTCTTTCATTAATTTTCATTTTTCTCTAAAATAATCGCCTTTATGGAAGACAAACTCCTGATTGGGTTCCCAGGCTTTCTTCAAGGCAGGAGAAGCCAGTGGGCCTCTGTGCTACTTCACTCCCTTCCATGACAGCATGGGACGCTGGAATCCTCCAATGGCCTCCATCAGGAAGACAGCTCTGTCACAATGACACATGGGTTAGCCCTTTGGCAGTCTGGGGCCATTGCAGGTGGCTTCTCTTTCTAGCTGTTATTTAACACTGTGAGTCGAGTCCATTTGATGTTTAATGGATGCATTTTCTAGTACCAATCTGCTTATTTCTGACTGAAAATTATCAATGTCCCCACAGTTTCCAACTGCCTGCAGTTAGAAGTAGAGGACTTCTGAAAAGTCTGGCTTTATTTCTATCTTCACTGGGTTGCGCCCGGAACATAGCCAGATATAGTTTTCACGTGGCAGATTTTTAAAATCTCGCACAATGGAAAGTGTACACTAAAATAAAGCATTTAAAAATTTTAAATATTTTTCAAGATTACCATTCTCTATTGAAACTCATTTCAAAGAACTTTAAGGTTTCAACTAGGGACTATTATTTGATGTAATTGCTGTGGATGGGAAAAAGGCCACTCAGTTTGATGCTTTAAGACAGAGTAATGAGAAAGAAAAATTTATCTATCTCAAGGCATCCTATAAATTGGAAAACCCAGCACAAATGTATTGTTATTTTAATTGGCCCTGAGGAATTATATGTTTAATAATTGTCTAAATGTCCTTGGTCTTCAGATTGAGTGAAATCTTGAAAAACAGCGGTCACCAAACTGTAAAACAAAACCTGCTCCCATTGTAGAAGCCCAGTAGTAATCTCTCCCCCTAAATTGATTTCCACCAAAGGTAAATAACCTCCCATGGGCTCCATCTTTGTTTCCTATTTAATTAAAACAACACTAATCACCAACTAATCTAGCTCGCTCTTAACAAACTATTGTACTCTAAAAAGTCTGGTTTTGTTTATTTCTTTTTCCTTCTCCAGGGAGAAAAAAGGATGAAAAAAGGTAGGTATTGTTTTGAGGTCAGCAAGGAGATTTATGTAAGAAAATTAGACTAGCAGGGGAATCAACTCCATTTAGCCATAAAGCATTTCTCCCTGCAAGCTCAGGGAGGATTTACAATTATTTACAAACAGATAACATTGTGTAGCTCCCTCAGTATTATAGATAAGTCACCAGAAAACAACTAGTTTGACAAAATTGCCCAGCAGCCCATTAAGTATACAGCTCTGCTAAAAATCCACCAGGAGCATCCCTCTGTGGAATTTGCTAAGGAAACAGAGAATGGAGTGAGTTTCCCACCAGACATCTGGAAATCATGAAAGAAGTAGCAGGAAATGGCTTATACCACTGATGTACTGTCATCAGTTGAAGTACCGGTTGTCATGTTTGGGTGTGGGATGTGTGTGTGTGTGTGTGTGTGTGTGTGTGTGTGTGTGTGTGTGTGTGGGCGAGAGAGAGAGAAAGAGAGGGCATAAATAGATGGTAAACATCCAGTAAATGTTCTGGATCTTCTAACTGTGAATGAATGTTTTATTACAATCTGTCCAGGGATAGCTCAGCTTAGTAATGGCTAGAGAAAGTTATTTTAAAAAATTAATTAATTAATTAATTTATTTTTGGCCGTGTTGGGTCTTTGTTGCTGCGCACGGGCTTTCTCTAGTTGTGGCGAGCGGGGGCTACTCTTTGTTGTGGTGCGCGGGCTTCTAATTGCGGTGGCCTCTCTTATTGCAGAGCACGGGCTCTAGGTGAGCAGGCTCAGTAGTTGTGGTGCACGGGCTTAGTTGCTCCGCGGCATGTGGGATCTTCCCAGACCAGGGCTCGAACCCATGTCCCCCTGCCTTGGCAGGTAGATTCTTAACCTCTGTTCCACCAGGGAAGTCCCTAGAGAAAGGTTTTTATCTGGTTCAGTGAAAAGTTATTTTCTTCATCTTAATGTAGATAAATTCCTGTTGTACTATGGTACAATTGGAAAGGAATTCAGCCATGCTAAGCCTGAGACCCTAGTTTAGTGGTGCATATTTAAAATCCTAGCAAGCAACACTTTTTTAAAGTTTATCTTTTATTTTCTCCTCTCCTAAGGTGCCTTCTCTACAGACATTGAGAGAGGTCCAGGTCACTTCTGTATTTGGGAGTAGGGTTGGGATGTGGTTGGGTGGGGCCCTTCGTACACTATAAAATAAAAATAAGTGCCAAAATAAAAATTACAGAAGCTTATACAAGTTCAATATTTGCATTTAAGATACTCTTACTTGGGACTTTCCTGGTGGTGCAGTGGTTAAGAATTGCCTGCTAATGCAGGGAACATGGGTTCAATCCCTGGCCTGGGAAGATCCCACATGCCGCAGAGCAACTAAGCCCGTGCGCCACAACTACTGAGCCTGCACTCTAGAGCCCACGAGCCACAACTACTGAGCCCATGCCCTGCAACTACTGAAGCCCGCCGGCCTGGAACCTGTGCTCCACAACAAGAGAAGCCACCGCACTGAGAAGCATGCACACCACAATGAAGAATAACCCCCTCTCGCTGCAACTAGAGAAAATGCCCACACACAGCAATGAAGGCCCAATGCAGCCAAAAAAAAAAAAAAAAAGGGATATTCTTACCTTCAATTCAGAAAGTACAATTTAATAAAATTGTGCCATTCAAAATGTAATTGGAGGATTTATTTTAAAATTTAAATTATATCACCTATAAGTATTATAATCTGGTAATGGGACAAAAGTTTAAAATTATTTGATGAACATCATCTTCTTCCAATCCTGTTGGTTCACTTCTGTAATTAAATATATAAATAACATTATTTGGATATAATGTCAGAAATCTAAAATTTAGGCAGTAATTGAATGGGAGACCCTGACCACAAGGACCTTTGCCCCTTTCACACTCTAGATAGGCCATCAGTTACTTCATTCTACTTGTTCATGATGGTAAGTAAGTTTGGGGAGTGGGAAATGATTTGAGGAAATAAGTGATTCTTAACATTGGTTTTCAAAGGCAAGTCCATAGACTGTCACCTGCTTTAGAATCATCTGGGCTTTCCATTAGAAATTTACATTCTTGGTCCCCACTTTGAAACTTTTGAGTCAGGATTCTAGGGTGAGTCTTAGGAATTTGCATTTATTACAATGCTTAGGTGATTTTGGGGGGGGGCAGAAATGTTTGAGAACCACTAAGCTATGGGGTTGGGATTGAAGGTAATAAAGCCTGATTTTAGATGTGACTAAAGTTGCAACCCAGAAACACTACTCTGCTCACATTCTGGATGGAAGTGACCCCTTATGGCAGCCATATTTTTTTTGCTTACCTCCTATCATTGGGGACACCTAAATCACTCCAGTGGATTGGGAACCACTGGGAATATTTTGAGCTTGCCAGTCTTAAAATCCTTTTTTTTTTTTTTTTACCAACCTAGTTCTGTTCTTGTGATGAAACACAAGCTCCCTGGGCTCAAGGAGCTCCTTCAGTATTCTTACTAGTGTTGTCTTACAGACAGCACCATGGAGGTTCTAGAGAACCATGAAAAATTCCTGTGTACTACCATGCCTCACCCATTACCCTGGGGCAAGAGTCCACCAGGGAGGTGAAGGAGGGTTGGCAGGGTAGTACTCTACCATCCCATAGTGGCCCTACCCTACATACTCTGCCTCGTGCTCAACTCAGAGAATCCATAGGCTAAAGTCCTTCCCCAGGAGTGACATGGAAGCTCAGAGATTCATGGCCAATAAGAATATGTTTTTTCTAAGAACTTGAATGTGGGTCAGTCCTCCCCACTCCATCCTTACTTTCACACTGTATTTTATTTGAATAGAGAATGAATATGTTCAATGGGTAAAAAAAATTCCTGAGCCCTCCCATGGAAAAGGACCTGGAAAGCATCCAAAGAACAGAACTGAACCAGCACCGGGGACTGTTTACAAGGAGATGAGCCCTTGTCTGGCACTGCAACCTGCATTCTTCCCTGTAGCATAACCAGAGGACCAAGTACTCTGGCCACAGACAACTCTGGTAAGTTCTGAGGTAGCTGTCCTGGCTTGGGAGAGTCTTGGCTAGATTGCAGCCTTCACTGAGAAAAAGTGAGTGAAAGCTATAGGTAAACTATAAAGCAGTACATGTGTTAGTTGTTACTCTTATCATTAACAGAAATCAGCAAGGTGATGTCATTTGCTAATTAATCATCTCTTTCTATGGAGGAACTCTTAGCACGTCAAAACAAAGCTTTTTCAACCCAGAAAAGTTATACATTGTACTTGTTTGTGTGCATTTGTTTTGATTCTGAAAGTTACATTTCATATTCTAAAGGAAGATTTTGGGTACTGCTGAGAAGTATTGAATTCCTCCCATTTACTTCCTCCCCATTGAAATCCTTTAAATCCAGTGCAAATGTCACCTTTATAAAGTCTTCTGATGGCCCTCTCTCCAGCCAAAATTAACAGCTCCTTCCTCTGCATTTTGGAACTTTGTAATTGTACCTCTTTTTAGCATATTGTCCCTCTGCCTTACATGATAGCTGTTTCACGTCTCCTCCCTAGTTAATGGCCTTTCAGAGAGCAGGGGCCATGCCATCTGTGCTTACCCATAAGCGTCTATCACAGTTTACAGATAGCAAGTGCTCATGAAACATCCACTAAATTAAAGTATGTAGTCCTACAACAGAAGTCACAAACTGGCAGGTCATAGGCTAGAAACATCTTTAAATTTTGACGTAATGGCCTATTGGCAGATTTCACAGAAAACTTTGGATGTCTGGCATTTCTCACAGCTATAATCAGCTTGAACAAAGTGACAGCTGCCCCTTTAAAGGGGGTATACTTCCTCTAGTTTTCTGCAGTTGCATTTCAATCACTTGATCATTTATATTATCTGCCTGTCCTCTATGGACACCCTTCTCACAGAGACACCATTCCCTTATCTCCTTTGACATTAGTCAAAACTAGTTGCCTCTGTTGATGGATGCATGACTGTGCTTATGGTGGAGGCTGTTCAGAACCAAAGACTGTATGTTTGCCTGGATCGCTCATTTATAGGCCAATTGCCAAGTAATCAATTGGTTTGCTGTGCTCTATGATCTAATTTAAGGTGGCAAAATGTGATCTGATCATATATTGGTTAATTGTTTAAGGCTTAATGGCCTTAATACTAGGCAAACTTCAACCTGAAGCCAGTACAAATAAAATTAATATATACATTAATACCTAGATCTCATTGGTCTGAGGCTCTACCAGCGTGACGCTTGTACAGTCCCTCCTTAATTATTTCTAGGAATCCACCCACGGGCTACAAGTTGACAAGGCTTTTTCTACCTGAGATCTCTATTTCCCCATGTCCCACTTTTTCCTTGACCTGAGCCAGGCTGGTATCTGATCTCACTGTGCTAGAGAACAATTCTGATAATCCTTCCAGGTCACCAAATGCAATGGATATTTTTTCAGTGCTCTTTGTATCCAGTCTCTTGGCAATCCTTGCACTATTTACCATGCTCCCTTTTTCCTGAAGTTCTCTTATTCTTTAGTCACTGTGATACCACATTCTTCATATTGTTCCTACTGCCTAACTGGCTTCTCTTTGTCCAAAGCTTTCCCTTGCATATTTCTCTCCACCCGATCATTAATATTTGAGTTCTTCAAGCCTGAGTCCTGGTATTCTTTTCTTCTTCTTCTATATATTCTTCCTAAGAAACATATTCTTGTCCTCAACTTTAACTACTACTCATATGCCAGTGATATAAAAATATATATTTATAGTCCATATTTTTTCTTTGTGTTCTAGACCATGTAAGTCATTGTCTACATGACATCTTTACTTGGATGTCTCAAGGGTATCTCAAGTTTAATTTTTACAAATTCATATCTCCCTCCAAGATTGGTCCGCTTCCAGGGTTATCTACCTAGTAAATATTACAGCCATTCAGTTGAACAAGTGAAAAAACTGGAAATCATCTGCCTTACTCACTTCCCCACAAAATAAATAACCATCACCAAACTTGGACATTCTGCCTTCCAAATGCCTTGAATCTGGCCACTTGTTTCCATCTATGTCATCCCCTAGTGGTCTCAGTTACCATTATTTATCACCTGGACAACTTAGACAGTTTGTTAACTGGCTTCCTCCAGTTCATTCCTATGTTGAACCAGAAAAATCCAGATGCAAATGTGAGCATGCTTAAAGGACCCTTTTAGTGCCTTCCCATTGCTCTTAAGGACCAGGATCCTTGAAAAGGCTGTGCATGCGCTGGCTTCTCCCTACTTCTTTTACCCCAGTCATAAATACCCTCCCAGGACTCTGCAAGCCAACCAACTTCTTTAGATGTTAACACAAACATCACTACCCCAGAAAGTCTTTCTTGACCCCCTTTAGTGTGTTCTCTCTGTAATGGCATTAATTATAGTTTGTAATAAATTCATTTTTGTGACTTTGATTAATGTGTTTCCACACTGTGTTTTTGCTCATTATTCCCCTAGGAGTCTCCTTAGCCCCTGTGTAATTCAGGAAATAAATATAATACATACATTTTAGGGGGTAAAATTGTTATTTACCAAATTATTGATCAGAAATATCTGAGTCCTAAGTCTAGCCTAGCTAAACACCCTGGTATACTTCATCAAGTCATTTCCCATTTCAAAGCAATACTGTCTATAAATTGTCTTCAGAACAAAGTTAATAGAAATGCTTTAATTGAAAATAAGAACAGATTTCTATGTGTGTGTCTCCATACATCTCTACCCACACCCTAAATTTAGAATTCTTTCGTAGTTTCAAAAAGGAAAGTGTCAAAGATGGATGGTAATGACAGAATATTTAAATTGCTTCAGTAAAACCATTAAAGGGAAACTAGGAACAATATTTTGATTGATTCAGCACAACAAACAAATTGCACTGATATGCTTCTAAATTGCTACTATCATGATCTTTAGCAATTGTATAGTGTAAGTCATTAGTCAATCAAGCACTCAGTATACTGTGTGAGCTCTAACCAAAATAGGCTAGATATGATAATTAGGTGAGAGTGTGATCATTATATGAAAATGAACATAGGCTTCTATCAGTTTTGTGATTATGTATGACCCTCTTCATCCTCGTGTACTGTACTAATAATTATTCCATTACACTAAGATTCCCTCTAAAGCATTAATACATACTTGAATTAACATTGAATTCTACATCTGAGCCATAAAAAATATTCTGAGTTGGGTTTTGATTTAAAAAAACAACAACATAGTCTTACTGGTTTCAATTTCCAATCACAGCTTTTCTGCTGAAAATTTCCTGATGTGGTTGCAGAGAATCCTTTGCAGGATTCTTCTTAGGGTATTGGGAGGCAGACTTCAGGGAAAGATATACTATATAATTGAGAAGCAAGGAATTATAGCAAATATTTAAAAGTCAAAGAGTTGTATTCTCTAGACTCTGAAAAAAATTTTAAGGCAAACATTAACAAAGACAAGTGTCTTTCAAGCACTGTTAACTGCAAGTTCCTCTAGGCCTTTCCATTTCGTCTCTGAAACACTTGTTTTCAGTGACACCAGCTCATCTGAATGTAAAGTGGAAAATGCCACATGTTCTGTACACTTGGCACTCCTCATCTGGCTAGCTCCCAAATCAGAACAGACTTCAGTGAACACAAAATAAGAGCTAGTGTTTGGTTAAAGTAGGACGTAATTTGAGTCACCTTTTCTGCAAATATTCTGATTAGACTGTAGAGTTTGTTTTTGTTTGAAAGCTGATCGATGGCTGATCCGAACTGTGACGCTGAATGGAGTTAGTGCTGTGCTGCACTTCTGAGCAGTGGGGATTATTTGGAAATCGAATCTCCTAATACAATCAATGACTGCCATTTATCTTCCCAAGGCAATTTGACTAATCAACTTCTCTCATTTTCCTGTATTCTGACTTTGAACCATGCTTCCTATTAGAGGAGAAACACAGAACTCTCCTTCCAACTGCTTTCCATACAATTAACATCAAAGAGAAATAAGTGACTCACAGTCACAGATAAAAAATTAGCCAATTATATATTGAAACTGGGACAAACAATTTTGTCGATAAAATCAACTGGGACAAGATGCAGACCAATAAAACTGGGACACTGAGCAGAACGTAAGACTTCCAGTCCCTGCAAAATCTCACTCTCCTTCCAGTCTGTCACCCACTAGCACAACTGGACAAATGGACAATGGATAATGGAGACTTGGAAAAAAAAGGTCATGGCTCTGGAGGGGGTCATTTAGGGCCAGTTTATTCAGCATGGCTGTATGAGTGTGGAATGGACCAAAAGCACTTCCCTTTCTCTCCTCTAAGCAAACCTTCACATAAAGGCATTAATTTAGCAGCCCTTGGGACAGATGAACGTTATTTTTCAGACATAGTTCTTTTTTTCTTGGCGTATAATATAGAGGGGAAAAGAGCCATCGATTTTAAAACTCAAATATTTAAATCTTGGAACACTGTTTGCCAGACATGAAGAATGAATGACTTGATTCAAGGTCATGCCTCTACACAATGAAATGACCAGCCTGAAGCATCACTGAGCCAGCTGCCATGCCATCTTAATAGGGCATCACTCTCCGAGTGGTCAGGGCACACGTGGCACATCCATCCGGACTTAGGAGACAGGCTGTGGTGATCCAAAGTGACGGGTTCTATTGCTCCATGGTCTTTTTGTTCCATTTGATTAGACACAGCTTCAGTTTTGACTAGTTTACAGATGGAGATGCTCGATGCATTCCAATTTGCAGTGAGGTTATTATGGGGCTAACAAGTGAGCTCTCTTTGGTTATCTGAAGCTTGTGTGGTACAGCTAATAAGCAAACCCCCCATTATTCCATGTGTCTGAATCCCTCCTCAGTAGAAAGTTAGGTGCTTAGAGAGCTCTAGTATCTATTTAAGGTCAATTAGAATACCATTTAATGCATTATTGCTTCAGTAATGCACTCTTACCTTTGCAAGGGAGCAAAATGGCCATTTCTGTAAGAGATGGAGAAATGCCCCTTTGGCTTGACCTCTGACATCCTCCTAACCATCATCAGTCATGCCATTTCTGAGGAGAGTGGACCCGTATATTTTTATCAATTATAGGACAGGGTGGGGGACTTGAACTTAGCTAAGACACAAAGTAGATCTCTTATAGTATATTTTTTCTTGGCTGCATTGGGTTTTCATTGCTGTGTGCCGGCTTTCCCTAGTTGTGATGAGCGGGGGCTACTCTTCGTTGTGGTGCACAGGCTTCTCATTGCGGTGGCTTCTCGTTGCGGAGCACGGGCTCTAGGCACGTGGGTTTCAGTAGTTGTGGCTGCTGGGCTCTAGAGCACAGGCTCAGTAGTTTTGGTGCATGGGCTTAGTTGCTCCATGGTAATGTGCGGTCTTCCCATACCAGGGATCAAACCCGTGTTCCCTGTGTTGGCAGGCGGATTCTTAACCACTGCGCCACCAGGGAAGTCTCTTTTACAGTATTTTGTAAAGGCCCAAATACTGACAGTAAATTTCTAATACCCCCAAAACAGTTTGGACATAGTATCTGAAAGCATCACTTCTTATGTTTGTTTGTCAATGGGTCTCTTTCTTTCCCTTTAAGACCAGAATTGCATCAGCAATCAAATACCCTTAATCTGTCTGAGGAAGAGAGATGTAGAAGTGGGGCTGTGTCCCTTGTCCTGTGTCTTTTCAGATCAGACTAATAGTTTCCCTGCACAGTGTCCAGAGGACCATCCATAGAGCATGGGAGATGGGGTAGGTAACAGCCAGGGTCAGACCAGTGCCCACTGCTGCCGGCTGGGCATGAAGAATGAACCATGCATTGAAATATCCATGGGAAGGTCTGGTGACCAGGCAGAGAGGCTGACGTTGGAATTGAATAGAAAAGTCTTTGAAATTTTAATTTGTATTATGTAACAGATTCCTGACCCCATTCATAAAGCATCAAAGTTAAGACTCAGATTTCACTATTCTTAAGGACAACAGGCCTGTATAACATGAGTCGAACAAGAAAATCCCAAGGTCAGCTAACTTGAAATCCTCAGCAATTTCCTTTTCAACTGTTTTGCCCTTTTTACCACTAACCTCCAAGCTTAAGTCCACTGTGACTTGACAGAACTCTCCTGCCTGTAAGTGATTTCAAGAATAACCAAAATATAACAGTAGGGAGGTGGGTCATCTTTTTCAAAGGTGTTTCCTGGGCTGACAGGGGTCTCATGGAGTCTTTTTATCAGTCCCGTACTGAACTTGGATAGCAGTAAACCTTGTAGCTGTGGCTGAATCTATCCGGCATGTTTGACAAGTGTTATCATGGCAAGCACACTGAGTCTAAGCAGTGCTGGACAGAATAGAAGGAAGAATAATCCCAGAGGGGCAGCTTGGGACAGGGTCCCAAATATTACATTAATCAGATTGTCAGCTTCTCAGCAGCCCTTTCAGTGAACACTGACTGAGGGTGTATATGTGTAGGGAGGGGAGGAAGGGAGTGGAGAAGAATGCTTTCTGCCTTTCTATTTTTTCCCCATTTTTAAAATACATTAATAGACTTTAGTTTCTTAGCTGTGTTTTAGATTTACATAAAATAATGGAAAGAATAAAGAGTTCCCATATATGCCCTCACTTTCTCCCCCCATTTTTCTCTGTTATTAACATCTTGCATTAGTGTAATGTATTTGTTACAATTAATGAGCCAATACTGATGCATAATTATGAATTAAAGTCCATAATTGACTTTAGGGTTTACTCATGGAGATATGCATTCTTTGGGTTTGGACAAATGTACAACGACCTGTATCCATCACCATAGTATCACACAGAATAGTTCCACTGCCCTAAAAATTTCCTACACTATGTCTATTCATCCCTTCCTCCACCCAACTCCTGGCAACCACTGATCTTTTAACTGTCTCCATAGTTTTGCCTTTTCCAGAATGTGTTATACTTGGAATCATAAAATGTAGCCTATTCAGATCAGTTCTTCCATTTAATAACATGCATTTAATGTTTCTCCATGTCTTTTCATAGTTTGATAGGTCATTTCTTTCTATTGCCAAATAATATTCCCCTGCATGGATTTTCCAGTTTGTTTATCCATTCACCTAGTAAAGGACATCTAGGTTGCTTCCAATTTTGGACCATTATGAACAAATTGCTATAAGCATTCGTGTGCATGTTTTTGTGTCGACACAATTTTCTGCCTTCCTATTTTTTAGTATGAGACTTTGAGAATTTGGGTTAGATACAACCTTAGCCCAAATTCATGTACTCCATAAGTCAAGGAAGAAAAACAAGCATAATAACCACACATCCCAGATGTAGCACACTGATGGGCAATTGTAGTTGTTTGGTAAATATTGGTTAAATGAACAACCAGATGACCCAATAAATAGGTTCACTTGGGGGTGTCATAGACTGAATTTTGTCCTCCCGAAATTCATACACTGAAGTCTTAACCCCCAACATGATTGAAGTTGGAGATAGGGTCTTCAAGGGTGTAAAGTTAAGCGAGGTCATAAAGGTGGGTTCCTAATCTGATATGACTAGTGTCCTTATAAGAGGAAAGCTAGAGATCTCTCTCCTGTCTCTTTGCACTCACACACAGAGGAAATTTCATGTGAGGACATGGTAAGAAGGTTGCCCACTGCAATCTAGGAAGAAAGCTTTCACCAGAGACCAACTCTGGCACCTTGATCTTGGACTTCCAGCCTCTAGAACTATGAGAATATAAATTTTTGTTGTTTAAGTCATTCCATCTATAGTATTTTGTCATGGCAGCCCGAGCAGACTCATACAGGGGGACTCTCTTCAATGATATTCTTAGGGAGGTTACAGTAAGGAGATGAAGAAAAAAAAATGCTTGTTTTTCTTGCCTATCCTGGGGACCCCTGTGGGTTTGCATAGGCGAGAACCCATTTATTCCTGCTCAGATGTGACTTCCCCCTGCAGTAGGTGCCAAAAGGGGCTCTAATAGTGCATCCATATATTATATGTATACATATGTATATACATATATATATACACACACACATATATATAGTTGAGGTTTAGTTCTAAAACTCTAAATGCCAATGTCATTAAGGATTCTTGGGAAATGTATGGGGTTTTTAAAATAAATTATTTATTTTTGGCTGCGTTGGGTCTTCGTTGCTGAGCATGGGTCTAGTTGTGGCGAGTGTGGGCTTCTCATTGCAGTGGCTTCTCTTGTTGGGAGCACGGGCTCTAGGCATGTGGGCTTCAGTCATTGTGGCACATGGGCTCAGTAGTTGTGGCTCGTGGGCTCTAGAGCACAAAAGAGCATATTCAGTTTTAAAGATTGTTATGTGTTGTCCGATTACCAGCTATACCCATTTACACTTCTACTAAGAATTTTTAAAAATATTCATTTACCAGTGCTGGCTGTTGTTACTATAAAAAACAAAAGTAAAGCAAAGTTTGTTAACTTCATAAGCAAAGCACATCTGACAGATTTTACAATTTGTATTTATTTGGAAATTATTGAGGTAGGGTATTTTTTATTTTTTAATGATCATTCATATTTCTGTGACTTGCAATTCACATCTTTTTTCCTTTTTACTATCTGCTCATATTTTTCTTTTTAAATTGAAAGAAACCTTTATATATTGAGAAGACTAACTCTATGAGCCACATGAATTGCCCATTTCTTCCAGGACCTTCTTTTGACATTCAATTGTGTGTAGGTATTTTTGGTGTGCAGTTCTTTTAATTTTTATGCCAGTACAATATATTGATCTATTCACTTTTGGTTTCTGCCTTTAGGATCATGTTCAGAAATTCTCACCCATAGCAAGGTCAAATATATATTTTTTCTGTATTTTTATCTAGTACTTTGTTGTTTGGATTTTTCCATTTAAATCTTTAATCATCCCATAATTATTTGTGTATACAGTGTGCAATAGGAGTCTGGTTCATTTTAAAGAAGTGTGAACCAACTTCCTTCTCTCTCTGACTCTGTTCTATTTCTCACTGACTTCTTGAGAAAATCTGAACTGAATTAGAAGATCTTCCATCAACAGAGATCAGGAAAAGAGAGCTAGAAAGAGAGGGAAGAAAAAAAAAAGGGAGATCAAGGGGGAAATTTTGGTTGAAAAAGCCAAGTAGAAAAGCCACTTTAGTTTCTTCATCTTCTAAATGAGCAGTTTGCACAGGATAATCTGTGGAGCTCTGTTCCAGCTCAACTTTATAGGATTTGAGGATTGAGGGCAAAACACATCTCTCATCCAGTTTTTCTAAAATGAGACTACTGCACACTAAACAACTCTAAGCTGAAATGACTTTTAAGCTCAGGAAATACTGGAACCCACCTGAAAGGATCTTAGAGAACTTTTAACCTCAATCAAATCATTTTGCTGATAAGGACACTGAGTCCCAGGGAGGTTAATGGATCTACCCAAGATCCCACGACTGACTGGTCAGTAGCAGAGCCGGCCCAGGGCTCAGGCCCACAAATCCACATGCGGCTTCCCTCCCGTCCAGGGTCCAGGTCTCTAGCGATCTCTTCATTTCCTCTTGTCTTCCTTTTCTTTTCATCTCTTCAGTACGGAATTCATTTCATTCTAATCATGATTGCTCTGCTGGAGGTGACACTGTTTGACAATGAAAGCTGAGAAAGAAGGTAGCTCGCACCAGGAAAAATGTTCTCTCTTAGGAAATGAACCACTTAAGGCAGTGTGTATGTGCTTTAGGCCCTCTCAGGCACTTTAAAATATTTTCCTCTGGGAGCCCAGAGATCTTTTCACTTCTCTTCCGAGAATCTGATTGCAGCCAAAGCAACAGACTCTCCCATTTTTGCCTAAAAGCAATGAAATGATTACCTATATCTTTAATTTAAATTCCCACTGACAGCTCAGACACTGTTGCAGCTGGAGGGGGCGAGTTGACCTTCACATCTGTTGTCAGTGTGGAGACAGAGGGGAATTTTATTGACCAGAGAGGAAAATATGCATTAGGCAAACCAAGCAAGGATGCTCTGACCTATTGGAATATAGTGCGGGGCAAAGGGCACAGGATTGGAGCTGCACATCATCTTAGTGTAAATGCCAATTGCGTCCCTTTGTGAGCTCTGCTGCGGCCCCTGCCTGTCTGTACCTTGGGGACTGCAAGAGAGTCTCTTTCAGTTGCTCTTTGCTTATCTATGGCATTGAGAAGAGCTTTGCTGCCAGCTCCCTCGGGGCTGCCTCTTGAAAAAAAGAGAAAACAACCGATTGCAACATTGCGAATCCCAGAAATTCCATCTGCATATTTTCGGAGCCTCTGGGACACTGGGTCACTCCTTAGGGGGACAGTTTACTGTATTTGCCTTTTGAAATGAACCTTCAGAAATCACTTAAGGGAATGCCCAATGAGCAATTCCGCTTTCTTCTCTCCATTCCCCACTCCCATCCCCGCTAAGTGTCTTTGGAAAATCTCCTCTCTAGGGACACTTGTTCCTAGTAATATTAAGCCCCAGTAACGCATGAGACTCCTGGATATTTTTGTTGTTTACTTCTTTCCTCACTTCCCATGTATAGGAGGAGAAGGGCAGGCTCCGGGGCCTGTTATGAGTTCACCAGAGTCCTGGGAACCAGCTGTCTTAGGGGCTGCCTTTTCCTACTGCATGGATACAGCGCTGTTCTAAGTGGCAAGCACTGGCCTATGTGCTTGAAATATATTTTCTCATCAGGCAGGTATTACTAGTATCCCCTTTTGACAAATGAAGAAACTGTGACACAAAAAATTTCAGTGATGCAGCAAGTAAGGTGATACAGCAAGTAAGTACAGGAGCTGTGATGTGAACCCAGGCATTTTGATTCTAAAGTCCACGCACTTAATTACATTCCCTCTTTTCTCTCTTTCTCCTTCTCTTTCTCTGAAGCAGAGGCTTTTGGTGCCCCACCCAGATTCCCTTTAGCAGGCAGTGCCCTATCCCCTAATTGCTATTGCTGTTGACCCATACCAGTTCATGGCCTTCTCATCTGCCCAGCTGTTATAAACCCCTCTGTAACTCTTCATTCCAGGAGTAGCTTCTTAGTTCTTATGCAGAAGATAAGAGAGCACCCAGGACAGGGCAGCATTCACCTGGTGAGGGAGCAGCCGTGGCAGGAACCCTGGAGGAGATGGAGTACTTATCAGGCCCTGTAAATGCCCAGTGGACAAGATTGGTCATCAGCAGAGGCCGGGGGGTTGGGGGAGAGCTCAGCGAAAGGCATCTGAGACTCTTCTGGAGCCTCCAAGACAATTTGGCAGGTGTTAGCGGGGCTGTGTGAACAGGTGGGTGTAAGAGGAACACAAGTGGTTTATTAAAGTTAATTCGATTTCTTTTGAATCTGTAGCTGATGAGGCCTAGGGTCACACTAGTTACTTTTGCTGGGTAACACATTATCCTAAAACTTAGGGGCATAAAACGATCGATTTATTTTTCTTATATATTCCATGGGTCAGGAATTCAGGGAGGGTGCAGCAGAGACAGCTTGCCCCTGTTCCATTATGTCTGGGGCCTCAGCTGGGAAAAGTCAAAGGTTGATGGTGACTCTATGCTGGGGGTTGAACTCATCCGGAAGTGCCTTCACTCACAGGTCTGGCTGTCCTAAAGAGGACAAAAGAGACCCAGATGATCATCCATCTGCAGGACACATAGACTGATGACAGAGTGGACCAAAAGGGAGCTAAGGATCTCGTTCATGGAAAGCACCAAACAAAGGGCAGGCTAGGAGGATGAATCCAGACTCCAAACGGCTTTGACATGCTGCATCCTTGTACCAAAATCTGACAGATGAACTTTCTTGTTTCCCTTCTGGGGTTTCCATCTTTTCTCAGGTCTACTTGATAGCAGCCTCCGATTCAAGAAGGAAATGCTCTGAATGCTTTGGAAATAGTTATGAGAATGGATATGAAATTATAGTCACTAGATCAAAGTATGTTATTGCTGGAAGGAATTTTGGAAACTTACCTAAATCAGTAATTTTTAATAATTAAAAACAAAACACTTTTTCAAACAAAACATAAGGTTCAAGCCCAATGTTCAGAGCAGATAAAAGCATAGCTGATTTGACTGAAGCAGGGGTAGGGGGTTCATGTGTCTACTCACTCATTGGACACCTGTGTGCAGCCCTGGGGATCTTTTTGATGAGGAGGACATTGAGTCCCAGAGAGATGAAATGATTTACCCAAAGCCACCCAACCGGTTTTTGTTTTGTTTTTTTTGTTCTTTTGGTACGCTGGCCTCTCACTGTCATGGCCTCTCCCATTGCAGAGCACAGGCTCCGGACGCGCAGGCTCAGTGGCCATGGCTCACGGGCCCAGCCTCTCTGCGGCATGTGGGATCGTCCTGGACCAGGGCACGAACCCGTATCCCCTGCATCGTCAGGCGGACTCTCAACCACTGCACCACCAGGGAAGCCCTCAACTGGTTTTTGATGGAGGTGAGAATGGGTCTCTGGATTCTGACTCTCAGATTAGGGCTATCCTACTTTTACAATTAACATTTTTCATTTATATCACATGACTAGCATACTCACTGTAGAAAATCTAAAAAATACAGACATGTACAAGATAATAAAAATCATCTTTAATTCCATGATCGAGGAATAACCATTTTTAACATTTTGATGTAGATCTTTTCAATCTTTTATCTTTGTGAATATACACATGGTAACCTAAAATAAACATTGTTTTATAGCCTGTTTTTTCTTCTTCATAATTTCATGAGATTTCCCATGTCATTAATTTTTTATAACACCACTTAATGGTTGCATATCATTCAATCATAAAGAGGTACCATGATTTATTTAATGAATCTCCTGTTATACTTCGTCTATTTCTTTTCATTTTTCCCTTTTACAGCTATAAATTAAATTGTGATAAACATCCTTACAGATATATCTTCATGCACATCTGGGTTAATTTGATTATAAATTTAAAATTTATAGGCATATAGTCCTAGGAGTACACTTTTGGGTGAATATGTATATGTGTTTATTAAAGTCTTTTGATACCTTCTGCTAAATTGGGTAGGATTCTTTCTCTGTAGCACCACAGTGCCTCCTCCTAGAAGACCACCCTGCATTTCATGGTAGTGATGTTCATGATGTTCACCCTTGGGAAGAGTTATATTCATTGTTTTGAGTTCTCTTTACAAGATAAAACCATTGCAACATTGACCTAGAAAAACTTCAGAAGCTGGATAGATCATCTCTCTCCCTATTATAACTAATACAATTTAACCTGGGAGTGAATGAAGTGAAGAGAAAAGTAGTGACAGGAAAATTTCAAAATTTAAAATAAGTCAATTGCCTGCCATTCCAGGGTCATTTACAAAAGTGAATGATTAGGTTATAAAGAAATAAGTATCAGGATTTCTTGCTTTAGCCTAAGCTGGGTTTTAGGCATATTTGGTTATGTTCAGAGGATTGGTAGGGTATGTGTGCCAAGGGTATCTTAATAAGAGGTACCTAAGGAAAGGTAGGTGACTCAAGAACTTCAGAAGGAATGGAAAATTCTGAAGATAAGGATGATCATCTCCAGGCTTGTATTGGTTTTTCTTTGGTTTTTATTGTTCGTTTGTTTTTGTTTGCTTGTTTTTGTTCTTTTTTTGCTGCGGTAGCAAATTGCCACAGACTTTTCTGGAGGCCAGAAATCTGAAATTAGTCTTATGTGGCTAAAATCAAGATGTAGATAGGGCTGTTTCCTTCTAGAGATTCCAGGGGAAATTCATTTTTTGCCTCTTCCAGCTTTTGGTGGCTGCCAGCATTCCTTGGTTTGTGGCTACATCACTCCAATGTCTGCTTCCATGATCACATCACCTTGTGCTCTCTTGACATCAAATCTCCCTCTGTGCCACGCCATCCCCCCCTCCAACCCAATCTTACAAGGACACTTTGTGATTACATTTAGGGTCTGCGAAAATAATCCAGAATAATTTCCCCATCTCAAATCCTTAACTTAATCATACCTGAAAGTCTCTTTTGCCACACATGGTAACTTCACAGGATCCAGGAATTAGGGTCTGGGGTTATCTTGGATCAGGGGGAGGTCATTATTTGACCTACAACGAGGCCCCGCTGAAAGAGTGCATGCCTAAACGTTAGGTTAAGGAAGCTGTGATAAGACTGTCAAAGGGAAAGTACACTGAAAAAATCTACTTCATCCAAGTCTAGATGGCTGCAGACTACCATAAGCAGCCAGGAGCAAAGGCAGGGCAGCAGCAATAAAGTGGGTCCTCAGTGTCATTCATTGGAGCCACTGATGCCCACAATATAAGCACTGTTGGCTCAAATATCAGTGCCCTTGGCCTTGGACTCATTACCTGAGCTGAGAGGACAGTAGTAGAATCATGTGCCTTTATGATAGTCCCTTGGCTTGGTCTAGCTCTTGCCTTTGTTATTACCAAATAAATCTGGAGCATAAAAGACAAGAACTTTTGGAAATGTAGCACGAGGACAATATTCAGAGCTGACAAAGATTATAGCTATAAGAACCATTTGAGGATTTGAAGGGGGACAGATTTCCTACAGAGTAAGTGTGATGAGGTCAAGCCAGAAGAATCCTGTGTTGAGTTTCTGTCAGCCATTCACATCTGGTGACTGGTGGGCCTGGGAAAGTGGGTTATACAAACATGCCAGAGCTCATGTGTCTATGGAGACGGCTCAAAGTAGACATCTGCAAGACTGCTGATGACCCAGATGCAGCCACAGCTTAACACTTTGGTCACTCCTTCTTGGGAGCGTCTTCAAGATCTTTGGCTCATCCTTTATAATATCTCCATTGATCACAAATGTTCATCTCTCCTTAAGAGAGGAATTGATTTATTTTAAAACATCCAAAACTGTTTCAAAACAAGTTTACTGAATGAAGCATTTGATCAGATTCTTTTTCTTTTTTGTCAAAAGGAAGTGTGGCTTTAAAGCAGGGGTAGGAAAACTGTGGCCCACGGGCCAAATATGACCTGCTGCTTGTTTTTACAAATAAAATTTTATTGGTACACAGCCAAGCTCATTCATTTACATATTATCTATGGCTGCTTTCAGCTAGTACAGCAGAGGTGAGTAGTTGCAACAGTAACTGTATGGCCTTTAGAGCCTAGAATATTTACTCTCTGGTTGTTTGCAGAAAAGTCTTACAAATCCCTTCTTTGGAGCCACATACTATCTGCGTGGCCGTTGTTCCTTTTCTTTCTTCCTTCTTTCTTTCTTTTCCTTCTTTCCTATTGTCCTTCCTTTTACAATTCGTTAAAAAGGTAAACACCATTCTTTGCTGCAGAGCCATACAAAAACAGATTTCTGACTATAGTTTGCCACCCCCTGCTCTAATCTAAAGCATTGATTCTAACTGCATTACTTAAGACTATTTTAATTACAAGTAATGGAAAACCTAGAACAAAGTGCTTTAAGCAAAGGGAAAAAGGACTTTACTGGATCATATCACTGGAAACTCCAGGAAAATCTCTAATGTCAGTGGGGGTTGATGCAGAGGTTTGCAGCTTCATTCCTAGGGGCTCTATATCTCTGTGCTTCTCTCAGCTCTGACTTTTCAGTGTGTGGGCTTCGTCCCCATGTGGCTCCACTCATTGCAGCAGAAATGCATGATTCCAATCATCATATCCTTGTACCACATCATCCAAAGAAAACTGTTCCAGTAGGTTTCTTGGAGAGTGAAAAAGCTTATTTATGAACAGCTCCCAGCAACTATCTCATATCTCATTGGCTCATATTGGGTGACATGCCCATCAATGAATCAATAACTGTAGTCTAGGAATAGACTTCTCTTGCTATCTCAAGCTAATTTCACCTAAATATAATAGCAAATGGGAGAGGATTTGGTTATCCCAGTGGAAATATAGACCCTTGCTAAGTAAGAAGTGGTCCATTGAGCAGTAACCTCTGTACCACCAAGGAGAAATACAGGTCAGACAGAGTGTCAGGTCCCACCCTACACCTACAGAATCAAAATCTGTGTTTGCACAAGGCCGCCCAGATGATTCATCTGCACATTCAAGTCTGAGAAGCACTGACTGCTCTGCTAAGAAAGGAGAACGGATGCTGAGCAGTAACAATAGTTGACTGCTACACAGATTTCCTTGTGAAGGTGTTAAATTGATTCTGACAGCATTTTCCATCAAGGAGATTACAAAATGAGTTGAGCAGTTATCATTTATCAGTTTGAATGTTTTCAGTGACAAATAAGAAATCTTCAACTCCAGAGGCTTAAAAAATAAGGGAAAAAAATATTATCTTACATAACGAAATGTTACAAAGTAGCATAGCTCTTGGGCTTGTTGGTTCTTTTTAAAACCATTCCGTGAAAACTCCCAGTGGGCCTTCCCTCACATTTATTTCATTGACAAGGACTAGTGTCCATGCCTACCTCTAAACCAAGAAAAATGGTATCTCCATCACTGGCCTGGGCAATTCAGGATGTACCTGTGACTCATAAGGGGAAGGGGTGTATGCCAAAACCCAATCAGGGCCTTGGCAACAAGGAAGAAAGGTCACTGATACCCAGGGATTCTCTACAGCATCTTTGATGTATTTGTGGAACTTCCTAAGATTGCTAATCTTTATGCCAGTATTTATGTCTGTATGCTCCATTTCTTTTTAATCAGTTGTTATTTTAAAGCTCTACCTTAAAATAATTAACTGTATTTGTTTATATGTACTTGTTTTTACAAATGAAGTGAGGAAAATTTTTAGTAAGATGAGGACCAAGAACAGCAAGAAAGAATTTTCATATACAGACTTCTGGCTGAGTGTGACAAAAGGCAAAATGAATAAAAAAGACACTTGACAGAATCCTTTATATAAAAAACGGTCTTATTTGTTTTGTGTTTGGGCAGCACAGCTTCCTTTTCCAAGGAGTGCAGCTGGAGGTCAGACTGTCTGTATCAACCAGGTTCACTAGAATTTCTGGCACTGTGGGACTTAAGCCCTGGGGTACACATTTAAATTGTCATATTTGGCCTGTCTCACAATGACAGTCTTTAGCAAGGAGAGAAAAATAGAGTGTGTAGTTGGTGTGAAAGAGAAAAGCCAGATACCCTTGCCAGTCGCACAAGAAAGCTGGAGGTTTCTTTACACATAGGCTTGTTTTCCTTCATTAAGGCAAAATACCAAGTTCATTCTCAGTCTCCTAAGAACAAGGACCAGTATGGGAGTGAATTAGAAGGCAGTTAATTACGCCCAGGGCTGTGTCAATCCTCTATTGATGACACCAGTGTTTGTTAGGAAAGGGTGGACAATCCTTAGCATCCAGGGGGCTGCAGCCAGTGAATGGCGACCCTCTCTTCCGAGCTCCATGTAATAAGGGGGCTCTCCAGCCGCCCTGGGCCCCCTGCCTTGTGGCCAGCCAGTCTGTTGCGCTAAGGGGGCAGTGGCTGGTTTTGCACTGGCTTTGTTTGGTTACTGAATAGATGGTTCTTGCACGATTTCTTTTGTTCCCATTTTATTAGCAATCTTCCAAGGCAGAGGAGTTTTGGACAAGTGTGGATGCTGGAAGGAGGTTATATTACAGATTTCACAGGCTTCAGAATGGCCGTGGTGGCCCTTCACCAGTCTCCAGTAGATTTTACTCTTGAAGCCTGGCTGTTTTTGAACATTCTTCTTGGATTTTACGAGAGAAAGAGCGTTTACCACAACTGAGGGTCATATAGCCGCCAAGCCCTATATCGGGCCCTTTCAACGCAATAGCTCATTTAATACTCTCAACCACCCTTCACAATGTGTAGTGTTAGCTACATTTAAAATATGAGCAACTGAGGCTCAGAAGGAGAGGTTGTGACTTGTTCCTGGTCACGCAGCAAGTAGGTGGGAAATCCAGAAATAAAACCCAGCTTTAATTTACGCTGAAGTCTGTGCTCTTTACCGCCCAAGGCTCCACCCTGTTCTTTGGTTTTATTTATGACATGTTTGTGCCCTCCTAAGGAGAGAGAGGGAACCCAGGCACAGAGGGTAAAGGCATGGAAACACCAGGCTCACAGCCTGCCCATTGGGTGATTGTCCCAGCAGCAAACAAGGAAATAGACCTCATTCCTCTGCTGGAGTCCCCACATTATCACCTGGAGTGTGTTCTTGCTCCTTCAGGATGGAAACATTTATTTATTCATCACTGTATTCCCAGAACCTAACAGTGTCTAACTCAGACACAAAAAGCACCAAATGCATTTGAATGGATGGAGAGGAGGTGACGGGGGAGATGGGGCATCACAGCAAAGGAGCAGGCCCCACTTGTTTTTAAGTAGCCACAGCATATTATTTTCAGCTTGAACCTCAAATTTTAAATTGTTGCTCTGTGACATTGGGCAAAATGCTAATTATCCCTGAGTTTTAAAAATAATAGTATCAACAACTAGGTTTGTTTAGAGGATTAAATAAAACGAGACAAGGAATATAAAGACTTTAGCTTGGTCTCTGGATGGGACAGGCTTTTGATAAATGGTGGTTCTCATCTCATCATCATGGTATTTTGCCAGTGTTGGGTATAGTATTATCAGTCAGGTCTGTTTCTAATCGAGGGAGGCTTTTGGCTGCCTGGCTGCAGGAACCTTGGTCTGTTTCCTTTTTTGTTTGTTTGTATGCTTATTTGTTTGTTTATTTAACAGGTCCTTGTTGGTTATCTATTTTAAATATAGCAGTGTGTACATGTCAATCCCAAACTCCCAATTTATCCGTCGCCCCCACCCTTCCCCCCGGTATATTGGTCTGTTTTCTTAAGGCAAGAATACTTGTGTTTCATGACTCCCAAGAAAGGAGTTTCTTGTCCTTCAGTCACATTGCTCTTCAGGGAGCAGGCCCAGAATTCTGAATATGGCAGGCAGGGCTTCCATGGATTTCTATTTTCCATACCAATTGCCTCTTTCACAGCCCTGTTACCTGGAGATTGCTCTCCCATTCTTGACCTACCAAAACACCATCATTTCAAGAAACAAACATCGGAATAGTCACCTTCTAAGTGTTATGGAGACCAACTAGTGTCTTCCTCAATGAGTGTTTTAAAACTAGAGATGTGTGGTTCGCTCAGAGCCATTTTACCAGAAGAGGCAGCCGCAGGGAAAATGACTTAAAAGGACATGAGAAAGACGGACTCAGCCTGTCTTCATGGTAACAGAAATATTGCTGTTATTAATATCATGCACTTAGACAGTTGTGCTTTCCCAAGGAGCTCAAAACATTGCACATATATTATCTTATTTCTCCTTGCCACATGCGAAGGAGGTAAAAGACAGGAGCAGGCAATCTTCAGGGAAAAAACACTGTTTATTGAAGTGCATTTGGGTAGAACTAGAACCAGACCGAATCATCCCCGTCTGGTGGGAAGAGAGCTAATGAGTCGTATTCCCGGAAGCACCTGACTTCCTGTTACACCTTGCAGAATGCGGGGTGGGGAGATAAGAGTTCCCTCTGCGTGAGACATCTGAACCCACACCTCAGAAGAAGGACAGTGCGCTGAGTCTCTGTACCACTCAGCAGCCTTCAGCACCCACAGCTGACCTGGGGGCGCCACTTTCCCTTGGAGCTCTGCAGGCTCCTGGGTGAGCAGCTGAGTCCAGTGCTTGCTCCTTGGCATCTTGCTGATCTTAGCTGCTGACCTTCTCCAAGGGTGTTTGTGGAATTCTGTAGGTAGACTCAGGAGTGTTCGCCATTACCCAGGACCTCTCCCTCTGAAGAATTTTGGATACATTTAGGGTTAGGCCATGGAAGATGCACTAGATTGCGATCTCCCACTGTCCCCTAGCCATGGGAGATTCTCCACAGAGTTGTATACCTAAGAAGCTGTCCAGGAGTTCAGGCATTTATTTCATGCTCTACACCCTCAGCCTTAGTGCTAATCAGAGCATGTCAGACTTCAGTTCATCCTAACTGAAATTTGACTCAATATAAAAAGTGGGAAGTTGCTGCATAGCACAGGGAGATCAGCTTGGTGCTATGTGACCACCTAGAGGGGTGGGATAGGGAGGATGGGAGGGAGGGAGACACAAGAGGGAGGAGATATTGGGATATATGTATACATATAGCTGATTCACTTTGTTATACAGCAGAATCTAACACAACATTGTAAAGCAGTTATACTCCAATAAAATATATATATATTAAAAAAAAGGAAAAACTAGCAGTAAAGGGCTACAGGCCCACATTTCAATCAATGTTGTGCTGCATCTGAACTGGAGCTTAAAAGAGGCCTTATTCTCGTCTTTGTAGGTGATGCAAGCTTCAGATAAAGTTAGAGGCATTTGGGGACCAGAAGAACCACTCAAAGCTACCTCAGTGCCCTGGGATGGAGATATCTTTAGATATCAGGTTCTGACAGACTGGAATTTCAATCCCGGATCCCCATGTACTTATCCAGACGATCTTGGCAAGTTCTCTCATCTTTCTAAATCTCAGTTTCCCCTTCTGTAAAATAAAAACCACAACATGGATTTCAGAGGGGTGGTTATGAGACACAAAGATCGTACCACACACTTGCCCACTTAGAGGGGAGCTTGGCGTAAGACTGTGGGAATCCTTATCTCCCTGTTTTACTCAAGTACACGTAACTTGGAGCCCTCTAGGAAATGGTAAAATTGGGTGTATCCCTTTAGGAAACTCCAGGAAAATGCTAGCATTTAGGAAACTTTGGGCACGGGGCTAAATACTATAGACACCATGATGGAAAAGGACAAAATCCCTGCCCTCGGGGAGTGGTGGTGGTTGTGTTTGCTTGATTTCCCCCCCCCCCCAGTTGGTGATATAAAAACCCCATGTGGCCTGAGTTGGGCTGCTGTCTGTAGAGCAGTGAAAGGAAACAGCAGACAATCTGCTGAGTTGTCATAGCCCAGGGATTCAGCAATTCCAGCTGCACCAATCACAGTGTTTTCTGTTGGGGTTGACCTTTGAGGAGACTGCCTCACTTATAAAAGGTCAACATCTCCTGGTTCTGGCACAAGCAAGTCCTGAGCTAGGTGGTAAAATATAGCCAAATAACCCCATGGAGGTTCTTTGTCTCCGCCATGCAGCTATGACTTGAGACTGTCAGACACCTTTGGAACATAGTGGTTAAGTAGCTCTGACATGCAAGGTGTGGGCTGGAAAATTAACACTTACATCTTAATATAAGTAAGTTGTGTGGGCCTTTTTATTAACAATTCAAAATGGGTTTCCATAGCTAGTTAGTGGTTACTCTTAAATGAATCAATTCTAAGCGTTATGTATTTCTCCATACAAAAGTTAAGGTATAGTAGGGCAATGTTAGGTAGCTGTTAGAGAACTCATTCCTCCAGTAGAAGGGAAAGTGGGTAAAGATGTTCTGTATCAAGTTCCTATTTTTCATCTTGCTGCCTTGACACAAACTCCAATAAGAGAAATTATATCTTCTGACATTACTGTAAGGATAATAGTGACTCTGGACCTAGATGCGATTCCCTGTCATGAAGCTCCATCTTTGTGGACTGTAGAATTCCATCTCCCTGCACCCAAGGAGTAGAAGACAGACCAGGCTAAACATTCTCCTCGGACGGACAAGACAAGGGAGAAGAATTCAGAGAGAACAGTAAGCAGGGTCAGGCCCACAGCGATTCTGTGGAATAGGCTTCCCACCTGCATGGCTTCTTCTATGAACCATATCCAGCCCTATATTCACACCAATTCCAGAGAGATGTCCTTTGTGTCACTGGACAGGATAACCAGTTTATTCTCAAGCCAGAGCACAAATCAGGCTGGAAACTAATTTTGATGCACATTTTCACATAGCTTAGATTTACTTGTCAGGGAGGGGCCTGGAATTTCTAACTCTTGTGCCCTAGACCTTTGGTTTGTTTTTGAAGTCAAGTTGTCAGCAGAAGATCTTTTGACAGAGTGCTATTATCAGAATTCTTCACTCACTTTTCTCAGAGTAATGCTGGTAACAGTACCCTTTCTGACATAGTTAAATATTTGTATTGTCTGTTGGATAGTCTTCCAGTTTATAAAACTTGGACTTTACAGGACCATAGAAAAAGGTGTCTAATTCTGGGGTCACAAGGTCTATGAATGGGTTGAAATCCTTATAATTATATGCAAGCAATTTTGAATATGTACATTTCTTCTCGGGGAAAGAGCTGATATTCTTTACCAGATTCCCAAAGCAGTCAGTAACCTAGAGCATGTTAAAAACCACCGATCTAGACAAAGTTTCCTAAACTCTGGTAGCTGATAGGTGACCAATAGAGGTTAAAGGTCAATTGTAACCAGAGAGAGAAGCAGTAAGGGAAGATCTGTCAATAGTAAGAGGAGATGATTCTCAACTTTTTTGAAGTATGCACATTATAACCATGGGCCTGGTGCCTGGCCTAGATGGATGTATTTTGGTTTTGTGCCTGTGTTCTGACTTTACAATAGGCTTCATATCACCATTCTATGTTGAGTTTCTTATGAAAAAGATTTGTCCAGAGAGCATCTCACTTTGATCACACATAAATGGTAATTTTCGAGGCTTCTCATAGCCAGCAAGTAGGAAAGCCTTGCAAATTTAAATTTGTAAAAAGAATACAAATGACATCAATCTTCTCAAAAGAAAGTTAGGATGCTAGAAGACAACAGAGCAAGCAGTTTTAAAGTTTTGAGGAAAATAAAGTTCAACCTAGAATTTTTGCCCACTCAAGTGGGAAGTCAGACTAGAAACCTTTTTAGATATCAGAGACTCAGAAAATGTACATCTTATGACTGGCAAGGTTGAAGTATCAGATTGAGAAAGTGGGAGAGAAGGCATGGCTGCACAGCAACCAGAGAGTTGCCAAAATTAGGTCACAACTGAGTTAACCATTCCCACTTCCGTAGAATACTGACTGCATACCCTGTTTCACTGCTGCAGCTGGCCCTGGACGCTGGACCCTCACACCACTGTCTTGGTGTCACAGAAACTCAACACCCTGGCTGATGCCACCAACACCACCATCCCAACCAGACAAATAACTCTATGATCCTTGTTTCTTTGAGTCACTAGTTCTCAATTCAAAGTCCTGAGTAGGGAAATCTGATGGGCAAACCCTCGGTAACTTGTTCATGGCCATGGATGCAAAAGAGATTAGGAAAGAGGATTGTAGATTCCAGTAGAAGAACTTGGGCTTTGACCAAAAATTCCCCACAAAGAAAAATAAAGTTTAGATTCTGAGGAGAAAAATTTACAAATGTCTTCATAAGATAACTTGGGCATACTTGGTGATATCATAAAGACCAAAATGCAAACTAAAATGAGAAATAAAATTAGAAACTCCAAGAAAAATAAACAAAAGGGGCAGAATGACCCCACTATGAAGCAGAGTAAGATGTTTGATTTTATGTAATTGATTGAGTATAATGGTATAAAGGGTTTTTTAAACTCTGATGCTAGAAATTTTCCTACCAATGACTGAGTGATCATGAGGCTAGACCTGCAAAGAAAGAAACACAGTCCTGACGTGCTGTTCAATAGAGCAATGAACAGAATTTACACAGTCCTAATAATGTAAACAGGCTTTGTTGTTTTAGTAGATGTTTACTGTCAATCTGTGAACTAAGTGCATTTGCTTGTGGTTGCTGGAATGAATGCAAATGTAAAGCACACTGGCAATGCCAACGTGTAGGAGATGGAAGGGGGCTGTAGGGAAGAGGAGAAAAAGCAGAGGAAAAAGTAGGACACTAATATCTTTATTTTACAAATAGGGTATCAAGAAATATATTGAAAGTCAATGGGATAAGAAATAGAATAGCATATTTAAAGCTCCAAAGAGAAACATTAGACATTTAACTATCAATTGCTGGGAGCAGAAGAGAAGAAGGGGGTAGTGTAAGTGACCCAGATATTCATCTTTCATTTTTGAAAGTCAATAGAAAATCTTCTAAATTTAAAAAATCAAGACATGGTGTTACAAGCATCTCTGAAGAGGCATAGTGATAACTTCAGAACAACTGCAAACTGACTAGCATTGAGATTGCTTTTGAGGAGTGGGACTAGAGTAAAGAGATGAAAGATTTCCATGCTTATCTCTTGAGTTGTTATTATGCATATATATAACTTTGATAAACATTAAATTAAAAGTGAACAAGCATCTTTTTTAACTTTTTTTTTTTTTTTTTTTTGTGTGTGTGTGTGTGGTACGCGGGCCTCTCACTGTTGTGGCCTCTCCCATTGCGGAGCACAGGCTCCGGACGCACAGGCTCAGCGGCCATGGCTCACGGGCCCAGCCGCTCCGCGGCATGTGGGATCTTCCCAGACCGGGGCACGAACCCATGTCCCCTGCATCGGCAGGCGGATTCTCAACCACTGCGCCACCAGGGAAGCCCTAGCATCTTTGATTGAAAAATAACCATAATGCACTTATTTATTTCCTTTGTTGCATGAATAGAAGAAAAAGTGGACTTGTGATATTAAAAACAGATTAGGAACCAGGATTATTTAAAAATTAGTTTGTTACAGATGAAAGGATGCTCAACAACATTAATCATTAGAGAAATGCAAATCAAAACTACAATGAGATATCATCTCACACCGGTCAGAATGGCCATCATCAAAAAATCTACAAACAATAAATGCCGGAGAGGGGTGGAGAAAAGGGAACCCTCTTGCACTGTTGGTGGGAATGTAAATTGATACAGCCACTATGGAGAACATTATGGAGGTTCCTTAAAAAACTACAAATAGGACTACTATACGACCCAGCAATCCCACTATATATATATATATATATATATATATATATATATATATATTTTTTTTTTTTTTTTTCCTCAGGCATATACCCTGAGAAAACCATAATTCAAAGTGTCATGTACCAAAATGTTCATTGCAGCTCTATTTACAATATCCAGGACATGGAAGCAACCTAAGTGTCCATCAACAGATGAATGGATAAAGAAGGTGTGACACATATATACAATGGAATATTACTCAGCCATAAAAATAAATGAAATTGAGTTATTTGTAGTGAGGTGGATGGACCTAGAGTGTCATACAGAGTGAAGTTAAGTCAGAAAGAGAAAAACAAATACCGTATGCTAACACATATATATGGAATCTAAGAAAAATAGAAAAAGTTCATGAAGAACCTAGGGGCAAGATAGTAATAAAGACACAGACCTACTAGAGAATGGACCTGAGGATATGGGGGTCGGGGGAAGGGTAGGCTGTGACAAAGTGAGAGAGTGGCATGGACATATATACACTACCACATGTAAAATAGATAGCTAGTGGGAAGCAGCCGCATAGCACAGGGGATCAGCTCGGTGGTTTGTGACCACCTAGAGGGGTGGGAGAGGGAGGGTGGGAGGGAGGGAGATGCAAGAGGGAGGAGATATGGGGATATATGTATATGTATAACTGATTCACTTTGTTATGAATCAGAAACTAACACACCACTGTAAAGCGGTTATACTCCAATAAAGATGTTAAAAAAAAAAAAAGTATGTTACATTTCCCGTCTTTATTTTTGTCATGTATACAACTATAAAGCAATGATTTATTTTATTTTTCCTGGAAATTATTCCAATAAAGATGTTTAAGAAACATTTGAAATGTGTAGTATATGTGAGCTCAATGTAGAATATACAACAGGTTTTCAAATTCCTTTTGGCAAGTCTTGATTACATAGAGCTTTTTTCTTTTTCTTTTTTTGGTGTTGTTACCTCCTGAATTTCAATTTTAGAAATCATCATCAGCAAAGATCTGCAACAGAAAACTATATTTTCAAACTAAGTCCCTTAATTTGACAGAAGTTGTTGAGTTCTGCAATTAATTCCTGTCTGTAGATAAATGAGTTGCATAAATGGCAGATCAACCTAGAGGGAACAAAATCCTAACGATGAAATCCTAACGATACAGAACAATTGGCTGTGAATTTAGGTCAGTTTGTCTGCTTTGAAACACTTTTCCTCTGTACTATTTCATACTTGACTAGTCCTTATTGTGTCTTGACACGTTTTATAATTGTTCATAGGCAATTTAGAATCTTAATGTATAAAAAAATATTAAGAGGGCTTCCCTGGTGGCGCAGTGGTTGAGAATCCGCCTGCCGATGCAGGGGACACGGGTTCGTGCCCTGGTCCGGGAAGATCCCACATGCCGCGGAGCAACTAAGCCCGTGAGCCATGGCCGCTGAGCCTGCGCATCCGGAGCCTGTGCTCCGCAACGGGAGAGGCCACAACAGTGAGAGGCCCGCATACCGCAAAAAAAAAAAAAAAAAAAAAAAAAAAAAAAAAAAAAAAAAAAAAAAAAAAATATTAAGAGATGTGAATGTTCAGGGCATGGATAGCATCATTAACCTGAAGTGTTAACACAGTGCAGGAAACACAACACCTTAAATATTCTGAGATTTTGGAATAATACCTACCGCCAGAATATGAGGTAGTTGGCAGGAGGAGGGTGTGGAAAGGAGAGCAGGTCTGCTGAAAGTATGGGGTGGGGCAGCATTCTGTCTCCAGAAGACATGAAAATTAGGGTTTGGGGTTAGTATCTCACTTAAGAGTTTGGTGAAGGACAAAAGCAGAGAGGTACCAAAGTGATGTGTTGGGGCACCTTTGCAATAAGAACTTCCGACGTGGCAGGCAATGTAATAGGCTCACAAAGGGGGCCTCCTTATGCATGCTGGGTGGACTTGCCTTTTTTTTTTTTTTTTTTGCAGTACCCAGGCCTCTCACTGCTGTGGCCTCCTGTTGCAGAGCACAGGCTCCAGAAGCGCAGGCCCAGCGGCCATGGCTCACGGGCCCAGCCGCTCCGTGGCACGTGGGATCTTCCTGGACTGGGGTACGAACCCTTGTCCCCTGCATCAGCAGGCGGACTCTCAACCACTGCGCCACCAGGGAAGCCCTCTTAACCACTTTTATAAACAGTCAAGAAGAAGCTCTGCAGGCAAATTCAAAGCTTGCTGGATGGTCTCAGAGCCTGCAGATTTAATCCTGTTGCACACAGGTGAGCACACATTCCCTTGGTCATAAAGGTAGGCAAGCCTCCTCGGAATTGCAGGACTGGTGCAGAAGAGTGCTCATTTTCATCTGTGCAGAGGGTCACAATAGTTACTAGCGATGGCTACTCCTCACATTCCCTTGACCTCTACCCCATCCTCAACACTTTTTCATCATAGTGGGTGCAACTTGCTAAACACTTGCTGAATGTAGTTCTTGACTTTCTCTCCACTGCTCTTTCATCTGCCTTCTTCTACTTGGTGAGCAGATGTTCCTCCTTCCAAGTGCTGAAGCCAGAAACCATGAGCAATCCTTAATCCCTAATTTCTTCATCATGCACTCTATCCAATCTAGTCCAAGTTCGACAGATTTTATTTTGAGTTTGTCTACTGTCTCCATTCCCATTCGCTCAAGTTTAAACATTCATATCTCTTTCCTGGACAACAATAGTCTCACTAGTCTTCCTTCTTCCTTTCTTGGTCCTTGGCAGTCCCTTTTACATATGGCTGTTACAGTGATCTTAAAAAAACCAAAAACAGTCATGTCACTGGTGGCGGTCAGTATACTTAAAGTCCAGATTTCTTAAGACAAGTGGCCCCTGACTCCTTCTCCAGCCTCATCTTGGCCCATTCTCTTCCTGCTTCCCACAGTTCGATTACATTGGTCTTTTTTCATTTAGTTGAATGTGGCCAAGCTCTTTCTCACCTTGAGGCTATCACACAGCTGAAAAGTTCTTTCTTCCAGTCTTTACCTGGATGACTCTCTTCTACCTTCCAGATCTTTCCTTCAATATCACTTCCTTAAAGACACTCTCTACAACTCTCTATAAACTCACATATGTGGCTAACACTGTATTTTTATAGGACAGCATTGCTCTAAGGGTAAGTAGGTACTTACAGATGTGACAAATGCAAGGCTAGCCTAGCCCATGCTTTATCTTTGCCTACTTCTGCCTTTCCCCAATCCTACCAGCCCATGTCCCTTGCTTTCTGCATTTTGTAGAATGTCTTGGCCCTGTCCTCACTAATGTCTGGCCAAATCACCAACTTTTATATGGCTCCTCATTTGAATATGCAGAACTCAGAATCTCACGTTTGAGGACTCTCTAATGATGCAGAAATTGGTCCTTGATATAGTAAGCTCCATTCATTCAAACACTCAATAAAAATTTTTAGAGCTACTACATGCTAGATACTGTGCTAAGTATTGGGAATAGAAAGTGAGTGAGGTGAAATGTCCTCCTGCCTGGAGCTCATACTTGACTAGAGAGGCAGATATTAGGCAAATACACACACACAGACACACACACACACATACACCTCCTCCCCTGATGTGTACACATGTGCACATACAATAACATTGGTACAAGTTGTGATCAATTCTATGGTGAAAATAGTATGACTGGAGGATCTATGATTTTAGAATTTCTAGTAACTATATTTAAAAAGGTTAAAATGGTGAAATTAATTTTAATAAAAATATTTTTATTTATCCAGTATATCTAAAGTATTACTTTTCAACATGCAATGTGTATAGAAAATTAGTGAGATTTATTTACATTCTTACAAGTCTTCAAACTCTGCTGTGTACTTTTTTTTTTTTTTTTTTTTTTTGCGGTACGCGGGCCTCTCACTGCTGTGGCCTCCCCCATTGCGGAGCACAGGCTCCGGATGCACAGGCCCAGCGGCCATGGCTCACGGGCCTAGCTGCTCTGCGGCATGTGGGATCCTCCTGGACCAGGGCACGAACCTGTGTCCCCTGCATCGGCAGGCAGACTCTCAACCACTGCGCCACCAGGGAAGCCCTCTGCTGTGTCCTTTACACACATAACACATCTCAGTTCAGACCAGCTGTATTTCTAGTACTCAGTAATCACATATGGCTAATGGTTACCATATTGGACAAACGAGACTTACAGGTTCTTAAAGGCTTATTGGTGTTGACCATGAACTAGTCCTAATTTTCTCACAATGGGATATGATCATTCAAGTAGGATGTGACTCTGAGTGACACACTCCTGACAACTTTAATTCCACTCAAGGCTGAAGTTGGTGGGTAAAGCCGACATGTAAAAGAGGAAGCTTTTGTGTAGCTCCAGTATACAGAACTGGAACTGAATTTCAAGGAGGCAGATTGTATTCAGAACTTTAAACAATGAGAACTTTCAGGAAACAAATGAGATGTCCTGTCTTGCGCTTCTTGTGATTAGAAGAGACAAGTAGAGGCTGATGCCCACTTGGGCTAGGATTCAGTAATTCAGTGAAGGCGCCTATCAGATGATCTCTCAAGTTCCTTTGAATCATGAGATCCTGTAATTGAATTAAACTTGAAACATTCGTCCAACAAAATATAGTATTATTTTTGTCTTTCTTTTGGCTTTCATTTAGACATTAGAAAATGCTTTTGAAAGCATTTTATTTTTAGAGAAAACAAGTTATCTATAGCTACACATACAAAGAGAATATGAGAATTTAGGCAACTACTTGAATAATTTTAGGGAAAAAATTATGAAAACCTTTTTGGAGGGGTAAAGAAGAGATAATCACTTTAACCCTTATTTATTGACCAGTTTTGTTAGTATAAATTAGGCCTAAATGAATTTTTACCCTACATAGCATGTTGGACTCATCCACAATCTAATTTGACTGAATGACGTATGTTAGTGATGGCAGCCCGTTTTATAAATGAAATTCTAACTACATATTTGTATATGAAATTAAATAATATTTACAAATAGACATTTTCTATACTATGGAACTCAGTAGGCCTGGGAAATGCTGACTGATTATAGTCACTTCTCTCAAAATTTAGATCAATACATTATGCTTCCTGAGGGTTGCCAGGAATAGCCTTAGTGACGCCTGGGTCGGGTCAGTGTTGAGCACCGGCATCCCTAATGCTGGGAAGATAGAACTCAGCCCAGACTGGTAGGAATTCTCCCTGCTTTAAACCTGGAAGGCAAAATTAAAAATTAACTTTTTTTAATGGAAGAATATAGAGAAATAAAATTGATAATATAGAGAAAAATGATACAATGTATTTTGCAATAACAAATGTTCATTTTTATTTGTTTTTTTAAATGACTAAGGTTAGGATTGTTTCTGGAAATCTGCAATTTTTATTTAATTTCGGTATTTTCACCATGATTATTTCCAATGTGAAAGTGCTTTCTGTATTTGTGGAGAGTTTGTTATTAACTCTACTCAAATCCAGTGTCCGTGTGCTCCACACCCCCATCCCTGCCTCCCCCTCCTCCTCCAGACACTCACAGTGACCTCACACATGCAAATGTGGCCTCATGTGCACACACACACACACACACACACACACACACACACACACACTGAGCAGCAGAGGAGTCCACTCTGTTAAGGCAGCCCGTTTGCTCTCTATGCTCCCAGGAGAGATAACTGTGCCTTTGGTTCTCTTAATTTCCTCCCAGCCTCTTTGTGTCCTATCAGTTACCAGATTCCCTAAGACAAAGTTCAAAGCCTTTAGTTCTATGCTCTAAGAGTAGTTTAGGCTGCAGAAAAATCTACAGAGTGCTAGATGGTATCCTTGTCCTGTTTAGAAAGGACTTCATTCAGGTAAAAATGGAGAGCTGTTTCCTCCTTTAAGTTTACTGTTTAACTCACTTATCTATTCATTCATTCATTCAGTCGTTCACTTAGTAAACATTATTTCTGAACACCTACTTCATGCCAACCACTGTATGAGGAGAGCAAACCCTTTCCATACCCTTACTTAGATTGCAAGTAAGCAGGGGACACTTTCATCAACATACTACATTTACTAAAACATCACAGATCACATAACGGGCAAGTGTGCAAAGTTTCATGTCATGGGGCTGCTGGGGAGGGAGTGACACACTCCGCCCACCTCTCTGAAGAGATGGGATTTGAACCAGGCTTGCAAGAATGCTGTGCACTTCTGGCACTTGGCAGAGGGTGGGAGCCTGAAGCCTGGGCAGGGTGAACAAACTGAGAAAGCACAGGGCATATGCAGGGAGCGACGGGTAGTGTGAAGTGACTGGCTCATTGGAGTCAAGGCTGCAAAAGCCAAGAGTGGGCAGGTTCTGAAGAGCATAGGCGCTGGATCTGCCCTGAACTTTCATTCTTCTCCCTTGACCTCCAGAATATTTTAAAATTCGAAGTCTGACAATGGAGACTAGAGAGTCTTCTAGAATGCTGGATTGGAAAATATGAGAAATAACCAGGTGACATTTTGGTGGCAGTGGCCTTGGTGGAGATTCTTCTCCTTCCTCCTCCTCCTCCTGCCCCTCTCCCTCCTCTTCCTCCTCTTTTCCCTACAAAATAGCAAGAAAGCATCTTTTTGTAATAATTTTGCAAACAATAGTGCATAGAAGGCCTAGACATGGGGAAATTCGGGTGCCACTCTGTACTAGTTTTCTATTCAAAAACAAAATGCCGTTATCTCATAGGCATAAAATGTTAATGAGCTGAGCCTCTGTGCCCACTGGGAACCACCCATGGTCCAGCTCTGCCGTAGAGAGCTCTGGAGATTGCTGAGTAGAATGTCAGAATTCAAGTGACCTCAAAGCCCTATTGTGACAAAGTGTCCCTTGGCATGAATGGGGATGTTCACACTCAGGAAAAGGAGCTGACCCACCAACCCTAGATGATTATGGAGTCTTTGCAAACTAGCATGGTCTTGGGCTTGTTTTCTCCTGAACTGAGGCTATGATCCCATGGGAAAGCAGGAAAATCTAATGTGAAATCTGTGTCCTGCACCGGTTGCGATATCTGAAAAGCCACCACAATGGAAAATGACTGATGAATCCTGTTGACTCTGATGAGTTGGTACTCAGGTCTTAAGTGCCAAGACCATGTTAGTAAGCCAGTCAGGCTAGACTAATCAGAGTGGCCAAGCTATTTTGTGCATCCAGACACAGTCTGGATCCCCACAATAAGTAGACTCTGGGCCTGACTTTTGGTGAATCACTGCATTGTACATAGGGTTAATTCTAAAACTTTGTTGCCAACCTAAGCACCTTACTCCTCCAGCTTTTAAAAGACCAGGGTAGCAGTCATCCAGACTTTTGCAAGCTCACAGCCATAAACATTTTTCTGAGCTCACATATGCCCATCCAGGAATCACCTTCATGCATTTCAGAAAGGGATGTAAGAGGTCAATGAATTGAATTTTGGCAAACGTAAGCTTCTTACACTTAAAACTAGTTTCTTCAAAATCTCCCAATCTGTCTCAGCTTTTCTCCACCTATGATCTATATCAGATCTCCCATTTTTGATCCCTAACCTGCCCCCACCAGTGACCCACAAAGTTTGTTACTTTCTATTTGCCCTGTCTGTTCTCCCTTTCTTAAAATGTCAACCTCTTTTTCTCTTACCTAAATCCTTATCCCTCTAGCTCTTGTGGCTTTGGCTTCTTTTTCATATTATCTAGAATTCTTTCCCTAACAATTTCTAGAAAATACAAATAACTCCTCTTCTTTCATTTTCATTTTTGTAAATATTTATCAAGAGACTACTTTATGTCAGTATTATGTGTTGTGAAGAATATAAAGGTAGGTTGGGACCCCTGTCCTAAAGAACTTATAATTTAAAGTAGTTAGTGAAATAGACAAGTATACCAATAAGGCATGGTGAAATAAGTGCTGAATCAATGTTTGAAACCCTGTTTTTTGGGACCCTAAGGAAAATGGGGCTGACAGTGACTAGAGAGATGAGAGAGACTGAAGAGTTTGCCTTTGAATTAAGCCTTGGTGAATGTGAATGATCTTTCATTTCTGATGTTTTTCAGCACTTGTTATTCTTGCACGGCAGCATTTAATTAAATACAATGTGACAGTCTTTTAAAATATATGATTTGTTTCATGCCCAATTTTGCCATCCATGGTAGAGTGGGTGGGGGGAAGTCTGGTCTCCCTGGCAGAGAATAAACTCCTTTAGTGCAAGCCCTGTCATCTTTTTCTCTTGTATTCCTCAGGTACACAGCGTGTACTCAACTAACCCTGGTTGGGTCATGGGCACATCATCGTCGTGAGTATCAACAGATTTGGTTCCTTCAAACTATCTCAGTGGAAGAACCCAAGACTTCCTTTAAAATAGGGAGTGTTGTTTAGAATCATAATAGATAATGTGGTGCAGTTCAAGATACTACCGTTCTCTTTAAAGCTATTGAACCACTAGAGTCTGCCTAATGCCCCCAAAGGACTCTCTGCAGAAGCCTCTTTAGAGACATTGAGATCTTGGAACCTAAATCTAGAACCAGAGTAACCTGATGTTGGTGGCCGTAAATCGACCTCTTTCAGAGCCCAGGTAACTCTGCCCTATGGTATCGTGTAATCAAAGAGGAGGATCTTTTAGAGCAAATGGGCAAAGCCCACATGGGAACTACAAGCAGTTCCTGTTACCTCTAATTCCAGACTGAAGCTGTACATGATCACAGAAGCATTTTTCTCTATTCTGTGTACTTGGTATTCAGTTGATGCTTGTTCTGTGACATGGTAAGCTGTTTGTGGCCTCAGGAAACTCTGGCTTCTTGACTGATGATTTTTCCTAGGAGTTGTTATAGCCAATCTTCTAGCTTGATAAAATTATTGGAAAGGATGGATGAACCATTCACGGGCAATCCCAGGCAGGAGGAAGTCAGTACTGTAGTCACCTCACATTGGAGTGTCAGGCCATATTAATCTCCAGCTAGATGAAGTTTTCTTCTCAGGAGGCTCCTTGCCTCTCTCAATCTTTAGAGGTCAGCAGAGCCAGATCTTGGTTTATTAGATATCAGGATATGATGCTTCTTTCTGCTACTCACCTTGCACAATGGGCCAGAATTGAGGGCTGGCCACTGCAACGTCTCCTCATTGGCCCCAAGATTCAGCTATTATGTCATGCAGCAATGCCCTTTGGATCAGAAAAACCTCACTGTCTAAGGACTTGATTTTCTGGACTGCTAGCTTGTGTTCAAGGATGTTCATTTCCTGAGAATGGCACTGAGCAGTTTTAGGAAATGCTGATACAACTGTAGCAATTTTTCCCAATTTGTTCTTGACAAAGAACTCTCTTCAAAATTGAGTTGGCTTCTTCTTTTTTTTTTTTTGAAAATGCTGGTAAACACAATTAGCCTCATTAACCTCAGTTTCTGTTTCATAACTGAAAATTAGCCTACAATCACTGGTTTGCTGGAAAGCACAGTTATAATTAGTCTTTGACTGATATGAAAATTCTGCCTCTTCTTTAATTTCTCTGACATCTCAGTGCATGTGAAAACATGTCTGAACTCTCCCACACCAGCCCTGGGGAGGTGAGTAAAAAATAAATCCAGTATTTAAATCAAGGATCTCAAGCTGAAACATGAAAACCAATATTCTTGCACATGGAAACTGGAGATGAAGAGGCATTTGTTGAAGAGGCAACGATGAGAAGGTAGGCGCTATGAAGTGTTTTCCCAATGCCGCTTCTAGGTGTCTAAAGATGGTGCTAGTATGCTGATGAATCTGTCATTCATAGGCAAAGTAATATGATTACTTACAGAAAAAGGATCTGGGGAAAAGTAGTTGCTCCCTTGGCACAGGTGAAGAATCACTATCTCAGCCCTTTAAATCCATTTGTTTACCAGCTTTTCCATACCTTTCTGTGGGCAAGTGAAAAAGTCACATTTCACAATCAGTCTTGGCAGTCATTCCTTTTCAGGCTAGCTCCTGAAGACTAGACTTTCAGGTCTTGTGATCAGACAGCTTGGATGATTAGTCTCCTGGAGAAACTCCATTGCCATCATTCCTCCGGTAGCTGGTAGCCTAAAAAAGGGTCCAGTTCAGGAAGGATGGGGATGTTCATTTCCTTTTTGTCAACAGACAATCTGCTGAGATAAAGGGAAGGTAATCTGAAGTAGTTCAACATGGTCTTTGGGTCTGAGTTTAACAGAGTGTTGTCTGGGAAGCCAGGCCATGACGGGCATCCATTTGGTGGAGCCCATCAATCTGGCTTCATCACTGAGATGGCATATCAAGCACACATACTGATGTGTGCCTTTCTGGGTTGTTGTCTGTGGGGACAGCATGATAGAGATGACTATCTCAGTGCTCAGAAATCCTTTTGTGTGTATATGGGGGTGGGTATGAAGGGCAGCAGGTCCTTAGGCTGAAGCATGTATGACTCCAGATAAGCTCATGGTGTAGTAGTACCCAGAATGGGGAGGTGGGGATCTACGTGTGGCAAGCATCTCTTCTTTTATTGACCTCAGTTTCCTCTTGATGGAATGAGTAGTTTGGAGGTTATAGTCCCTGACACCCATCTAGCTCTGGCGCTCAGTGAGTAGATACTACGCAAAGCCATAATCTCCAGCCTGAACAAACAAGCACTGGACTTCTTAACACGGACATGATTCCTTCCTTTGTCCCCTTTACCTCCTCCCCACACTAATTTGTTCTCTTAACTCCCACTAAAGATACTTAATTTCCAAGTTGTCTCTCTATAGACCTAAAAAATGCCCCCCCGACAAGCACATGCTCAAGGACTCTGATTTGTATCCCTGCCAGTGTGGACTCTGGCTGGAGGCTGTGAAATGGAGTTGAGCCGTTCTGTCTCAGTGCCCAAACTGCAAATTAGAAATCTTATAATTCAAATTGAAGTTCTCCTGTGTTACTCCCTGCACCTCTTATTAAGCCCCATAATAGTGAAATAAAAGAGTCACTAAGTCAGGAAATAATCCAGGGCAGTAAAGTAGCTTTTATTAGGCACCTAAGGCATTAGATGCAAATAAAGTGATGAGAGAGGAAATTAATATTATTTTCTCTGTGCTCATTGGAGAAAGTGGCATGTGACCCTTGACTGAGTAACAATATCTCTGAAACATCTTCCTTATTCTCTTCAGCACTGTTTATGCGAGAGGCTCTGTCTCTTCAATAACCAGGTTGGAAATAATCAGGTCGGGCAAGATAACTGGATCTAATGACTGAAAGCTCCACGATAGAAGTGTCTGAGTTGACAATTCTGCTTGAAGAATTCCCAAGAATGGACAATTTAGGAGCCACTTATTCCCAAGAATGACACTGAGACGCTTCCTTGCAGAGACATGTTTTTATTTAGTTATCCCCACCCGATTCCACCTTCTCTGGCCTCACAGCCATATGCTTCATCCATTTACTTTTCTGTTCATTTCAAAAAAGCATCGCATACCCCGCAGAAAGAGAAAAGAGCTTGAAGGTGGTTATTTTGACAAGACACTCAGGAATAGGGACCTCCCCCTTGCTCTGGCATTCATTTCTTGCATGCTTCTTTTGGGTAATTAAACACACAAAGGTCACCTAGCATCCTGGCAATTTCAGGAAGTGGGAGGGGGGAAAGTAAAGTAAAAGCAAAACATCAATATGAGGAAGTCAACACAGTGTTTCTGTTTTTCTTCCAGTTTCTCTAGAAAGGGATTAGTTATTTATTGATTATTCATATGCCACCTACTTCCCCAAAGATTTTTGAGGCAGTCCAGTGTGATAGCATCTCAGTAACACCTGCATGCTCCTAAATTGAGTGTCTTAGCAAAATAACAACAAGCCAATACAAATGTCTAACTTGAGTGCTTCTGAGTTCCAGTGAAATAAAAAATGTGTCTCAGCAAAGATATCTGTATTCACTTGTTCCATCTCCCTGTTCCACCATCCAGTCATGCTGTCTTTATTTCAACAAAGTATTTGCTTCCTTGCCCTGCTCAGGTGCATGTGTTAAAACAGATGAAACTACAAGGTTTGACTCTTTCCATGTCTTGCACCTCTTTGGCTCAGCCCAGTGAGGAGTGCAAACTGTGTTCCATAGCCCCAGTGTCTCAGGAGCCTTGTATCAGAGTGAACCCTCTTTCAGTAGGACTGCTTGTCTAGAGAACAACCATCCTTCCAAATCCATTCTTGAAGCTGATATCATGATAGGGGTCATTTTGAAACTCTGAGCCTTTTAAATTTTTTTAAATTTTATTTTATTTATTTATTTATTATTATTATTTTTTTGTGGTATGCGGGCCTCTCACTGTTGTGGCCTCTCCCGTTGCGGAGCACAGGCTCCGGACGCGCAGGCCCAGCGGCCATGGCTCACGGGCCCAGCCGCTCCATGGCATGTGGGATCTTCCCGGACTGGGGCACGAACCCGTGTCCCCTGCATCGGCAGGTGGACTCCCAACCACTGCACCACCAGGGAAGCGCTGAACCTTTTTTATTGAACTGAGTTATTGCCATTCTGTGAACATATCTTGGGCTTTCTGACTCCATGGTTTTATTCATGCTATTCTTTGGCCTGAAATCCTCCATGTTTATACTGCCTGTCACAATTCTCATTCCTCATGGCTTTGTTGAACGATGACTACCTCGTGAAGCCTTTGGTATCAGTTACGAATTGTCACAATGAAGCTGAGTAACAAATATCCAAACTGTGGTAGCAAACTGCAGTAAACATTTCTTTGTCCTCACAAGTCTACAGGTCTCAGCTGGGTTCACCCACGTATCTGCAGACAGCTCTGTGATGGCAGAAAGTTCTGCTCATCTTGGCTGGGCTCTTTCACGTGTAAGGGGGGTGGCTGGCTGTGAGGTAGCCTAGGTTGGCCTTAGCCGAGACAACTCTGCTTTCCTCCACATGGTCTCTCATCCTCCAGCAGGTTAGCTTGAGCTTGGTCTCATGGTGGTGACAGGGTTCTGAGAGAAAGAGGCAGTGTGCAAGGCCATTGGAGGCTTGGGCTCAGAACCGGCATGCTATCCCTTCTGCTCCTTTCTATTGGCCAAAGAAAATCACAAGAACAACTTGGTTTCAAGAGTGGGGAGCTAGACTCAACCCCTTACTGAAGGAACTGCAAAATCACATTTTATCGGGCGTGGATAGGAAGAATGAAGAGTTTGGGAAATTTTTGCAGTCAGTCGACCACAACCTTTTTGATTGCCTGGTTTGAAGTGGTTTTGCTTGTGGTTTAATTTTACTGTTTTGATAAAAATTTAAAAATAGAATATAATTTGGGCACCTGCTTTATCACCTTTTATGAGTCCCTTAAAGTCAGAGGCCATGTCTCCTTTATTCTTTGGGTCTCAAGTTGCTTAATTCAGTGACTTTCCCCTTTAAAGCATTAGGCATGTCTAAGAATAGAAACAGTGTACAAATAAGGCAAGATAGAAAGCATAAGCACCTAGAATTTAAAATGTGGACTGACCTCAAAAGTAAACTCCAGGGATTCCCTGGTGGTGCAGTGGTTGAGAATCTGCCTGCTAATGCAGGGGACATGGGTTCGAGCCCTGGCCTGGGAGGATCCCACATGCCGCGGAGCAACTGGGCCCGTGAGCCACAACTACTGAGCCTGCGCGTCTGGAGCTTGTGCTTCGCAACAAGAGAGGCCGCGATAGTGAGATGCCCGCGCACCGCGATGAAGAGTGACCCCTGCTTGCCACAACTAGAGAAAGCCCTCGCACTGAAACAAAGACCCAACACAGCAAAAGTAAGTTAATTAATTAATAAACTCCTACCCCCAACATCTTCTTTTAAAAAAACAAAAGTTAACTCCATCATCCTGTCCTGTAGTAGTATGTAAGCTGCTCTAAATGGAAAGCCAATAAAACAATTGTCTCAAAATGCAGAGAAGTTCCTCCCGCAATGAATGCCTGTTGCAAACAATGCACCATCCATGCACCCTAACACTCCAGCTTTAATCTTCCAATTTCTTAGCAGACAGAGATTAGCCATTTCCCATTTTCGCCTTAGCCTCCACTGTCTGCCTTCCTCTTCTCACTGTGATTCAACTACACCTTTCCATTGGTGACAATGACTTCTGTTTAGCATCCCCAGTAGGGAACAGCACCCGAGTACCAAGAACAGTGCTCTGCACGTAGTAGGTGCTCAGTTCTGCTTGTTGAACACATAGATGTAGGAGACTCCTTCCACCTGAGTGTCTCCAGATCCCAGCGAATTGAGCATTTTCTGGCTTCTCTGATGTCTTTCTTGTCTTCCTTCCTGAAACATTGCTCCCGAGGAAGTCAGACCACCTCAGATGGTCAGTGGAAATTGAGTTCCCATCCACTCAGCATCTTCCACTCAAGTTTTTGTCCAAAGTTGTATTTTAGGAAGATAAAGCCAATCTAGTGGGAGAGGAGGAGAGAGGAGTGAGTTCTGCTCTGAAGAGAAGGAGAAGATTGATTCTCTATTGATTCATCCTTTTTTTTTAAACATCTTTATTGGAGTATAATTGTTTTACAATGGTGTGTTAGTTTCTGCTTTATAAGAAATTGAATCAGCTATACATATACATATATCCCCATATCTCCTCCCTCTTGCATCTCCCTCCCACCCTCCCTATCCCACCCCTCTAGGTGGTCACAAAGCGCCCAGCTGATCTCCTTGTGCTATATGCAGCTGCTTCCCACTAGCTATCTATTTACATTTGGTAGTGTATATATGTCCATGCCACTCTCTCACTTCGTCCCAGCTTACCCTTCCCCCTCCCCATGTCCTCAAGTCCATTCTCTATGTCTGTGTCTTTATTCCTGTCCTGCCCCTAGGTTTTTCAGACATTTTTTTTTTTAGATTCCACATATATGCGTTAGCATATGATATTGATTTTTCATCCTTCTCAAAAGCTCTTCACTCTGCAGAATGGAATTCAATTAATATTTCAGGTTTTTAATGAAACTTCTTCTCATATGACTCTTCCTGTTGCCACTTATTTGAGTTCTAGGTTTGTAGAGCTCAGTAGTAAAGAAGGTCTTTTATAATCAGTATATGTCCTTGTGGTTCTCCTGGTTTGATTTAATTCCCCAGTCATATCACTGAGAAAGAGGAGATTTTTTTCTTTCACCCAAAGAACAGTTTTCAAGAAGGCTTATTTAATCTATAATTCTGTGCCCTTTACTGTTAGTTATAGGTTAGTATGTTTTTAGTCTCAGTGTACAACACAGATTCTCCCTGAATTATTTTTTTAAATTAGCCCCTGCAATGGTTAATTTTATGTGTGAATTTGGCTGGACCATTGGATGGCCAGCTATTTGGCTAAAAATTATTTCTAGGTGTGTCTGTGAGAGTGTTTCCAGATGAGATTAGCATTGGATCTGTAGACTGAGTAAAGCAGATTGTCATGCTCAGTGTAGACGTCACCCAACCCTTTGAGGGCCTGAACAGAACAAAAAAGTGAAAGAAGGGAGAATTCTCTCTCTCTCACTCTCTCTCGCTATCTGACTGCTTGAGCTGTGCACTGGTCTTCTGTCCTCACATTGGATCTTGCACCATTGGTGTTCCTGGTTCTCAGACCTTTGGACTCAGCCTGGAATTTCCACCACTGGCTCTCCTATATCTCCAGTTTGCAGACAGCAGATTGTGGGACTTCTTAACCTCCGATGTTGTGGGAGCCAATTCCTTATAATACATCTCTTCATATATAGGCAATGGGTTCTGTTTCTCTGGAGAATTCTAATATAGTTCCTTATCGTGATACAACATGACTTTGTGACTATAGAACAACCTGCTGTCTGGTCCCTTCTGGCTATTTATTCTCAGCTGTCAGCACTTCTCCCTCAGCAGAGGTCAACACAAATAATTAAATCGATAGCCCTGACTGCCTTCTTACTTTTCAGGATGGTCTACTATTCTCTATGACTTTCAAGATTCTATCTTTCCTGAATTTGAGTTTTCCTTGAAATTTAGTCTTTCCTATCAGAAGAGGACAGTTTTCCACGTTGCCTTTTAAAATAGGAAAACATTTCTCCCTCTCCAAATCATTTCTTCTCTTTTCCGTAGTCAGAGTCTATTTGAAATTTTATATCGTACTTTTAAGACTGGCAGACATGCTTACTAAACCCACTATTTAGAGTGATAACATTACTGGCTAAAATCTTTACAAGGGTTTGTTTCTGAATGTTTGGAAATGAAATAAAAGGTAGACTTAATGTAAAATTTTATCTATAATTATTTATTCCTAATAATTTCCCAGAGATTTTACCAAATGATACAGACCTCTCTGTTTTTCTCTACTTGTCCTTATCATTTGAGAGAAACCTTTATTCTTCAGACAGTTAAAACAACATTCATTGAGCAACTGCTAGGTGACTGGTACTTGCATTAGGTACGGAGGATCCAAAGATGAATGCCATCAGGTTGTGCAAGGAACATTTGTGTGTCTTCCTGCCGCTCCCATCAGAAGCCTGGGGCTCCTGACTAGGAATGCTGGGTGAGCCTTTCCCACTTTCCTTCTCTGTGCCTCTGATGGCACAATGATGTTTTGAGCCCTAGACGTTCATCTAGTTACTGAATAAGATATTGAACAGGTTCCTTTCTTGCTACCAGGAGATGATTTTAAAAAGAAATATCACTATTTTTTTCCCTTGCCACTTTATTTTTAACATCTTTATTGGAGTATAACTGTTTTACAATAGTGTGTTAGTTTTTCCTTTACAACAAAGTGAATCAGTTATACATATACATATGTTCCCATATCTCTTCCCTCTTGCATCACCCTCTCTCCCACCCCTCTAGGTGGTCACAAAGCACAGAGGTGATCTCCCTGTGCTATGCGGCAGCTTCCCACTAGCTATCTAATTTACATTTGGTAGTGTGTATATGTCCCTGCCACTCTCTCACTTCATCACAGCTTACCTTTCCCCTTCCCCATATCCTCAAGTCCATGCTCTAGTAGGTCTGTGTTTTATTCCCGTCCTACCACTAATCTCTTCATGACATTTGTTTTTTCTTAGAGTCCATATATATGTGTTAGCATATATATGTTTTTCTCCTTCTGACTTACTTCACTGTGTATGACAGACTCCAGGTCTATCCACCTCATTACAAATAACTCAGTTTCATTTCTTTTTATGGCTGAGTAATTTTCTATTGTATATATGTGCCACATCTTCTTTATCCATTCATCTGTTGATGGACACTTAGGTTGCTTCCATGTCCTGGCTATCGTAAATAGAGCTACAATGAACATTTTGGTACATGACTCTTTTTGAATTATGGTTTTCTCAGGGTATATGCCCAGTAGTGGGATTGCTGGGTCGTATGGTAGTTCTATTTTTAGTTTTTTAAGGAACCCCCATACTGTTCTCCATAGTGGCTGTATCAATTTACATTCCCACAAGCAGTGCAAAAGGGTTCCCTTTTCTCCACACCCTCTCCAGCATTTATTGTTTCTAGAGTTTTTGATGATGGCCAATCTGACCAGTGTGCGATGATATCTCATTGTAGTTTTGATTTGTATTTATCTAATGATTAATGATGTTGAGCATTCTTTCATGTGTTTGTTGGCAATCTGTATATCTTCTTTGGAGAAATGTCTATTTAGTTCTTCTGCCCATTTTTGGATTGGGTTGTTTGTTTTTTTGTTATTGAGCTGCCTGAGTTGCTTATAAATTTTGGATATTAATCCTTTGTCAGTTGCTTCATTTGCAACTATTTCCTCCCATTCTGAGGGTTGTCTTTTGGTCTTGTTTATGGTATCCTTTGCTGTGCAAAAGCTTTTAAGTTTCATTAGGTCCCAGTTGTTTATTTGTGTTTTTATTTCCATTTCTCTAGGAGATGGGTCAAAAAGGATCTTGCTGTGATTTATGTCATAGAGTGTTCTGCCTATATCTTCCTCTAAGAGTTTGATAGTGTCTGCCCTTACATTTAGGTCTTTAACCCATTTTGAGTTTATTTTTGTGTGTGGTGTTAGGGAGTGTTCTAATTTCATACTTTTACAGGTAGCTGTCCAGTTTGCCCAGCACCACTTATTGAAGAGGCTGTTTTTTCTCCACTGTATATCCTTCCCTCCTTTATCAAAGATAAGGTGACCATATGTGTGTGGGTTTATCTCTGGGCTTTCTATCCTGTTCCATTGATCTATATTTCTGTTTTTGTGCCAGTACCATACTGTCTTGATTACTGTAGCTTTGTAGCATAGTCTGAAGTCAGGGAGCCTGATTCCTCCAGCTCCATTTTTCATTCTCAAGATTGCTTTGGCTATTCGGGGTCTTTTGTGTTTCCATACAAATTGTGAAATTTTTTGTTCTAGTTCTGTAAAAAATGCCAGTGGTAATTTGGTAGGGATTGCATTGAATCTGTAGATTGCTTTGGGTAATAGAGTCATTTTCACAATGTTGATAATTCCAATCCAAGAACATGGCATATCTCTCCACCTATTTGTATCATCTTTAATTTCTTTCATCAGTGTCTTATAGTTTTCTGCATACAAGTCTTTTGTCTCCTTAGGTAGGTTTATTCCTAGATATTTTATTGTTTTTGTTGCAATGGTAAATGGGAGTGTTTTCTTAATTTCACTCTCAGATTTTCCATCATTAGTGTATAAGAATGCCAGAGATTTCTGTGCATTAATTTTGTATCCTGCTACTTTACCAAATTCATTGATTAACTCTAGTAGTTTTCTGGTAGCATCCTTAGTATTCTCTATGTATAGTATCATGTCATCTGCAAACAGTGACAGCTTTACTTCTTCTTTTCCTATTTGGATTCCTTTTATTTCTTTATTTTCTCTGATTGCTGTGGCTAGAACTTCCAAAACTAGGTTGAATAAGAGTGGTGAGAGTGGGCAACCTTGTCTTGTTCCTGATCTTAGTGCAAATGGTTTCAGTTTTTTACCACTGAGAACAATGCTGGCTGTGGGTTTGTCATATATGGACTTTATCATGTTGAGGAAAGTTCCCTGTATGACTACTTTCTGCAGGGTTTTTATCACAAATGGGTGTTGAATTTTGTCAAAACCTTTCTCTGCATCTATTCAGATTATCATATGGTTTTTCTCCTTCAGTTTGTTGATATGGTGTATCACGTTGATTGATTTGCGTATATTGAAGAATCCTTGCATTCCTGGAATAAACCCCACTTGATCATGGTGTATGATCCTTTTAATGTGCTGTTGGATTCTGTTTGCTAATATTTTGTTGAGGATTTTTGCATCTATGTTCATCAGTGATATTGGCCTGTAGTTTTCTTTCTTTGTGACGTCTTTGTCTGGTTTTGGTATCAGGGTGATGGTGGCCTCATAGAATGAGTTTGGGAGTGTTCCTCCCTCTGCTATCTTTTGGAAGAGTTTGAGAAGGATAGGTGTTAGCTCTTCTCAAAATGTTTGATAGAATTCACCTGTGAAGCCATCTGGTCCTGGGCTTTTGTTTGTTGGAAGATTTTTAATCACAGTTTCAATTTCAGTGCTTGTGATTGGTCTGTTCATATTTTCTATTTCTTCCTGGTTCAGTCTTGGCAGGTTGTGCATTTCTAAGAATTTGTCCATTTCTTCCAGGTTGTCTATTTTATTGGCATAGAGTTGCTTGTAGTAATCTCTAATAATCTTTTGTATTTCTGCAGTGTCAGTTGTTACATCTCCTTTTTCATTTCTAATTCTATTGATTTGAGTCTTCTCCCTTTTATTCTTGATGAGTCTGGCTAATGGTTTATCAATTTTATTTATCTTCTCAAAGAACCAGCTTTTAGTTTTATTGATCTTTGCTATTGTTTCCTTCATTTCTTTTTCATTTATTTCTGATCTGATCTTTATGATTTCTTTCCTTCTGCTAAATTTGGGGTTTTTTTGTTCTTCTTTCTCTAATTGCTCTAAGGGCAAAGTTAGGTTGTTTATTCGAGATGTTTCCTGTTTCTTAAGGTATGATTGTATTGCTTAAAACTTCCCTCTTAGAACTGCTTTTTTTTTTTTTTTTTTTTTTTTTTTGTGGTAGGCGGGCCTCCCACTGCTGCGGTCTCTCCCCTTGCGGAGCACAGGCTCCGGACGCGCAGGCACAGCGGCCATGGCTCACGGGCCCAGCTGTTCCGCGGCACGCAGGATCATCCCGGCCCGGGGCACGAACCCGTGTCCCCCGCATCGGCAGGCGGACTCCCAACCACTGCGCCACCAGGGAAGCCCAAGAACTGCTTTTTCCCATAGGTTTTGGGTCGTTGTGTCTCCATTGTCATTTGTTTCTAAGTAGTTTTTGATTTCCTCTCTGATTTCTTCAGTGATCACTTCGTTATTAAGTAGTGTATTGTTTAGCCTCCATGTGTTTGTATTTTTTACAGATCTTTTCCTGTAATTGATATCTAGTCTCATAGCGTTGTGGTCGAAAAAGATACTTGATACAATTTCAATTTTCTTAAATTTGCCAAGGCTAGATTTGTGACTCAAGATATGATCTATCCTGGAGAATGTTCCATGGGCACTTGAGAAAAATGTGTATTCTGTTGTTTTTGGATGGAATGTCCTATAAATATCAGGTAAATCCATCTTGTATAATGTATCATTTAAAGCTTGTGTTTCCTTATTTATTTTCATTTTCGATGATCTGTCCATTGGTGACAGTGGGGTGTTAAAGTCCCCTACTATGATTGTGTTACTGTCGATTTCCCCTTTTATGGCTGTTAGTATTTGCCTTATGTATTGAGGTGCTTCTACGTTGGGTGCATAAATATTTACAATTGTTATATCTTCTTCATGGATCGATCCCTTGATCATTATGTAGTGTCCTTCTTTGTCTCTTGTAATAGGTTTTATTTTAAAGTCTATTTTGTCTGATATGAGAATTGCTACTCCAGCTTTCTTCTGATTTCCATTTGCATGGAATATCTTTTTCCATCCCCTCACTTTCAGCCTGTAAGTGTCCCTAGGTCTGAAGTGGGTCTCTTGTAGACAGCATATATATGGGTCCTGTTTTTGTATCCATTCAGCCAGTCTGTGTCTTTTGGTGGGAGCATTTAATCTATTTACATTTAAGGTAATTATCGATATGTATGTTCCTATTACCATTTACTTAATTGTTTCGGGTTGTTCTTGTAGGTCTTTTCCTTCTCTTGTGTTTCTTGCTTAGAGAAGTTCCTTTAGCATTTGTTGTAGAGCTGGTTTGGTGGTGCTGAACTCTCTCAGCTTTTGCTTGTCTGTAAAGGTTTTAATTTCTCCATCAAATCTGAATGAGATCCTTGCTGGGTAGAGTAATCTTGGTTGTAGGTTTTTTTCCTTCATCCCTTTAAATATGTCCTGCCACTCCCTTCTGGCTTGTAGAGTTTCTGCTGAAAGATCAGATGTTAGCCTTATGGGGATTCCCTTGTGTGTTATTTGTTGTTTTTCCCTTGCTGCTTTTAATATATTTTCTTTGTATTTAATTTTTGACAGTTTGATTATTATGTGTCTCAGCATGTTTATCCTTGGGTTTATCCTGTATGGGACTCTCTGTGCTTCCTGGACTTGATTGACTATTTACTTTCCTATATTAGGGAAGTTTTCAACTATAATCTCTTCAAATATTTTCTCAGTCCCTTTCTTTTTCTCTTCTTCTTCTGGGACCCCTATAATTAGAATGTTGGTGCGTTTGATGTTGTCCCAGAGGTCTCTGAGACTGTCCTCAGTTCTTTTCATTCTTTTTTCTTTCTTCTGCTCTGCAGTAGTTATTTCCACTATTTTATCTTCCAGGTCACTTATCCGTCCTTCTGCCTCAGTTATTCTGCTATTGATCCCATCTAGAATATTTTTCATTTCATTGATTGTGCTGCTCATCGTTGCTTGCTTCCTCTTTATTTCTTCTAGGTCCTTGTTAACTGTTTCTTGCAATTTGTCTATTCTATTTCCAAGATTTTGAATCATCTTTACTATCTTTATTCTGAATTCTTTTTCAGGTAGACTGCCTATTTCCTCTTCGTTTGTTAGGTCTGGTGTGTTTTTATCTTGCTCCTTCATCTGCTGTGTGTTTTTCTGTCTTCTCATTTTGCTTATCTTACTGTGTTTGGGGTCTCCTTTTTGTAGGCTGCAAGTTCGTAGTTCCCATTGTTTTTGGTGGCTGTCCCCAGTGGCTAAGGTTGGTTCAGTGGGTTGAGTATGTTTCCTGGTTGGGGGGACTAGTGACTATGTTCTGGTGGATGAGGCTTTATCTTGTCTTTCTGGTGGGCAGGTCCACGCCTGGTGGTGTGTTTGGGGATGTTGGTAGCCTTATTATGATTTTAGGCAGCCTCTCTGCTAATGGATGGGGCTGTAGACCTGTCTTGCTCTTTGTTGGGCATAGGGTGTCCAGCAATGTTCGTTGCTGGTCCTTGAGTGAAGCTGGGTCTTGGTGTTGAGATGGAGGTCTCTGGGAGATTTTCGCCGTTTGATACTGCGTGGAGCTGGGAGGTCTCTTGTGGACCAGTGTCCTGAGGTTGGTTCTCCCACCTCAGAGACACAGCCGTGGTGCTGGGCTGGAGTGCCAAAAGCCTTTAATCCACACGGTTTAAAATAAAAGGGAGAAAAAATAGAAAGGAAAGGAAGGAAGGAGGGAGGGAGGGAGGGAAGGAAGGAAGGAAGAAAGGAAGGGAGGAAGGAAGAAAGGAAGGGAGGAAGGAAGGAAGAAAGGAAGGAAGAAATGAAGGAAGGAACAAAGCAAGAAAGGAAGGAGGAGAGGAAGAAAGGGAGGAAGGGGGGAAGAAGGGAGTAAGGAAGGAAGAAAGGAGGGAAGGAGGGAAGAAACGAAGGAAGAAAGGAAGAAAGAAAGGGAGAAGGCAAAATAAAGTAGGATAAAGTATAGTTATTAAAATAAAAAATAATTATTAAGAAGAAAAATTTCTATTAAAAAAAAACAAAGAAAAACGGGTCAGTCTAACCCTAGGACAAATGGTGAAAGCAAAGCTATACAGACAAAATTTCACACAGCAGCACCCACATACACACTCACAAAAAGAAAAAAGGGGAAAATAATAGTATATCTTGCTCCCAAAGTCCACCTCCTCAGCTTGGGATGATTTGTTGTCTACTCAGGTTTTCCACAGATGCATGGCACTTCAAATTGATTATGGAGCTTTAATCGGCTGCTTCTGAGGCTGCTGGGAGAGACCTCCCCCTCTCCTCTTTGTTCGCATAGCTTCTGGGGTTCAGCTTTAGACTTGGCCCCGCCTCTGAGTGTAGGTCGTCCGAGGGCGTCTGCCCTTCGCTCAGACAGGACGGGGTTAGAGGAGCAGCTGATTCGGGGGCTCTGGCACAGTCGGGGGGGAGGGTGGGGCATGTATGCGGGGCGAGCCTGCGACGTCAGAGGCCGGCGTGACGCTGCACCGGCCCGAGGCGCACCGTGCGTTTTCCCGGGGAAGCTGTCCCTGGATCCCGGGAACTCGGCAGTGGCGGGCTGCACGGGCTCCCAGGAGGGGCGGTGTGGAGAGTGACCTGTGCTCGCACACAAACCTCTTGGTGGCGGCAGCAGCAACCCTAGCGTCCCAAACCCGTCTCTACAGCCGCGGCTTGCGCCCGTTTCTGGAGCTCCTTTAAGCGGCGCGCTTAATTCCCTCTCCTCACGCCCCAGGAAGCAAAGAGGGAAGAAAAGGTCTCTTGCCTCTTCGGTAGCTCCAGAGTTCAACCGGATTTCCTCCCGGCTAGCTGTGGCGCACTAGCCCCCTTCAGGCTGTGTTCACGCCTCCAACACCAGTCCTCTCTCTGGGATCCGACTGAAGAGCGAGCCTCAGCTTCCGCCCCCCGCCCCCGCCGGCGGGTGAGCAGACAAGCCTCTCGGGATGGTGGTGCCGGTCGGCACCGATCGTCTGCGGGAATCTCTCCGCTTTGCCCTCCGTACCCTGTTGCTGCGCTCTCCTCCGGGGCTCCGAAGCTTCCACCCAGCCACCCGCAGTCTCCGCCCGCGAAGGGGCTCCTAGTGGGTGGGAACCTTTCCTCCTTCATGGCTCCCTCCCACTGGTGCAGGTCCCGTCCCTATTCTTTGTCTCTGTTTTTTCTTTTGCCCTACCCAGGTAAGAGGGGAGTTTCTTGCCTTTTGGGAGGTCTGAGGTCTTCTGCCAGCGTTTGGTGGGTTTTCTATAGGAGAAGTTCCACGTGTAGATGTATTTCTGATGTCTCTGTGAGGAGGAAGGAGATCTCCGCGTCTTACTCTTCCGCCATCTTGAAGCTCCCCTTGCCACTTTTGAATACTAGGTTGTGGTCATTCCCAACTTTATGCTTCATCACGACCCAGGTAGTATAATCTTTATACCATCACCTATGTATGCTCCCTTACTTTTTCTGGCTGTGCTTTCTCCTGTCTTAAAGTTTAGATTTTCTGTTCCCCATCTGCCAGCCTTTCCCATGAACTCTCAGGCACAGAATTTATTTCAATTTTCTGTAATCTCACCCTCTAGCACCAATAATAAATCCACCTATCTCTGTGAGGCCCTGCTGCCCTTTGCTTCTTATCAACTTGACGTATTTTTATTTTCTGTCTTTAGTTTTTAACATATCTTTGCTTCATTTCTCTGGTCTGGCTTCCTTTTGACCAGCGTTGTACCCTGGCCACCTACTTTTGACTTCTCAGACCCACACCTTCCCCTTCTGTTCCTTTGCAGAGGCTCTTCCACCCCAAGGCTCATGTTCATGGCTCACGCCTTCTGACTTTCTCACCAGGGTCTGCTATCTGCCTAATTGCCTGGTTCTCAGCTCCTCTGGGGCTTGTTCTACCTCTGGGCCCTCACCCTCCTCCTCCTCTTGTCTGTGCTCCCCAAATTACTCCTCCCTGACCTGACTGTGCAAAGCAGAATTTCCAGAAGCTGGAAAGCCTCTTTACCTGCCCCACCCCATCATCTGTCCCTGTGACACCCTCATTGCAGTGAAGCACTGGAAGTGCTGATTTGTTGGACAGGACTGAGAAATATTTGTGATGCCTCTGGCCTCTGCGAGGCTCAGTGTTTCCTCTCCATTCCCTGCTCCCCACCTTCTCTTTATCAGCTATTGGGAAACTATTGTGCCATGCAAAGAGATTTGTGTAATATTTTATTTTGACAGTTCCAACCTTACAGAAAAGTCATAAGAATAGTAGAAAAACCTCATATAGAATCTTGACACAGAACCCCATTCAAATTTTGCTCAGTGTCTCTGCAACATCCCTTATAGCAGAAGGTCTACACAGGATCAACCATTAAGCCTGTTGTCAGTCTCTCTGGTCTTTCAACCGGCTAGTTCCTTAGTCTTCTCTAACCTCCGTGACCTTGACATTTTTGAAGATTGTCAAGCAGTCACTTTGTGGAATGTTCCTCAGTTTGGGGTTTCCAGTGCTTCCTCATGATTAGGCCCCAGTTATATATTCTGTGGAGGGAATATCACAGATGTTGGAGTCCTTTCCAATAGTTCCTATCTAGTGGCACATGATGTCTATTTGTCTTGTAACTGGTGTGAATTTTGATAATGTAATTGAGATGGTGTCTGCCAGGTTTCTCTATTGCAAGGTAACTTCTTTTTTCTTTCTAATTAATCAATATACTGTGGGTGACATTTTGAGACTGTAAAATCTTATTCCTCATCCAGTTTTTACCCACAAGTTTTAGCACACTTCAGCACATTTCTTGCCTGAATTACTCACTACTATGATGGAAATGGTGTTTTTTCCAATATCTTGGTTCCTTCCACATTTATTAGTTGGTTTCCTATCCTCGGAAAGAACTTTCTCTTTCCATTCATTAATTTATTTATTCATTTATTTATATCAGTGTGGACTCATGGCTTCCTATGTTATTCAACATGTTGTAATTCATTCTCAGATTATTATTTATTTTGATGCTCACATTGTCCAAGTTTAGCCAATGGAAGCCCCTATATATGTGAAATTTTGGCATGTCCCTATCATTCTTTGACCATTTCTTTACTTACTGTCACAAAAAGGTGTTCTAGACTCATCTTGTTTTTTGTTTGACCCAGTCCTGGGGAATCAGTAATTTATATATTTATTTATTTATTTATTCTCTATCTTTCTAACTAGATAGAAAACCATGAGTGCTCACTGATATTTCCAATTCCAATCTAGCATTACAGGTTCATTCCAACTTCCCCCATTCTATATGTGTACTTCCCTTCTCTGAATGTGAGAAACCTGGATACCAGCATCTGCAGTCTCCTCACCTGGCGCTACCCCCCTGGTTACCCTTGCTTGGGCCTTTCTTCTTCAGATCACCTACATATTTGGGTCTGCCTTAATGGCTTTTTGATAAAGGAAGGAAAGAAAACAATAAATAGTTTTTAAAGAAGGGAAGAGGAGGAGCAAAAGAGCAGTGCTAAGAAGTTGTATCCAAACTACATTTTTTATTTCTTCCTTTGAATTTAGACAATTACTTCTTTACCATTTACAAAATTATCCTAAATAGTTTAAAAATGTATCTTTGACTATTTTGCTCTAATATTTTTATTCTGTTGACATTATGTGTTGTTTTTACAAATAGTCACTGTTCAATTGTCTTTGAGAATGGATAGGAATATGAGATACCCAGTTTACTGCTGTGAAAGAATAACATTCGATTAACATGTGTTAAGTTAAACTGTACAAACATCCACCAAATCTCAGTGACTTAACACATTGAAAGTTTAGTTCTTGTTCATGCTACATGTCCAAAGCAGGTAAAAAGATGGGGACCTCAGAGACCAAGATTTATGGAGGTTTCATTTTTAAATGGATTCCCAGGATTTCTGTAGATTTCCCATTATCTGGAAAAGACAATGACTAAGTGCACCCTGCTTTGAAAGTTTCTACTGGGAAGTTAAACACATCAGTTCTGCTTATATTTCTTTAGCCAAAGAAAATCACATGACCATGTTTCCCAGGAGGTGGAGAAGGCATCGCTACCATGTGTCTTGAAAGAGGAACGTATGAAGCAGTTGGAGTGTCCCCCACAGTGTCTTTTGACAAGGGACATCAAGGCCAGTGCTCCGACTTTGGCTCTGCCTTTTGCTACCAGCCTGATCTTGTGTTGTTTCTATTTCTTTATCTGCAGGGCAGAAAAACCTAGCTCATGTGGTTGTTATAAAAAAAATAATAAAAGTCCTTTACAAAATACAATACTATAAGAATGCATGAGAGCATCAAAACTACCATTTCTAATAGTAATGTCTACAAATGGCAGATAATCTCCCTGGGAGCTGTGTAACTCAGTGCATTCCATATTTCAGGGGATGATGAGAACTTTCTTTTTTTTTTTTATTATAAAAGTAATAGATGCTCAGTATTTTCCCATATTTTTACTTAACCTTAACCTTTAAATATTTTCATATAGTTATAAATTCCTTTTAATATCTTTTTTCAAAGCCCACTTACTGTTTTCTAATTAATTAAACACTTATCTATGCCTGGGCATTTAGGTGGTTTTCACATTCACAATATTCATGGTTATTTGACTCTGCTGAAGAGGAGAGAATTCCTTGCTTTCACTATACCAGTGCTGGGCCTCAAATTCACTCCTCATCCTTCCTCTGTTTTGCTCTGTATTACAGGTCTCAGGGTCAGTTGACTGCTGGCTGAATTCACCTAGTGAAGGCACTACTAACAGGAGATTGCTGGACAGGGGAAGGTAAAAGCCCAGCTGTTTCTCTCTTTCCACTCTCCGTTGGGTGCTTTCTCAGCAGCAGCCATGCCTCCTCCTCAGCTCCTCTCTCACCAGACAGGTTCCCTCCACATGATCTAAGCCCTTGGCTCCAGTAACACCCTCCTCCTCCTGTCTCTCTTGCCCAGGTGTGACAATGGCTTCCTGCTGTTGCTAACCTCTGGGTTACCGCTGCATCTCCAGATTGGAGCTCAGCTCCTCCATCACTTGCATTACGAATTCCAGGCATTAAATTCTCTGTATTGTAAATACTTGAAGAGGTTGGTGTTATCCTGTCTAGACTTTCATTTATTCCCACATTGGGACATTACAGTTACCGTCACATTTTCTTTCTGCCCAATCCCAGCTTGTGATTATGGACTATTTAAACTCAAGAAACAAACCTATTAAAACTAGTTCAAACAAACACACATAAAAGAGGTAGCCATTGGAAGAACAAACGAGCAGCACACATTACCCATAAGCAAGAATTACAGCCGGGAATCACAAGGAAGTACAATTCAAAACTGCCCTCCTTCATCTTTTCTTTCTGCAGATCAGAGTAAACAGACACCACAGAACAGAATAAATAGACTACCTCAGAGGAAGTGGTACCCACAGCACCAGTTCTACCTGTCTTCTCCAACCCAGTGGTCAACATGAGCTAAGTAGATCTCTGTTTCTCCATTTCTTATTATCAAGCCTTGCTTGTTTCAGGTGCCCAAAACTCATGCAATCATCTGTTAGCAAGAGTGGGGTGTGGACAAGGTCACACCCTCTACTGCTTACTCAGCTGCGGTAGGGGAGCACGGATTCTCTGAGAAAGGCCATGAGAGGCCTGGCCCCTTGACTAGCATGTCCTCAAGCCTATTACTTAGTGATACTAAAAGCCATATGGACTTTCTGTTTCTGGTGATGTGGCATATCAGTGCTACAGAGAAAGGTCTCCTAATACAGGCCACCTAAAACTGCAGGATAAATTATAAAACAACAACAACATCTTTTTAGTTCATGGCTGAGCTGGCAGTAAAGTTAAGAAAACCACTGGGATATGAAATGAAGAAAAAAATTCCTCTATGAATGGGAGGAGTGAGGGAAATGGCTCAAGAGATGTATAGATATGGGCATTGGTGATCTTTTATTATATAAGCTTGGTGGTGAGTATAAGTGCATTCATTTTATTACTATTATTTAAACTAAATTAAATAGGTATGTTTGCATGTATGATATATTTAATGAAGTAAATAAAATATAAAATTATGTAGGTATAAACTGGAAATACTTCTAAATCTCAGTTCATAATTGGCCAAAGCTTAGTTTTGAAAGAATAAAGATTTTAAAATGTATTTCCCTTGTTCTATTTCTGTTATTGCTGCTACAGAAAACCATACACAGCTGCAAATCTCCAGGTTTTTTCTACTCTAATATGCAAATTCTTTGTAGAATGATTGCTATGAAATGCCTCCTTCGGCTTACTGCTGTGGTAGGAGATTACTATAAATTTTCTTACCTTTTGATGAAAAGAAAGTCATCTGGGGAATTCCCTGGAAGTCCAGTGGTTAGGACTCTGCGCTTTCACTGTCAAGGGTGCAGGTTCAATCCCCAGCTGGGGACTAAGATCCTGCATGCCGTGCAGTGCAGCCAAAAAAAGGAAAAAAGGAAGAAAGTCATCTGTGAGACTCTTTCTTATGCCTTGAAGGTCTTGGTTCCATGATCATTTGCTGGGCCAAATCGTCAAGCACACCACTTGGCCATAGCAGCTGTGGATGAAATACGTTCATTTACCATCTCACTAGGCTTTTGCTGTTTAATAATTCCTATTCCAAGTGAACTCACTAGGCAAGATGTTTCCTGGGTCTCTCCATGAATCACTCCATCTTGGTTTCTATTCTGCTCCCTTTGTTTATAATCTAAATGTCCATCCCCCAGCCCTACAAGGTCATCCAACCTCCCATCCAGTCCCCTTTTGTATTTTCAGGAGGCAATTGCCTCTTGATCTCGCCAATAACTGGAATATCGCAGAACCTCTGCTTTTACACACTAATTTGTCAGAACAGTGGGTTTCCCATTTTAAGTGTTTATTTCTTAACTCTCTCATCACTCATCTCTGCACTTCTGTTAATGTTAGCCACAGTAGGAAGTCAGGTCAGGCTCTGTTTTCAGTCATGGTCCCTGACTCTTCAATTTGGGTCTCCAAGTGTCCCTCAAAACATGGCATCTTTATAATGTCCCTGGGATCAGCCTTCCCCAAGGGTTTACCTCTTGCCACTTGTTTTCATATGGCATTTGCAATCGTGTACTAGAGAGAATCATAATAGCTAGTGAGAGCTGATTGTTAAATATTCAGGAATTTTGTAATCCAGTCGTTAAACTATTTGCAGCTTGAAATTAGTCATGGGAGGATTTATACCATGGAGATTGGCAAATACTATAAACCAGGGCTTCCCTCGCCTCCCAGAAAGCCAGTTTACCAGCACAACACTGCATTTGGGCAATTAAAATGAAAATAAAGAAGTATTTTTGTGAACATGGATAATCGGGAAATTTTTATTCTTGAGAACACTTAGAAAATGTTCTTTAAAAGTTTCAGTCAAAAAGTCACCCAAACATGTAAAGATTTTCTAGAGGAAACAAAAAATGCTAAATGTAAAGGGAAAGAGTTCATAAACTAGACTACCAAAATTTAAAACTTCTTATTAAAAAATACTGTTAAGAAAATGAAAAGATATGCCACAGACTACAGAACATATTCACGATATGGCAAAGAGCTTGTATCTAGAATATACAAAAGCTTCTACAAATAAATGAATTTTAAAAGGCAAACAATTCAATAATGAAATGGGGAAAATATTGGAATAGACACTTCTCAATAAAAGATCTGCAAGTGGCCAATAATCACATGAAGAAAGGCTCAACATCATTATCATCAGGGAAATGAAAATTAAAACCACAATGAAATGCCATTTCACATTTACTAGAATAGCTGAAATCAAAGAATGTGTTCAGGATGTGGAACAACCAGAGCTCTCATACTCTGTTGGTGGAAATGAAAAATGTTGTAATCATTTTGGAAAACTATTTGGCAGTTCTATATAATGTTAAACATACGTCTACCTTTTGATCATGCCATTCTACTGCTATCCAACAGAAATTAAAACATACCCTCAAAAAGGCTTACTCAAGAACTTTTATAGCAGCTTTATTCGCAATAGCCCCAACTGGAAACTATGCAAATGTCCATCAACAGGAGAAAGAGTACACAAATTGTGGTACGTTTATATAATGGAATATGACTCAGCATTAAAAATGAACAAGTCGGGCTTCCCTGGTGGCGCAGTGGTTGAGAATCCGCCTGCCGATGCAGGAGACACGGGTTCGTGCCCTGGTCCGGGAAGATCCCACATGCCCCGGAGCGGCTGGGCCCGTGAGCCATGGCCGCTGGGCCTGTGCGTCCGGAGCCTGTGCTCCACAACGGGAGAGGCCACAACAGTGAAAGGCCCGCATACCGCAAAAAAAAAAACAAGTCATTTATGCATGCAGTGACTTGTTGAGCAAAAGAATCAGACACCAAAAGACTATGTACAGTATGCTTCTATTTATATGAAGTTCAAGAACAGACAAAACTACCCTTTGAAAAAAGAACAGTGGATACCTTTCAGGGGATAGAGGTAGTTGGGAGTCACTGGAAGAGGACAGAAGGCAACTTTCTGGAATGATGGAGGTAGTCTATGTCTTGATTAGGGAAATGATTACACAGGTGTATACATTTATAAAAACTCATTATCTATGTGTAAATTAACTCAATAACAAGACATTAAAAGAAGAGAAAAAAACCCTCTCCCCAAATAGTAACTCAGAGAATGCAACCAAAATGAAGCAATCTCATCAAGTCTCAGGACAATGAAGAAGTAACATTTTACCTGGTTTAATGATGGAAAATACATATCATCAGATGATATCACACAGAGTGTCAGACCTTAAGACAAAAAGAACAGAGAGCAGAAAGCAATTTAACCATATACCATTACACATTTAGCATGATGGTACACTAAAGCTTTCCACCAATCATTTTATTTCAGCTTAATGGTAACTCAAGAGTAGTAGTTTAATTCCTGGCCTTAACAAAAAAAAAAAAAAAAAAAGAAAAGCAGTTTGGCCTGTTTACTCCTATTGGTGGAAATAAGAAATCTAATAAGTCATCGTAGCCTCCCATGCACCTTGGCTGGCATTAAGCTGTTGACCGACAGTGTAGCCACCAAGCTCAGCAAGCCCTACACCACGAGGCCTGCTAATTGCTGCACAGCCAAGAAGATTTGAAGAGAAGATTAGAGGAGAGGAGTTAGGGAGTTGAGGACGTCTGCCTAGGAATCACAGGGATGGCAGAGGCAGCTAACTCATCATTGCTTAAACTAGATGTGGTTAGCCCTCCCTGCTGTGCCCCCATCAGCAGATGCAAGATTTAGTGGTCATGGGATGTGGGTATCCTTCAGCCCTAGACTTCTGGGTTAGCTTTGATTTTACTATTCAAGTAAGATAGCTCCGGACTCTCGGCTGCAGTCTGCCTGGTTCTGGGCTCTCGCTTCAGAAACCACCTATAGCCACTGCCTTGTTCTGATCCCACCCACATCGTGGCATCATGCAGGCTTCTGACCCACTCAAAGCTGAGGCTTGTCTCTCCCTTCAAACCCAGTCTCATTCTTTAGGCTCAGACCTCCTCCTTGAACAGGTGTGCACAAGGGAACAGTTGCCTGCTCCAAAATGGAGCTGCCTGAAATAAGTATTACTCATCCTTTTCCTTGAGGATGTATTTGAATAAATTATGTTTAATGAAAAAAAAAAAAAGAAGTAAGATGGCTCCAGCCCATCCCTCATTTTGACTGCCACACCCTTAGTACCTTCCTGGACATTTCTGAGAATGCCTGGGTGGTTCCCATGTGTCCTTGAGTCACCTGTGAGCACCCTCTCCAAACCTGGCTCACTTTCTCAGTGCCCTCTGGCATCTGGGGTCCTGGGACCTGCAATGTGAGCACAGCCCACCCAAAGCAGGGTTGTCACCAGTTGTACCCTAAACTAAATGGTTCATTAAGCTGTCTTGAAGGCGGGGAAGCATGGAGAGGGATTGTAGCACATACTGGACACAGAAGCACACTGGCTATGGAACAGCAGAGTTTCTGAACACTTGGCGTTGGCCTCCCCATCATCATGGAGCCCTTTCCTCAGACCTGGCTTCCTCATCTTATCTCTGGGACCTATGTTTACCTTATTGAATCCCTGACCCCCTCTGCTCTCCTCCCTCTGTGACGGAGGCTGCCACAGAGGAAATGAAAACCTCATTTCACATGAGAACAAGCTCCCAGTCTCAGAATTTCCTTACTGTGTACAGTACGTTAAGTTCTTTTGTCTTGACAACCCCATTCCAGACCACGTTCTTGCCTCCCTAACTGATACCCCTTTAAACAAAAGAGCAGCACTGGCCTGTCCTCACTCATGACTTCTGCACAAATAGTCACCCCTACCCATTACACTGAAAAGCTGCCTTCAGTTTCATAAAATAGCATTTTTTTCTTCCCTTTAATTCATTTATTATACACTTTGATTTTCCTAATGCTGGTGCCATTTGGGCTAGATATTTGTGGAAGCCCAGCATTCTCTAGAACACAGTATAACCTGGGTTTGATGGACAGGGAGGAGAGGATACAGCTAATTAGTGTGCTGCCTGCATGTCCTCTTGCCTGGCTCTGGAGCCACTCTTTGCCTTCTTATTTTTCAGGTCTGACTTTAATTTCTCTATTTTATGGATGCTGAGAGTAGATTAGCTAGTGTCTGCTTCCGGCACTCAGGGCCTTTCCTCCAGGCTACCAGGGCCCATGCATACGAACCAAGCCAAGGGACATCAGCTCTGGGCCGCTGAGATGCCACCACTCAGTAGCCCACGAGCAGCCCACCCATTTGTATTAAATGCTTTTCAGCTGGTCTATCGTTTTCACACCAGCTCTCCTGTCCCATCCTATGTGAGGGTCCTGGTGGAGGAATCAAGATTCTCCTTAACTCATCAAACGCTTCCTGACTACTGTTTTCTGAACCCTGGTTTCCCAAAGCAGGTTTGGAATAAGCTTTGCCAATTTTTTTCATGTAAAATAGGAAAACGTCGAGGCCGGTTTCTCTTAGCTCCAACTTCAACTGCCCTTGTTTACACTGTGGCATACTCATCCTCCACGAGGCTTGTGACGTGTAGGTAAAGCTGGGACAGGGAATGGGCTTACTCGTGGCTGCCTGGCTTGGCCAGCCTGCAAGTTTACAGGCCGAGGCCAACCATAAACAAACCTGGATTAGCAGTTTCAAACAGGCTTAGCAAAAAGAATAAATGTTTGTGATAGAAGAAAATAGTACTGATTGGAGCATTTTGCCTTTAGACATTCTCCCATGACTTTGTCTTTCATTCCTGAACCTTATTACAATATTTACAAAAATGCCAGGCATAAGCATGGGCCTGTGATTTTCCAAGTTTACTAGCCTACTGTCTTTCTTTCTTCCACTGCAAGGAATTAAGAAACTGGAGCTGAAAATGAAAATATTCACTAGCATTTTCTACACCAGTGCATCAGCGATGACTTTTCCCCCACTTTTTTTCCCCCCAAGCAAATAGTGCTAAGAATTGCAGACATCCAGCTCAGCTTAGGGCAACTTTTAAAGCCTACCACCAGATCCCCACCAAGATAAGCAGGCTGCATGCTGAGACCCTCCACAGTCAGATACAAGAGATGACTGGGACTGATGATAGGAAAAGAGGAGAGATGCTTTTACAAAAATAACATAATTTGGCTCCCTGAGAAAAGGAAAGGTAAAATGCAGGTGGTGTTTCCTCTTCTCTCCCTTGCTTGCATCCCTGGGTGGAAGCATTAATAGGCTTAGTGCTTATTAAGGTGAAATCAAAAATAGAGAAAGACAGAGGAACTGCGTGAACAAGATTGCTAGAGACTCAAAGTTTGAGAGTTTTCAGCTGGCTCGTTTATTTCAAGACGGAAATTTAAGGAGTGCTGGAGCCCCTTTCTACCTTCATTCAGCTTTAAAATGAAGAAGAAAAGCAAGAAATGTAGAAGGTGTGATCCAAAATGATGGAAACTGTTCCATTTTTCACTTCAACAAGCATTTATTTTACTTATTTTTTTGCATTTTATTTTATTTATTTTTTTATACAGCAGGCTCCAAATTAGTTATCCATTTTTTGCATATTACTGTATACATGTCAATCCCAATCTCCCAATTCATCACATCACCACTACCCCCACCACTTTCCCCCCTTGGTGTCCATACATTTGTTCTCTACATCTGTGTCTCTATTTCTGCCCTGCAAACCGGTTCATCTGTACCATTTTTTCTAGGTTCCACATATATGCGTTAATATACGATATGTGTTTTTCTCTTTCTGACTTACTTCACTCTGTGTGACAGTTTCTAGATCCATCCACGTCTCTACAAATGACCTAATTTCGTTCCTTTTTATGGCTGCGTAATATTCCATTGTATATATGTACTATATCTTCTTTATCCATTCATCTGTCAATGGGCATTTAGGTTGCTTCTATGACCTGGCTATTGTAAATAGTGCTGCAATGAACATTGGGGCACATGTGTCTTTTTGAATTATGGTTTTCTCTGGGTATATGCCCAGTAGTGGGATTCAACAAGCATTATTGAATGCTTATTATGTGTCCAGCACCATGCTTGAAATGGGAACCATTAAAGACTTAATCAATGGAATATTACTCAGCCATAAAAAAGAGTGAAATAATGCCATTTACAGCAACATGGATAGACCTAGAGATTATTATACTAAGTGAAGTAAGTCAGACAGAGAAGGAAACTATCATATGGTAAAATTTATATGTAGAATCTTAAAAAATAATGATACAAATGGACTTATTTACAAAACAGAAATAGACTCACAGACATAGAAGACAAACTTATGGTACCAAAGGGGAAAGGAGGAGTGAGGGATAAAGTAGGAGTTTGGGATTAAAATGTATACACTACTATATATAAAATACATAATCAACAAGGACCTACTGTATAGCCTGGGGAACTATACTCAATATCTTGTAATAGCCTATAATGGAAAAGAATCTAAAAAAAGAACATATATTTATATATAAAACTGAATCCCTTTGCTGTACACCTGAAGCTAACACAACGTTTGTAAATCAACGATATTTCAATAAAAATTTTTAAAAATAGACAATCATAGATTCTGCACTTAACATCTTTATAACTTAATCTCTGTAAAGATGAACCAGAGCTCCTTGTGAAAGAAGGCTTTCCACTTTCTGTACTGCTGAGACAGTCTGGGATGATTCACATGCATCGGACCATACCAACAGTTAAAAGGTCCGGTTGTGGGTCATTTCTGAGTCTTTGCAGTGGGGTAGCAGTGATTTTCGAATCCAGTTGACCCATTCTAATTTTGGAGTTGTTTATCTTTGCCTTTTTTTCCCCGACATCCTACATCTGAATTGTTTGCACCACACTGGCATCACTTATGCGGAACGCTAACCAAATTTGTTTCCCACATTCGAGCTCAGTGTCTCCATATGTGTTGTTATAGAATCATCTGGTTCTAAGTCACTCAGACTCTCTTGGCAGAGGCTCAGGGTAGTTGAAAGCTAGTATGTGCTTGTTTCAAGTCCTTCTGGTTCAGGACTCCCTGTCTGTCAATCCAGGGTATCTGCTTAGTATCTCTATATGTTATATCTCTAAAGATGCCTTGTTGAAAAAAAAAATCCCTGGGTATACTCACCAGCATAGCAGTCAGTCTCTTCCAGTTATTTGGCTTTGTTTTATGTTGAATGAATACAAAGCTTTCAGAAATAGTGTGTGTTTTAATTCAAGTTCAGAGCAGACTGATGCCAGAAAGATCTGCTAGAATTCTTCCCTTTGAAAAAGAATCTGGTTATGTGATACTACAAGCAGCTGTAGATGGCCATGGTATCCATGTTGTCTTTTTTAAGTGTGTGTGTGTGTGTGTGTATGTGTGTGTGTGTGCGTGTGTGGTGGTGGGGGTTGGAAAGTTGGAATGGAAATGACACTAGGCATTTCTGCAGAAATTAAGCAATTACTATTCACTGATATAATGTCAATTCATAAGTGACCCCTTAATAGCATCAAAGCACATCACTTGGAAATTAAAAAATAACCACCTCACTGAGCAAGCAGAGGTATTTACTTAGGTGAAGTATCCGAGAGTCCTGCGACCCTTCCAGCTAACCCAGACTGCCAAAGACAGGACTCCATGCACCCATCAGCCCGAGGAGGGACTCAGGAACCTGCATCGCCTACAGCCCATGGGTTCTGACAGCAAAGTGAATCACTCACTTCTGGGGAAGACAATGACTTGTTTACTTTTCACTGAATTGAAAATTGAAGATATTTCATAATAGGATCTGGGAAAATTTGCCAGATGTTTCATTTCATTCTACTGTGTTCTTCTGGCAGGTCTACAAGATATAATGCTGAGAAAGGCTAATAAATCAAGATAGGTATGAAAAGCTTAGCGACAAAATTCATAAAAACTCGAACTGCAGGGGTTTCCCTAGCTGCTCAAATATGAAATTTCCTTATTTTTCATGCTCCCAGATGAGCTAATATAAACTGTAGATCTCACTTTTACTCATTTCTCCTCTTCTTTTCCTCCTTCTCTCCTTCATTTCTGTCTGTCTAAGAATGTCTAAACCTAGAATAGGAAAATGTATTATCTAAATTACTCAAAAAGGATGATCACATGAATACATAACCACAGCTTTGAATGTAGCTTCAGCTTGAGGTCTTGCTCACTTGGCCCAAGGAAAGGTACACAGGAACAAAGCTTGAGATGCTTTAAAATAACAAATTCATTTTGCCAGGGACAAGCACTGAATGGAAAACTTTTAGCTTATTTTCCTTTTCTTCCTCCCCAGATTTTTGAGGTGCTAATGAACTGTGGCATTGAGTAGAGGAACAGTGGTGCAGACTTTGTATTAGTGATCTGTTACTTTGGACCACTGTCATTATCACAGTGACTATAATCCCAGTTGTCATAGTTATCTACCGCTGCATAACATCACCCCAAAATGCAGTGGCTTAAAACAACAAACACATTATCTCACAATTTCTGCTGGTCAGGAATTTGGGAGTGGCTTAGCTGGGTGATCTGGCTCAGGATCTCTTGTGAGGTGGCAGTCAGGATGTTGACTGTAGCTGCAGACAGTGAAGGCTTGACTTGGGCTGTAGATTGGCTTCCAAGATGGCGCACTCATGTGGCTGCTGGCAGGAGGCCTCAGTTCCTTACTCTGTGGAATTCTCCACAGACTGCCTGAGCGTCCTCATGCCATGGCAGTTGGTTCCCCCGAGAATGAAAGCTTCAAGTGAGAGAGGGAAAGAGAACAAGCATGAAGCCACAGACTCTCTACAATCTAGTCTCCAAAGTCACATACTATACGCTTTATTTTATTTGTTGGCAACAAATAGCAGAGTCAAGCCCACACTTAAGGGGAATTAGTCTCCATTTCTAAAAGGGTGGAGTAGCAAAGAATTTGTGGACTTATCTTAAAACCACTTCACTTGTTGAGTAGAATTTCTAATTTGTGCAGTTGTTAGGGAGATATCAACAAATATCATGTATTAAAATGAAGAAGAAAAGGAAGAAAGAAAAAGAAAAGCATAACTCTATTCCTGTCACTCTTTATCCTGCCATTCACTTCCATCTGAAGCCCCATCCCCATCCCTTAAGCCATTCTGACATTGCTCATGGCTTTAAATAACTTCTCCCTAACTCCAATTGTTGATCTTACAATTGTTGAGATATTAGAACATTCTTAACTTCTTAGGAAAAAGGGCCCAACATAGGCAGAGCACCAGGTACCCTTGATGCCTAGAGTCATTTGAGAGCTGAAAATCTACGAATTCAGAGGACAAGGTAATGTGATATGTAAGGAGGAGAGAAATTCTCCAGTTCTCCCACGTTTGTGACCTTCTCTTACCTGAGGTCTCCTAGTGTTCTGCGAGGCTTGGCTAAGGCTTCCCAGAGGATTCCCTTAGTTCCTTCTAATGACAAGAGCAGGCAACCTCCGTGGGGTCAGCATATCTGCTTTCTCACTCATCTCTCCTTCTACAGCTCCTCTGAGCTTCCTGGGTGCAATGCTTCCAGCCTCTGTTGAGGAATAATCATGGTACTACATCACTCTTTGCCCATTATTATCCAGACTCTGCCCATGGACATCTTTACATCCCACCAGGAAGTCTATTCTGATCGGCCATTCATCGACTTCCTTTCATACTTACGACAGGCAAGAAAAGTGGCTCCAGGGACCAGCAGCTCACACAGTGCAGTCAGTCCTAATGGCCTTATCACTCGGCTACCTGCTCCTCCTTCCCAAAGGGAACACCAGTTAGTGTATGTGAGCCAGAGAGTCTGGCTGAACCATCCTATTACTGTTTTATATAAAGCACTTACCGAATTCCTAGAGGGAAGAGGAGTCTCCAAGGGGGACTTGTCTCATTAAACTGCTGCTTGCTTTCCAAGCAGCCAGAGAGGATCTGAGAGATGATGAGCAGAGAGGCAAACCTTTGGGGGGCTTGGTGATGCTAATGTGCTAAGCGGTGGGCACGTGGGCCATGTAAAGGGGAATAACCTCAGAGGGGAAAATGAGAAATGTGCTTTTCTCCTTTGTCCCCTTTAATGAGGTTGAAGAAGAAACAAAGACATTTTTATAGAGTGATAAAAATATACCCAGTATCAAAGTTTCTAGGTCTGTGTACCTAAAAACTCTTTATGATTTGTTCTTTCCTTTCTTTCTTTCTTCTTTTTTTTTAAATAAAGAAAATTCTTCTTCTGTCTCTGATCTGTAGAATTCTCTACTTAGCCCCAGATAGATAAAGAAAATGGCGTCTGAAAATGTGGTCTTTTAAAAGCCTTGAGAAGAAAGAACAGAAATTTCTTTAAAAGGCTTCTGGCCATGATGTCTTTCAACTCTGGTTTATAGGAACCATTCACAGGAACCCTCTGGAAAATGGCTTTTTGCTAAGACAGCACCACAGAAAACAAGCCAGCTCCCAGGTTGACAGGATGCTCTCTGCAGAGAACTTGGGGATTGCATTTGCAAAGCTTTCCAGAGCAGACTGATGCATCTGGATGCAATGTACATGGGGTGTCAAATCATTAGGGACCTCATTCTATTGCCAAGGCTAAGTCTGCAGAAAGAGGAGAAGGAAGCCCTTGGCACCGTGGAGGACAGTGGGGCAGGATGATTTCTGAATCTCATTTTGCCCCAAAATGGGGCTGGCAAAATTCTACTCCCCCTACCTCCTACCAAGCTGCTCAACACAGAGAAGGGGAGTCCAATTCTCCCTTCTCTAATGTGGGGAGTTTAAGTAAACATTTACACTAGGCAGTCTGGGGAGGGGTGTGTGTGTGTGGTAGTATGTTGTGCCCGTGTAGTAGCACCACCTTCAAATATCTGAGAACTCCTGGATATCTATGACCTCAGAAAAGTCAGGCTGTACTTGGAACAAAATGCTTTGTTGATTTTCCTTTCCCAGGATGTAATTTCTTCTTTTGGTGATGGTGCATGGAAGCACAGTAATTAGGGATGAAGAGCCATAGTCCTTAGGGCTGAAAGCAAATATTTACTTGCTTCTTTAGGGCATTTGGTAGAACTCTTTTGCCCCACCCGCTTTGAAGTGAGCTGTGGCCATCTGACTTGCTCTGCTCACTAAAATAAGGATGGAAATAATTGTACCATCTCTTGTTGAAGCTTTAAGAGTTACTACCTAATTCACCACCTCTTCTTTTACCTGCCAAGGTGACTGGCAATGGTCAGGTGATGGTGGCTTCGAAAATGGAGATGACTTGGAGCAGAACCCCTGCCAGCCATTGATGGACATGTAAGGAAGAGTGAGAAGCAAGTGTTTACTGCCATAAGCTACTAAGATAATTGCCTTGCTTGTTAATGCAGCACAGTCTACGCTGTTCTACGGGACTCTCACAATCCCTTCTGGGAAGAGGGGAGCTTCTAGCTGTCAGTGGAAAAAATCTGTGTTCATAGCTTATAGAAACACCTCTCTACATGAGGGTTTGAAAAAGTCCTTCTCACTTCCAGTCCAGGGAAATATATATTATCGAGGACACAGGAAAGAACCAAGTTTCCATAAAACTTTAGCTATATATGATTTTATTGTGGGAGAATAGAGAATTAACCGATTTTTTCCAGTGCTTTATTAAAGTGTATGATGAAACTGACCTGCCTTTCTTCCTAGGCCTGTGGGCAACCTATAACCCCTATAATGTATATACATATGCTAGTCTCACTTTTTATCTGAATGTATTTTATCCCTTGAACAGGATTGGGTTGGAAGATCATGAGCTAATCATGCTTCAACAATGATGAAACCTGGCAGCACTCTTGTCTAGAGCATAATTATTTTCTTAATGAATTCTCACATCTGTCCTCTGCAGGAAATACTTTGGAAAAGATCTACTTTAGGACCCTTAAGAGTAAACAAAGTGTTGTAGGAAGTGGCCTATCACAATTTTATTCTCATCCAATGGGAGGTAGGAAGTACAGTGTGTGTGGAGTCTGTATAATAAGGTTCCGTATACAAGATATGATTGTTTTAAAAATAGGCAAAACCCTTGGATATGCATGGAATTATCAGCCTGAGTTTCCTAGAGCAGAGCTTAAGGCAGGGTTTAAATGCTAAGGCTTCACTGGGGGTATACAATTCCAGGGCACAGAGAGTAAGGCAAGGGAAGCAGACAAAGCAAGTCAAAGGCAGTGGTTTCTGAGGCAGCCACAGCTTCATGAGAAAGCACAGTTGGTTGCTCCAAGGGCTCTGGAGGTGCTGTGAGGAGCCCCTGTACCTCAGAACATTCTATTGAGGGGAGAACAGGAGTAGTGTTTTCCTGGTGGTTTCTTTCTGCCTCCTCTGCCATTTACTGGTCAGGTGTGGTCTCTCTGGGTATCACCCCCTCCCTCACCCCCCAAACACACACTGCCAGGCTGTGCCACTCAGCCCTTCTGGGAGAGGGCCAATTCCTAGCCTCGTGCCCTGGAGTTTCATTTGTGCCCCAGAATGTGGAGGACCTGAGCCTTTATGCCTCTAACAAGGTCTGTATAGGACCTGAGCTGCTGCCAGTGGTGATAGGAAACAGGGCAGCAGCAGCCAGGGCTCTCCACTGAGCAAAATCCAAGACCTGGGGACATTTGGGGCAGAGCGAACTGGGGAGATGGATAAACTGAGTCCATCACTGGTACTTCGTATCTAAGTAAAAGAAGTATATGTCTATGTGGAGACCATGATTAGACTCCTTGAAACTTTCTTATATGTGGGCAATTGAATCCTTGTAATTATAGATGATTGTCAACTTGTTTTGGAGGGCTGTGGACCTTCTCAGCAGAAAGCAGCTTAGATAAGGTTTAAGATTAAGATATTACAAGCTGTGTCAGAACTAGTATACCTCGAATGTCCAGATTGCTGGAAATCATGAGACCCAGTTAGACTACTGGAAACTTTGAGAAGGTGAGATCCGGGTCAGTTCTGCAAGAGTGGTCAGTAAGTCCTCTGTGGCAAACTTTTCAAAGACAGAGGGCCAGAGATGGCACTCATCATACTACAACCAAGTGAGGCTTGCTAGTACACACGCATGCACACACTCAAATAAACACACAAAACCAAGGCATTAGGTTACTGGGCACTGAAATAATTTGAATAGTAGGTTATGCCTACTTGATACCAGAAATCATCCAAATATCCAAACTGTGGGTATCATATACACCAATGAGCATGACTTTTTAGAGTGCTTTCCGAGATGTAAGATGATCTGGAAGTAAAGGTCTGTACGGTCAAGTATGTTTGGAACTGCTATGTGCATTGCCTTGTCTTGGAACACTAAAGTAGCATGAAGGCTCCAAGATGTCTTATGGTGAAGCAGCCTGCTTAACCTAGACTCTCCCATACTTATTTCATCACAGACCACTCCTTTTTGCATAACAATTATCCACCTTCCAAGAAACTTGAAATCCTTGGAGAACACTTTTTAAAACTCTTTTAAGAAAGGCAGTGTGGTTTGGTAGGAATTCAGGTGGCTGAGAGCCTAAGAACTGTGCCCTAGGACTGCTTTTGACATTAATGCGCTGTGACAAGAAAATCGAGTCGCATAACCACACCCTTCCTCAGTTTCCTTGCTTTTCAAATAAAGATATGTTACAAGGTAACATGTAGTAACAAGGCAGGATGTTACAAGGTCAGCAGGGAGACGGATGAAGGAATGGTTGTGTTTTGGAAAATCAAAAGGAAAGAGAGAAGTGAACGCTCTACTCTTGAAATGAACGTTGTACTCTATGATGGATTCAATAAGCACCCTCTCTTTTTTTTTTACAAATGAGTCCTGTGCTGATCTGAGCAGGTTTGGCCTTTACCAACAGGCTCTCATAGAGCTCTGTGAATGCAGAGCCAAGAAGAGCAGATGTTGAGTGGTTGCCAGAGTGAAATGAGGAAGCCCCGCTGCCAGCTTCCCCCACAAAATGTAGGTGCTTAGATCATATTATTCAAAACCAGTTTTTTGAAGGCACTAAGTGGTGAATAAATATCACTAAGATATGTGTGTGGATTCTCTGCTTTGGAGCTAGGAAATGAATAATTGAGTTCAGGGTCCACCCCATCACATATCTCTTCCTGCATATGCATATCTTCCTGTATGTTCCTTCCGGGTAGAAATGGAAAGAAGAGTGTGAATCATAAACCCCTAGAATAGCAGAACAGGAAGGAAATCTGGGGCTCATCGTTTCCTCTCTCCACTTGACAGAACAGTAAATTGAGACCGAAGAGCTACACCAGCCAATCCCGGTCAAGATGACTATTGGGGGGCGGGGGGTGGAGCTGGACAGTTCCCTTCCTCCCAAGCCAGTCCTCTGCCACGACACCACAACACCACAAGCCTCATTTCTTCCTCCCCAGTGATCTGAAAACATGACTACTGGAGACCCAGTAGCGCTTACATAGAAATGAACCACAGGGCACATTTGTTAGGACTGCATAAAACCTCCAAAGAGCAGCCGTGCAGCAAAGCAGTCTACCTACCATTTAAACCGGCTTTTCTAGAAGAGAGTTATGTGGAAAGTCTGAGGAGAGATGGGCTGAATCATGTTGGGTTCCTTCGAAGCAGAGCCTGACACAGGGTAGGGCAGACAGAGAAGCTTAGTGAGGGTGTGGTTTGGTAAGGCCCTGCCTTGGTCTGATCTATGGGAGAAAGGTTCTGGAGCACATGCCACACAGAACAATTGTCCCCTTTTAGGCAAGGAGGTCGGCTTTCTATATGCCCTTGTATATCAGGCACTGGCTGTGGGCCTCTAGGGAGGGTGCGTATCTTCCTGGGCAATGCAGCTCCTGTCCTCTGAGGGTGGTTTTCTGGAGAAGAGGGCAGCTATGGGTCATTAGCACAGTAAGTGGGATTGGGGCACCAGCTGGTTAAGGGGATCTGGGCCCAGCACCCTGCCCCCGACTCCCACCCCATAGCATCTACTGCAGGAGCAGAGTGTGGATGCAGGAGAGAGAAGAAGTTTTAACAGGGCAGAGAGAAAAAGTCTGGTCTATTGTCATTCCCTTGGACATGGGTGTTTGCTCAGACCCTTCAAGGCTGGACAGAAGAGGCAGTCAAGTGAGACCATCAGAGGAATGTGTTTGTCTTTGTTTCTTTCTGTGGTCATGGTCAGAGAGCTACGTCCCTCTCAGCTTCACACTTCCTTTAGGGTTTCTCCTGCATTTCAATTGTAATGATCTAAGCAAAGTCAACAAGAAGAAGGACAGGTGTGATGATATCTCTTGATGCTTTGGCAGCCATCCTTGACCCTCATGCTCCTCAGAGAAGCCATCCAGAACTTTCCCATTCTTCAGAGTGACAGGACAACAATGGCTAGTACTCATGGAATAAAAATGGGGAGTGGTACACTCCTACTCTGATAAATTGGAAGTGTTTTTCTCGTGCCCCATCTCAGTTCTCTTTGGTACGTGAACTTGTGGTTCCAGGACAAATGAGATGGCAATGTTAATTTATTTGCACAAAGGTATCTAAAATTTGTCAGACGGTCTCTAAAAAACAAACACATTCTTATCATACTGTGAAGAAAATATTAATTCTTTGTTTTGGAGAGCTTGAGCCATGATGCTGTGGTATAACGTTTTATTGATGGGAAAAGCTTTAGGATAATTCTTGCCCAACTTCTTCACTTTAAAGTGGAGGAAACTGAGGCCCAGAGAAATGGAAATGATTTAACCAAGAGCACAGAGTTAGTTCATGGCAGAAACTGTAAGTAGCATTTAAAAAAAACAGACAACAACAACGACAAACCAATGAGGCTTCTATTGGGCACCAAAATGCCAAAGCTTGTGCTGGGAGCCAAACATACCAAGTTGACTAGGACTCAGTGGTTCCCTCCAGGAAGGCACAATGCACTAAGCACTTTACAGCATGTGCTCCATTTGAAGTACACAGAGGTTCTGGGGGGATCCTGGGAGTCAGATACCATAAGATCAACCTGGGGAATTTAGGGGAAGTCTTTTCAGAGGAGGAAGTCTTTTATTTTGGAACTTAGAGGCTGAATCAGATTTTGAAATTCATGAAAGGGAGAATGAAGAAGGGTAAAGGAGACACCCCCACCATATGCACAGCCTGAATGAAGGCGGAGAGAGGGGAAGGAATGGCACTTTTCAGCTGAAGGCACAAATGAGTCTGAATAGCTGCACAGGAGTGCTGGAAGGGACTCCAGGGGAGAAATGGTGTGGGAGCCCCAGGTGTGGAAATTAAGCCCAGAAGGTGAGGTAGGAGAGAAGGGAATGAAGACTGAACTCCCAAAGTAGACTTGCCCTATGAGCAGTGATTTGAAGAGCAAATATTAGGACCTCTTAACCACAAAATCTCTCTCTGATCCTATCCAGCACACTTTTTAGTCACCGTGCTTAAAAGTCACTGTTTGGGATGTATTCCTTTGGGTATTGAAGATGTCTTTGCCTTAAGTAAGCCCTATTAAAATGTCATGCCCCTGAACAAGATAAGAATAATCCGTCAGGTAATACCTCCAGAAATTTGTTGACAACTAAATGACAGCTACCTGAAATCAAGACCTGGAGGAAAGAAAACAGAAGAGGCACGTGCTGGGAGGGAGTTGGGTGCTGAGAGAGGAGAAGGTGCTGAGAAGGGAGGATTCAAAATTGCGCCTGTGGCTGACCCTTCCTGAGAATGGTATGTGCAGGCCAGATATGGGGTCAAAGTGAACTTTATCTGAACTTGAGACTGATGGGTGGTGCCCAGAACCCCAATTCTGAAGGGAAAGTAACCTATGTAGACAGGAAAGTGTCCCTTCAGCCAGTGGCTTAGGGAATGAGGGTGCAACTTCTCAATATGCCCACCTGATTTGGTTTGCAGGGGGAAAGAGGGAGTGCTGGCTCACATAAGACTCTAGTTTCCCTTCTGCTTACAGGGAAACATGATGAATGTAACTCCAAATCTGGATATTCTTAGACTCTGTTGGGAATCTGCAAACTGGTACAGCACTGGCATTAAACTTGCTTCAGTCATCTCCATGATATGCATTGCACTTATCTCCAAATTTGGATGATATTGCCTGCCCATTCGATAGTAACAAAAATGTCACATGGCTACTAAGTGGCAGAGCAAAGCTCTAAAGCCATTTCTGTTATTAAACCATGAGTAATATCTGCCAGTTGTAGCCAACTCCAAGATGGCCCCAGTATATATGCCTGTGTTAGAGGCCCCTCCCACAAAGAATAGGGCTGACCTATGTAACCATTAGGATACTGCAGAAAGGATAGAGTGTGATTTCTGAGGCTGGGTCATAAAAGACAGTGTGGTTTCCAGCGTGTGTTCTTGGATCACTGGCACTGTGGGAAGCCAGTTGTTGTATCACAAGGATTCAGGCAGCCTAGACTAGACCAATGTGGTTAAGACCTAATGTCTCCTGCCAACACCCATGTGAATAAATCATCTTGGTAGTGGATCCTCTGGCTCCATCAAGCCTTCAAATGATTGCACTCCCAGCAGATATCTTGACTGCCACCTCATGAGACACCCTTAGCCACTCAAATTCCTGACCCCAAAATACTATGGATGATAAATGCTTATTGTTTTAAGCCTCTAAGTTTGGGGGTAATTTGTTACACAGCAGCAGACATCAAATATATTGCCTACTACAATGAAATTTGTGATAAAATGTAGGAGGACCCTGAGAACCAATACATATTACTTTAGACTATAGGAAGGATATGGATTTCTTTAAATTTGTCACAATCCTAAAAGGTCTATCCAGTGATCTAGTGGCCTGGATGGGCCAGCAAAATAACAGGGGAACGTTCTGTAGATTTATTCCTCATCAAAATGACAGGTAGATATAAAGGAAAACCTGTTCAGACAGGCACTGTAGGTCTGATATGCAAGGAAAACTATTGGAGTTACACTCAGATGAAAGATGAAGGGAAGCAATAGTCCCATGGAGAGTCTAGAGACTTAAGTGGTATTACTGTGAACCTGATTGACTTCTTGCTTTCCCAGAAAACAGGAAATGAAATGAAAACTGGGGAGAGAATTACCCCTAGGGAGATGTAGCAGATTTAGTGAGAGCATGATTAAGATAGCACACCCTGACTAAAACCATGAATTTGGCTAATCCATTCCTCATGCCCCTCTAGATAACATTCCAGCTGACCGCAATAGAGACAGCTCCATTTAAAGAGTATCCTTAAACAGAAGAGAAAGAGCATAGACCTCATGCGTTGAATCTCATGGTGCAAAAGGGAGGAAGGAACACAAGCAAAGGCAGACGGTCAACATTCCTTCTAAATTTAATAAGAACACCCTTTTTTTGCAGGAGTGTGGGAAGAATTAACTCACTCTCATTACATGTGCTCTGGTGTGATTACCAGTCACTCTCTCTCACTTTTCCTGCCAGAGATATGTGATCCAAACCTGGCCAATCGGAATAAATATTTATGAGACAGGACTGATAGCTTCAAGGATGGGCATGTGGTTGAATCTGGGCCAATCAGTCTTCCCTGGAACTTCTCTGCCAGTGCTCGGAGAAAAAAAATGCTCTTTTCTTAGCTGTGTTGCTAAACAGTAGAATATGTCTTGAGTTGGCAGCAGCTGTCAGGGCACTCACTTGTAGAGAGCTTAACCAATAGATGGAGACTTGAAGACATCAGGTGAGATCCTAGATGATCTTAAAACTGCATTGCCTTTGGACTTTTCAGTGATATGAACAAATAAATTCACTTTTACACTAAGCTAGTTTGAGTTGAGTGTCTATCATTTGCAACCAGTAAGTACAAATCAATTCATTACTACAGGAAACAGAAGAGCTCACAAGATAGTCTCTTAGGGTCTTAGAGAAATATAAGATGGCATAGTTCTTCTGGAAGAAAAAGAAAACCTGCAAAAAAAAGGAAGATCAAAGAAAAGATGGTAAGACAACTGAAAGTTTGAAAAGTGACCTGGCCAAGCGCAGAAAAGAAATGGAAGAGAAAGTCAAACTATTGCAAAGAAGAAAGTCACATAAAGAAAATACAAATAGCGAAAGGAAATTGAATGCAAACATTGTTACAGACATGGATAACAGGCCTGAGGGAATTATCACTTTAGAATCACAATATAATTTAAAAAAATAAAGTGTTATCAATAAAATGAAAAACACAAAATGCAGACAAAAATATATAATATATAATAATATACATGTATATATGTAATATATATATGTAATATATATACATATATATGTATATAAATATACATGCATATATATGATAGCTGTTTATTATATATATTACATATATATGGCTGTTGTTCATGAATAGCTAATATTTATATAGTACTTACTAAAGTCAGGCATTTTCTAAGGCTTTTATTACCTAATTTAATCTTTATAAAAGCTGCATAAAGTAGGTCTCCAGTTCATGGGTGTTATGGACTGAACACCTGTGCCCCCCTCACCAAATTTACATGTTGAAACCCTACCCCCACCTGCACCTCGTGTGGCTGTATTTGGAGATGAAGCCTGTAAGGGATTAATTAAGGTTAAAAGAGGTCATGAGGCTGAGGCCCTTAATGGATTACTATGCATTAAGAAGAGACCCCAGAGAGCTCTCTCTCTCTCTCCACCATGTGAGCACACAGTGAGAAGACAGCCATCTGAAAGCCAGAAAGAAGATGCTCATGAGAATCCAACCTCACTGGCACCCTGATCTCAGACTTGCAGTCTCCAGAACTGTGAATTTCTGTTGTCCAAGCCACCTAGTCTATGGTATTTTGTTATGGCAGCCCAAACAGACTAACACAATAGGTGAGGACAGCAAGGCACAAAGAGGTTAAGTAACTTATCCAAGGTCACTTAGAAGGTAGGCAGCAGAGCTGAGATTTGAAACCTGAAGTCTCAAATGTTCTCAACTGCTATGCTATACAGCCTCTCATATGTGATACAAACAAATGGAGTCTTAAAATATTCAGAGATATAATTTTAAAAATTTTATTGAAATGTTAGCAGTAATAGTAAAATATGGCATTTACTGTGTGTCAGGCTGTACAAAATAGCATACTGTGTCAGCAGAAAAACTGATAGAAAGTGATCTACGTCAAAGTAACTAGTGATAAAGTTTAAAAAAAGAATCTTGTGGCATCCAAGCAAATCATAATCACAAGAAAAAAAATCTAAGTGACCTTAAACTTCTCCATAACAACATTTAATGATAAACTACAGTTGAGCACTCATGTGAAAAATCCACATCAAAAATAATTTTGCGGGCTTCCCTGGTGGCGCAGTGGTTGAGAATCCGCCTGCCGATGCAGGAGACACGGGTTCGTGCCCTGGTCCGGGAAGATCCCACATGCCGCGGAGCGACTAAGCCCGTGAGCCATGGCCGCTGGGCCTGCGCGTCCAGAGCCTGTGCTCCGCAACGGGAGAGGCCACAACAGTGAGAGGCCCGCATACCGCAAAAAAAAAAAAAAAAAAAAAATTTTGCTTGTTTTATTTTTATGTTTACCTTAATTTACACTTTTGGTCCAAACATATTCACATATTATATGAAACTACATTTTATGTTTAATTCTTTGTCTCACTACTGTCAATATAATACAACTTATATGAAAATCTCAACTATATAAATATAATGTAATTTGGCTTAAGTACAAAAAATAAATACATAATACTTTGTAAGTTACGTATGTCTCTTATTACTCATTTATACATCCAAACACATCAGTAGGAGCAAAAATAATTATATTCATTTGTCTATGATAGTTCCCAACTTTTAGCCATATAAAAAAACTATAGTTTTACATATTTTTCAGTTTGGTATTATGAAGGTATATTTATCAGAGTAGGAAGATAAAGAGAATTTCATTTAACAGTTAGCATTTATAACAAATATTTAGGCACAGGGTAAGTGAGTTTTTGTTTTACTGTCACCACAGACCTCACCAGACTGAATAACATAATAATAATAATCATGAGATGGAGAGAAAGAGTAGGATGCTAATTTCCTTATAATTTATAATAAAACATCAATAAACAGTGTTTAAAGTTAAAATAGGGAGTTTTTTCCCTTTTAAATGATTTTATCTCTTCATGTTATCCATAATCTTCACTTTCAAATTTTAGGCATCTTTTAGAAATGTTAAAAAATGTTATCTAAAGATCAATATGTTTTGTTTTATTATATTTGGTTATATTCTGCTAACATTTATAAAAATTAAACTTAAAACATTTACTACAAATAGCTTGTATAGTAACTTCATTTTTGTGAAACTTGTCTCCCAACCTCCTTCTATCTGTATGTGAATCTCTGGAATTATGGTCCCTAAAATTCCCTGCTGCCTCTGTTAGAGGCTATTTCTTACTTAGCTCTTTGTACTCTGTATGCTTGCTTTTTCTTTTCCCCACCAGCAGCTATCATTTTCCCCAAAATAAATAAATTAAACGGCATGCGTATATATGTGTTTAGAGAAAACAAAGACAATCAGATTAACTTTGCCTACCATGGCATGGTAATTACTTGGTGATTTGTTGAATTGGGGTTCACTGGCTTGATGAGATCAGCCTATGTCACCTCATTTAGATTCTGCTTGAGGTGATGTGCATCAGCCTTGCTGATTTGCACAGCACCATATGCTGCTCAGACTGAGTCTTTGCATGGTATGAAATAATTCCTTTTGACAGGAAAACCACTATGACAGCAGGTAGGCCAAACTGGGGGAAAACTGTAATCAAATTAAGGAAGCAGTAATTATACAATTAGGTTCACCCCACCACCAAATGCCAGCACTTATCTGTTCAGTATATCTAGAGAGCACTTGGTTGGGAATGGCTTGAGGGCCACTTAGAACATTACTGCAGTATGAATGTGAGACCTCCTGAAGGTTCTTATTCATAATCTGTTTAGTCCTTATTGGTGGCATTAAGTCCTGAGTTCTGCCGTATTTTGAAAAATGAACATTTCTGTCCATGCCTCAAAACCCGAAAGTATAGCCCCAGGATGAAGGGTGCAACTACAAATTGGCTTTTCTGTTTAGCCTGATGGCCTCATGCATTAGTTTATTAGTCACATGTTTAAATTTTAGTGTCACAGGTTAATGTTTAATTATCTGGCAGAAAGATACAGTTGCACACTCTGGAATATAATGTTCAGATGATTCTTCCTACCTTCTGACCCTGCCCCCTCCTCCATCTCCCTTCTGTGCTGTCAACCAGCAAGCCAGTTCAGTAAGCTGCAGAACAAGGATGTGATTTTATAGTTATCTCATAGACATCCTGCTCAAGGGGGCTGGCCCCAAGACACTAGTAGCCCCTTTACATTCAGAGACCTCACACTTTTCCTTGATTAGCAGGAAGCACTTGACTCCTACATTCCCTAGAAAATTGCTGCTGTTCCCCCTTCCCCAATGTGTGCTCCTGAACAGACCTGAGACCTCAAGCCAAGCTGAATGCCTGAGATGAAAATTCGCTCTGGAGATGACAGGATTCCAGAGGTCAGAGTTCCATGGGACTGCTCCTCTGAGAGTAAGGGAAACTTCTGTTCTTTTTTAAAATTTATATTATTGAAGTATAGTTGATTTACAGTGTTGTGTAAATTTCTGCTGTATAGCAAAGTGATTCAGTTTTATATATATATATATATATATATGTATATATATTCTTTGTCATATTCTTTTCCAGTATGGTTTATCATGGTATATTGAATATAGTTCCCTGTGCTATACAATAGGACCTTGTTGTTTATCCATCTTACATATAATAGTTTGCACCTGCTTCTGTTCTTAAGGATCCTGAACAATTCTGAAGGAGGCCATGTTGGCAGGAATGCTTTTTAATGTCTCCTGAAGTTAGAAGGAAAAAAAATCAGAGTGTAATTGTGGGGTCTGATGGCTTTTTTATAGCCTGGGTCTTTAGGAACAGTCAATTAAAATTTACCTGCTAGAGTATTTTGCAAAACAAATCAATATCTCATTTATTAAAAATTAAGAACCCATAAACTTCTAATACATGGGTCAAAAAGCAGGGAAGCAGTGTAGCCATGAATGCTTGGGGGACTAGGAAAAAAAAAAACCATACATTTATGATTCTAAATATACCACAAGGTTCAAGGTGTTGTCACACTGAACTGCGTGGCATCAGCATAATCAGATTAGCTTACTTTTATTTTAAGAGTTGTAGCCCGTAGTTAGGTTTGACTTGCATTCTGTTTCTTCTAAACCACAGGCTCTAGTCCTGAAAGCAGGAGAGCAAAGAAGGAACTCACAGAGGCTGGAGAGAATAAGAAGGCTACTGGCCTTCTTTGACATGGAATAGAAAACAGAAAACATGACGACAGTGGAGACTTTCCTTATTGACCTTCCCATTTGTGGATTTTGAATGGGTTACTCCACCAAGGAGTTCCCCACCAACGCTGGGAAAAAACAAAACAAAACAAAAAACCAACAATCCAGTTCCTCTTCCCCTCCCTATCCTGTAACTGTAAGAACAGCAACCCACTGGCATTCCACAAATGCTCAGGGCTGCCCATTCCACAGCCACATCCCTGATTGGCTCATCATATCAGTACCTTTAGATACAGGCTCTCAAACTTGCCTGGGCATTTGAATCACCTGGAGAGTTTTTTACAAGCACTGATGCCTTGGTCCCAAACCCCACCCCCCAAATTCTGATGTCGTTGGTATGGGGTGCAGGTTGGGCACTGGAATTCTTAAACCCCCTACGTGATTTTGATGTGCAGCTAAGTTTGAGAACCACTGCCATAAGTCAGCAGTTCTCAAAGTGTGGTCCTCGGACCAGCGACATCAGGATCTCTCGGGAGCTTGTTAGAAAGGCCTCACCTCAGTCGGACTGATTCCGAAACTGGGGGTGAGCCCAGCAACCTGTGTTTTAACAAGATCCGTAAGAGATTCTGATGCCTGCTAAAGTTTAAGAACAATTGTCTTAAGTAAAAAAATTCTTTAGACAAAATGTGTTGACACCGTTTGTGGAGTAACATTAACATCTCCCAAATTGTCTTTTTCAGGAAACAGCAAGATCAGATGGAAAAACTATGGGCTTTGGAGTCTGGCCAGACCTGGGTTTGGGTCTCAAATCCATCCTTTGTGAGCTGTGTGAGCTTAGACAAACATGCAATTTAACCTCTCTGAGCTTTAGTCTACTCAACTCTGAAACAGTGGAAATTTTATCTAACCCATAATGGTGTTGTGAAAATTAAATAGGATAACAACATCTAGAACTGAGTCATAGAATACTTTTATTCAGATCTGAGTTCCCTGTCCTTCCTCTCTTCCATTCCAAAGTTTAACGAGCAATGGGAAAAAGTGATGAAATCTCTCTGGGCTGGGAGTCTTCAGTTTCTCACCAGTTCCTAAATATTCTTTCCTATCCTCTTCTAACTGCATCATTTATCTTCACCTGAACCAGCAACACAGCATGGGACTTCACCATCAGGCAAGTTTCATGAACTGGGCTCCAGCTATTAGGCCAATGAAGGAGAGTCTGCCTGTGGCCTCATTGGTTGATGAGGGTCAAAAAGCATGGCCGTCACTCAAACCCAGGCAGACCCTTCCACAGAGCCCCAAGGGCATAGATATTTATTCTCAGAGGCACTCTGAGTCCTTAGAAGTAGCTCCCTCTTTGACTCAGGCAAATTGCTTAGTTTATTCCAATAATTCCCCTGTTCTGACTGGTTTGTAGAATTCATATTTTAACAGAAGGGATTTAATTTCCCACTGTTGCCCACTGTGAAACAGTGCACCCCTTTTGCAGCCTCTGCAGGGCTGCTGCCTGGAGGGACTTAATGAACCTCCCCTGTGCTCCCCCTGGGCTCAAGTGGAGGGCGTTGGCAGGAGGAGTGGGGAGTGGGTATAAGGTCATAGGATAGAAATCAGTGTCATCTAATCTGCCCCAGCACTGAGACTCAAGGCTGAGAGTGCTGGAATGAGGCGTGGGAAAGACACACGTGCTAGGACCCAGCCACGGAAGCAGAGTCCACAGACCAGAGGGTTTGGCATCACCTGGGAGCTGGTTCAGAGCTGCAGACTGAGGACAAATCACCTGGGGGTCTGGTTCAACGTGAGCTCTGACTGGGTAGGTGTGAGGGGAGCCCTGAGATACTGCACTTCTCCCAGGGACACTGCTGCTACTGCTGTTCCTTCAACAAGAGTGGTTCTGGGGCACCTGGTAATTGCAGTGCAGTTCCTCTCTGTTTTCAAGCAAGTGCTTTTAAAATTGGAAAATATGATTAGGTATTCCCATGAAATCGATCTCATTATTCTAGGGACTAAAAATATTGGAATCAATGAGGGGAGGGGGCTGATAGTGGAGGGCACGGTAAGCTGAGAGGAGAGACTTAGAAACAGTTACTCTAGATCCAGCAGTTTGTACATAAATGTTTGGGCACCTGTTTCTAGTCACCAAGTCTATGCATGTCTCAGGTGCTCTGTGTGTTTATATTCTTATCATTTATTATCATTATTACAGCAGCACAGTAATTAACAGAATGTGGAGGGTAGTTTAGAAAGATGACTCCCCTGTTTGCTATTTGCATGACCTTGGACAAGTCTCTTACCCTCTCTGAGCTTCAGTTTTTTCATCTGTAAAATGGCAATAATAATTATGCTTCTCTCACTGACTTGTGAGAATGAACTGGAGTTAAAGACATTATGAGTTAAAGAATAATGATCTATTCAGATGTTAATTGTCATTACTGCTCTTATCAGCGATTACACTGCATGGACCCAGTTGTCCTGGAGTGGACTTAGGTGCCTTTTCCTTGGGCAACAATGGGAAATTAAATCCCTTCTGTTAAAATATGAATTCTACAAACCAGTCAAACAGGGGAATTATTGGAATAAACTAAGCAATTTGCCTGAGTCAAAGAGGGAACTACTTCTAAGGACTCAGAGTGCCTCTGAGAATAAATATCTATGCCCTTGGGGCTCTGTGGAAGGGTCTGCCTGGGTTTGAGTGACGGCCATGCTTTTTGACCCTCATCAATCAATGAGGCCACAGGCAGACTCTCCTTCATTGGCCTAATAGCTGGAGCCCAGTTCATGAAACTTGCCTGATGGTGAAGTCCCATGCTGTGTTGCTGGTTCAGGTGAAGATAAATGATGCAGTTAGAAGAGGATAGGAAAGAATATTTAGGAACTGGTGAGAAACTGAAGACTCCCAGCTCAGAGAGATTTCATCACTTTTTCCTTATCCCAGCCCACCTGCACGTGGTGGTGGAAGAACTTACCTATGAAGCTGGTCTCAGTGTCTCTCTGTACCCATGGCTGGGATAAGCTCCAGCTCTGATGGATCTCATGTCATTCAGGAAGGATGGATGGTTCTAAAACCACATCAGGTGGATATGGCATATTTTATGGAAGGTTTTGTAGAATGTTCTCACCATACACACACAAAAAAGATAATTATGTGAGGTGATGGATGTGTTAACTAACCTTAATGTGGTAATCATTTCACAATATATACATGTATCAAATCATCACATTGTAAACCTTAAACTTACACAATGTTGTATGTCAATTATATTTCAGTATAGGTGGTAAATTTATTTATTTATTTTTGTTTTTTTTTGTTTGTTTGTGGTACGCGGGCCTCTCACTGTTGTGGCCTCTCCCGTTGTGGAGCATAGGCTCTGGACGTGCAGGCTCAGCGACCATGGCTCATGGGCCCAGCCGCTCCGCTGCACGTGGGATCTTCCCGGACCGGGGCACAAACCCATGTCCCCTGCATCGGCAGGTGGACTCCCAACCACTGCGCCACCAGGGAAGCCTGGTGGTAAATTTATTTACTGATTTAGGGATGGTCTGTATGTTCAACTTCTATGTACATAATGACTCATGGTCTTTTATTTTCCTTAGTTTTTATTTTCTTTTCAAAAGATGGTTTAACTTTTCATCATGTTATCTGAGAGATTTAGTCTCATAAAAGAGGTGGTTAAATTGATTATTAATATTTTTATTTCACATATAAAATATAGATACATATATTTACACACACATTGTATACAGATACAGCTACACATATTTGCAGTTTCTCAACGTGTCCTTTCTTTCCTTGGAACATTTAATCAGTAAGATCATTTTTTTAAGATCACTTTTTTTTTTTTTTTTTTTTTTGTGGTACGCGGGCTTCTCACTGTTGTGGCCTCTCCCGTTGCGGAGCACAGGCTCCGGACGCGCAGGCTCAGCGGCCATGGCTCACGGGCCCAGCCGCTCCGCGGCACGTGGGATCTTCCCGGACCGGGGCACGAACCCGCGTCCTCTGCATCGGCAGGCGGACTCTCAACCACTGCACCACCAGGGAAGCCCTAAGATCACTTTTAATGTAAACAGTTTATTCTCTTCTCAGTGCTATAGTTGTTGTCCTTAAATAGTAGATCTAAATATTACAGATTATTTTTACATTTATGAAAAAAACATTTTAAAAAATAGAAAGGAAAGAAAAGAAAAAATTAAATATAGCATTGCTTTAAACATAGTGGAATCTATGACTATTATTAAAAGTTTTCACCTCATTAAGGGATGCTGAGTTACACTACAATTCAAACTGATGTTTAAGTAAGATCATCGAATAGCTTCTTTTGCTTTAATAATTTCTTCCCTTCTTAATAGTACCATTTATGGTGAAATGTGGTATTCACATTTCTGAGAAATAAAGTTGAAGGAAGGAACTTACATAAGATGATTACAAATGTTGCTTCCACTAAGGATGTCCATGCCTCTTAAGATTCCAGTTTACAGTTTAAGCACTTATAACCAAAAGGGAAAAAAATATCAGGATGCTCAGCCTCAGCTTCCAGCCTGAAGCAGGACTATTTTGTGGATGCCCTGAGGACCTCTACAAAAGCCTGTAACTGGAGCTCGGGAGTACGTACTACTTACCTCTTCCCACTGGGACTGAAATACAAACTCTGTAAGTGCAGAAGTAAGGTAGATGGAGCAGAGTAAAGAAGATTATTTTGCATCACTCTTCCATTGTTTTCACCTTTCCTTTTGCTAAGTCGGCTGTCAGTGGCTAACCGATGTTTTATTTTAACTCTGTTTCTTCATTAAAAAAAAAAAAATCCTATCTATATAACATGCCCATCTCAGGCTTCACCAGGCAATAAGCACAAATTGAGTTTTAATACACAAATCGTAATGGCTCCAAGCCCCTTACAGCACACCCCAAGCCATTCTACCCCCAGGGTAATTGGTCTTGTTATGGCTCATCACTGCTGCTTTCTAAACTTCTACTCTGTTTCATGGACACACTCTGCAACACTCTGCAGCACTCTGCAACCCTGCCTTGTTGTTTCTGGGGAGGGACCATTCTGATTCTAGAATACAGCTGCAGTCTCTGTTGCTGTTGCCTGATTCCTGCAGGAATTGAAAATCAGCTGTTCTCCATGTCAGAGAAAATGGAACGCTATCTCCTGACCAGGTGCCAGAGATTCTTATCACTGCTCCTGCAAGTCAGAAGCTGAGTGAGGGTGGGACTGGGAAAGTTGAGGGTGGGAGACAGGATTTCCTGCAGAACTTCAGCTTGAACCTCAAAATATCACAGCAATTAATGATCCAGCTCTTTCCTCCTCCCAGCGTGGTGGGTGTGAGCCTAGATCAGGAGCCCCCAGGCTAGCCATTCCTCAGAGACACAGCTCTGAAGGTGGAAACCTGCTTTCGTCCCTACAGTGGTGAGTACTGCCTTCCCCTGTCTGAGGTTGAAGTGGGTGCCAGACGTGCTTACTTTTGAAGTCAAAGGTAGAAAATGACTTCAGGGCTTCTCTGGTGGCATAGTGGTTGAGAGTCTGCCTGCGGCTGCCGGGGACACAGGTTCGTGCCCTGGTCAGGGAAGATCCCACATGCCGCGGAGCGGCAGGGCCCGTGAGCCATGGCCGCTGAGCCTGCGCGTCCGGAGCCTGTGCTCCGCAACGGGAGAGGCCACAACAGTGAGAGGCCCGCCTAGCACAAACAAACAAACAAACAAACAGAAAATGACTTCATTTTCAGTTTGAAAGGGAGTAAGATTCCCTGAGCAAGATTACATGAGCAGCCCTCAAGTACTTAGGGATATATTCTTTCAATGTATACACACACACACAGCTAGTGTAACTGGATATGACTAAATTGAGATGGGGTCAAATTCTTTGCCAGGCTTCCCAAGGAGACGTGGGACCTATCTGTTCTCTCCCCACCCCTCCCCGTGACTCTGGCTGGCCTGTGTTTGACTAGAAGAATGAGCACCATGGAAGTGAATCTACGCTGGATCTGACCCTGGCTTTTAAGAGAGCTGGCAGCCTCTGCCTTGACCTCTTGGAACCTGGCCCCAGCGTATAAGAAATCTACCTTGCTTGAGAAACTATGTGCAGAGGCCCTAAGACTCCACGGAAAGGGAAAGGGTCCAGCTGAGTCCAGCCTTCCAGCCATGCCTGCCAAGGCCCCAGGCATGTGGCAGAAGCCTCTGGCCCCTCCAGGGGAAGCCAGTCACCAGCTGAATGCCATGAAGTGACCCCAGTCAACTCAACACGTGGCAGAGGAACCGACCAATTCCTGACCTATATAAAAATGGTAATTGTTTATTTTTTAAAATTTATTTATTTATGGCTGCGTTGGATCTTCGTTGCTCTGTGCTGGCTTTCTCTAGTTGCGGCGAGCGGGGGCTACTCTTCGTTGTGGTGCGCGGGCTTCTCATTGCGGTGGCTTCTCTAGTTGCGGAACTCAGGCTCTAGGCGCACGGGCTTCAGTAGTTGTGGCACATGGGCTCAGTAGTTGTGGCGCCCGGGCTTAGCTGCTCCACGGCATGTGGGATCTTCCTGGACAAGATCAAACCCGTGTCCCCTGCATTGGCAAACAGATTCTAAACCACTGTGCCACCAGGGAAGCCCCTAGTCATTGTTTTTAAGATGGGGAATATTCTGTTATGCAGCAATAGATTCCTGGATCCCTGGATAAAGACAAATTCTATAGGAGCATCTGAGCTGTGTTTAGAACTCCGTTACCTTTCAAAACCTTGGTCCTGTCCCTTGTCTGTCCCTCCTCACTAGACTCCTTTCCACTGGCTGCAGACCGTCTGGGACCCTCAGATACATAGATATATTGGGACCAACCAGGGTCATTAGAAGAGTTTCGCCTTTTCTCCTACTAGTTACAACTACTGTATGCAAAGAGATATCCTCAGAGAATTGGAGACCCATCCTCTGTCCGAGGTGGACATGAAACTGGAGAAAAAAAGTAAATATTTTCAAAGTTTTTCTTCTTAGTATTTGAGAGGAAAGAAAATATTCAAGTGTGTGAAGTGCATGAATAATTAGGGTGCTTGAGTCCTTCCTCATTTTTACTTTGTAATCGTTATGTTTTCTCTTCACCAAACCTCAAGTCCTGAGGCCTGCACTGCATTTCATGATATAAATCCAAATGTTCCCAATTATTTTTCTCTGTTAGAGTGATTTTCTCCTCAATATCTCTTTCACTAAAGAGAAAATGCTAAAATTAAAATTCGTAGCTGGAATCCGTAGCTCATTCAGTATGTTGCTCTATAGCTCTGAGTCACATGCCAAGAACACCTTTGCAATCTGGTTCCCAGGGTGTCGGCATTGATGTGCTGTGCCAGGGCACCAGTGTGATGCTCAGAGATGCATAGTTCTTTCTATTCTAAGAGGCTACATTTGACTGTTTATAGAGCAGCAAGACACAGCCTAATCTGCACCTGCTGACAAATGAATGTGGGGGAGGTGCTTCTAGATTCATGTCACTGACGCTCAGGATCAGTGATTAGCTGAGTTTGGGTGCAGCTTACAGCAGCAGTAACTTAGTGGATCCTGGATCCCCAAATGGCCTTTTCATTCGATTTGGGCCTGAAGAGACCTTTTCCTAACTGGCTAGAAGCAAGGAGGGTTCAGGAATTTAACGTGTCAAAATTACCGTGTCCCATTTATCAGGGGATCTTTATTTTCTGATCCTCTCACATCAAGTTTTGGAGTATTTGTGAAATGTGTAGAAAGAAATCCAGTCTGAGGAAGAACTGAATGGGCTAGTTAGGACTTGTTTCAAGTTATAGAAAAACTAGGGTGACCATATGATTTATTATCCAAACTAGGACACTTTGAGAGTGAAAGGAGGCATTGCCAATAATTAGTCCAGGACAACAGGTACAAACCTGGACTGTCCTGGGCAAACGGGTCACCTTCCCACCCTTAAAATACCCCAGTTCAAGTTGTCTTGAGCAATCTGTCCCGCAAAACAAGAACTCCAGAGGTCAGGTGGGCTTTGAAGCAGACCAACCAGTTTCTTCTAATGTCTCCACTCTGCCTTCTGGATGATAGCTTTATCCTAAGGCTCGTTCTTCTGTGGTCATAGGATGGTTGCCAGGAGGAACTGGAGCTCCATGCTGCTGCTTTCATATCTGGCAACGGGGAGAGCACTTCTGTCCCAGCCTTACAAGCAAGGATTTTGAGGTTCAGACACTTAGGTCACGTGCCCACTGCTTATAAATGACATGACCCAGGAAGTGGAATGCCTTGATTGGTTTTCATCAACAAGGGTCCACCATTTGGAACTGTGAGTGGGTCAGTTTCTCACAAATACTGGGGCCCTTTGGGAATGAGTGGCTTTTTTGTTTTTCATTAAAATCTGGGTGGTATTAAGAAAGGAGGTGGGAGGCATACTGGAATATAGCAGTAAATGCCAGCTCTATTAGAAACAAGCCTAAAATTTAATAATTTTAGGCTGTGGGTAGTTAAGAGGGAGATTTCCCAGCTGTAAACCCAGGTTGTACCACTTACTAGCCATGTGATCTTGGACAAGTTGTTTTACTTAAATCTCATTTCCCCAACTTGGAAAATGAGATAATAATAGTATCTGACTTCTATGGTTGTTATGGGGTTAAATAAGATAATATAACCAAAGTGATTATGACATTGTCTGGCACACAGTAAGTGCTTAATAAAGATTAGCTTCTGTTGTAATGGTCATTTAAGTGACTCTTCAGAGGGATGTTCATGGGAATTTGTAAAGAAATCCTAAGGCATCAGCAACACAGAGAAATCCATTCACTTGGCTGAGGAAGAAATAATGAAGGCAGAAATAAGAGCTAGAGGAAGTAGCAGAGTGAGGGCTGCATACGGGAGAGGGAAGCATGACCACAAATAAGCAGAGGAATAAAGTCGGGTTTCAGGAAATTTTAACTGGTTCCCATCCAAGGTGAGTCTGTCATCCTTAAACATTACAATAGACTTTTATAAAAGCCTTTTGCAATGATTCATGGTCAAGAAATTCTCCCTTATATTCAAGATAAATCCTTCCGGTTGTCACATAAGCCCGTTTTACGTCTTTACACAGGATAAAACATGGGTAAAGATTTAACAGACATGGAGAGCTAAGATGAAGTTAAGAGTTGTAGAGAAAAGTGACAAGGCTTAGTGACATCCATTTTTTAGTGACAGGGAGAAAAGGGTAGTGTCAGAAGCAGGCCTGTAATGGTGAGCATGAAAGATGAGGGAGACAATGGTATTTGTGACAAAGAGGGAACAGGGAGAGGTTGGTCTGCTAGATAAGGAGTTGGATTTATAAATAAAAGATTGTGGTATTACCAGGGCTTTGATAGTAAAATCAAAATGGTGCCAGAATAGTAAAGAAGACATTTTTTTTTCCCCTTTCTGTCCCTTGCTAGATAAATAGGTAGTTAAAACAGAGAGGAGAAGAGAAAATGTTGTCAACAATGAGAACTTTTAGCAATCTGTACACATCCTGGCAAGGTTTATAAATTAGAAAATCATCAAAAATGGAGATTGTCAAATCCTACCTTTTGTTGTAGGGGGAGTGGAGGGGGGATTGGTGGCTTTTCTTTTATTTTTTAAAATTTTATTGAAGTACAGTTGATTTACAATGGTGGGTTAACTTCTGCTGTACAGCAAAGTGACTCAGTTATACATATATATATTCTTTTTCATATGCTTTTCCATTATGGTTTATCACAGTATATTTTAAAAACATCTTTATTGGAATAAAACTGCTTTAAAATGGTGAGTTAGTTTCTGCTGTATAACAAAGTGAATCAGCTATACATATACATATATCCGCATATCTCCTCCCTCTTACGTCTCCCTCCCACCTTCCCTATCCCACCCCTCTAGGTGGTCACAAAGCACTGAACTGATCTCCCTGTGCTATGCAGCTGCTTCCCACTAGCTATGTATTTGGTAGTGTATATATGTCCATGCCACTCTCTCACTTTGTCCCAGCTTACGCTTCCCCATGTCCTCAAGTCCATTCTCTACGTCTGCGTCCTTATTCCTGTCCTGCCCCTAGGTACTTCAGAACCATTTTTTTAAAATTCCATATATATATGTGTTAATGTATGATATTTATTTTTCTCTTTCTGACTGACTTCACTCTATATGACAGACTCTAGGTCCATTCACCTCACTACAAATAACTCAATTTCATTGCTTTTTATGGCTAATATTCCATTGTATATATGTGCCACATCTTCTTTATCCATTCATCTGTCGATGGACACTTAGGTTGCTTCCATGTCCTGGCTATTGTAAATAGTGCTGCAATGAACATTGTGGTACATGACTCTTTTTGAATTATGGTTTTCTCCGGGTATATGCCTAGTAGTAGGATTGCTGGGCCATATGGTAGCTCTATTTTTAGTTTTTTAAGGAACATCCATACTGTTCTCAATAGTAGCTGTATCAATTTACATTCCCAGCAACAGTACAAGAGCATTCCCTTTTCTCCACACCCTCTCCAGCATTTATTGTTTGTAGAATTTTTGATGATGGCCATTCTGACCAGTGTATGGTGATATTTCATTGTAATTTTGATCTGCATTTCTCTCATGATTTGTAATATTGAGCATCCTTTCATGTGTTTGTTGGCAATCTGTATATCTTCTTTGGAGAAATGTCTATTTAGGCCTGCTGCCCATTTTTGGATTGGGTTGTTTTTTTTTTTTTTGATATTGAGCTGCATGAGCTGCCTGTAATTTTGGAGATTAATTCCTTGTCAGTTGCTTCGTTTGCAAATATTTTCTCTCATCCTGAGGGTTGTCTTTTCGTCTTGTTTATGGTTTCCTTTGTTGTGCAAAGGCTTTTAAGTTACATTAGGTCCTATTTGTTTTTGTTTTTATTTCCCTTTCTCTAGGAGGTGGGTCAAAAAGAATCTTGCTGTGATTAAAGTCATAAAGTGTTCTGCCTATGTTTTCCACTAACAGTTTTATCGTTTCTGGTGTTCCATTTAGGTCTTTAATCCATTTTGAGTTTATTTTTTTAAATTTTTTATTTATTTATTTTTTAACATCTTTATTTGAGTATAACTGTTTTACCATAGTGTGTTAGTTTCTCCTTTACAACAAAGTGAATCAGTTATACATATACATATGTTCCCATATCTCTTCCCTCTTGCATCACCCTCTCTCCTACTCTCCCTATCCCACCCCTCTAGGTGGTCACAAAGCACAGAGGTGAACTCCCTGTGCTATGCGGCAGCTTCCCACTAGCTATCTAATTTACATTTGGTAGTGTGTATATGTCCCTGCCACTCTCTCACATTGTCACCGCTTACCCTACCCCTCCCCATATCCTCAAGTCCACGCTCTAGTAGGTCTGTGTTTTATTCCCATCCTACCACTAATCTCTTCATGACATTTCTTTTTCTTAGATTCCATATATATGTGTTAGCATACGGTATTTGTTTTATTTATTTATTTATTTTTATTTTTATTTTTTTTAACATCTTTATTGGAGTATAATTGTTTTACAATAGTGTGTTAGTTTTTCCTTTACAACAAACTGAATCAGTTATACATATACATATGTTCCCATATCTCTTCCCTCTTGCATCCCCCTCTCTCCCACCCTCCCTATCCCACCCCTCTAGGTGGTCACAAAGCACAGAGGTGATCTCCCTGTGCTATGCAGCAGCTTCCCACTAGCTATCTAATTTACATTTGATAGTGTATATATGTCCCTGCCACTCTCTCACTTCGTCACAGCCCACCCTTCCCCCTCCCCATATCCTCAAGTCCATGCTCCAGTAAGTCTGTGTTTTATTCCCATCCTACCACTAATCTCTTCATGACATTTTTTTCCCTTAGAGTCCATATATATGTGTTAGCATACGGTATTTGTTTTTCTCCTTCTGACTTACTTCACTCTGTATGACAGACTCCAGGTCCATCCACCTCATTATAAATAACTCAGTTTCATTTCTTTTTATGGCTGAGTAATATTCCATTGTATATATGTGCCACATCTTCTTTATCCATTCATCTGTTGATGGACACTTAGGTTGCTTCCATGTCCTGGCTATTGTAAATAGAGCTGCAATGAACATTTTGGTACATGAGTCTTTCTGAATTATGGTTTTCTCAGGGTATATGCCCAGTAGTGGGATTGCTGGGTCGTATGGTAGTTCTATTTGTAGTTTTTTAAGGAACCTCCATACTGTTCTCCATAGCGGCTGTATCAATTTACATTCCCACCAACAGTGCAAGAGGGTTCCCTTTTCTCCCCACCCTCTCCAGCATTTATTGTTTCTAGAGTTTTTGATGATGGCCAATCTGACCGGTGTGAGATGATATCTCATTGTAGTTTTGATTTGCATTTCTCTAATGATTAATGAGGTTGAGCATTCTTTCATGTGTTTGTTAGCAATCTGTATATCTTCTTTGGAGAAATGTCTATTTAGTTCTTCTGCCCATTTTTGGATTGGGTTGTTTGTTTTTTTGTTATTGAGCTGCCTGAGTTGCTTATAAATTTTGGAAATTAATCCTTTGTCAGTTGCTTCATTTGCAAATATTTTCTCCCATTCTGAGGGTTGTCTTTTGGTCTTGTTTATGGTATCCTTTGCTGTGCAAAAGCTTTTAAGTTTCATTAGGTCCCATTTGTTTATTTGTGTTTTTATTTCCATTTCTCTAGGAGATGGGTCAGAAAGGATCTTCCTGCGATTTATGTCATAGAGTGTTCTGCCTATGTTTTCCTCTAAGAGTTTGGTAGTGTCTGGCCTTACATTTAGATCTTTAACCCATTTTGAGTTTATTTTTGTGTGTGGTGTTAGGGAGTGTTCTAATTTCATACTTTTACAGGTAGCTGTCCAGTTTTCCCAGCACCACTTATTGAAGAGGCTGTCTTTTCTCCACTGTATATCCTTCCCTCCTTTATCAAGGATAAGGTGACCATATGTGTGTGGGTTTATCTCTGGGCTTTCTATCCTGTTCCATTGATCTATATTTCTGTTTTTGTGCCAGTACCATATTGTCTTGATTACTGTAGCCTTGTAGTAGAGTCTGAAGTCAGGGAGCCTAATTCCTCCAGCTCCATTTCTCAAGATTGCTTTGGCTATTCGGGGTCTTTGGTGTTTCCATACAAATTGTGAAATTTTTTGTTCTAGTTCTGTAAAAAATGCCAGTGGTAATTTGATAGGGATTGCATTGAATCTGTAGATTGCTTTGGGTAGTAGAGTCATTTTCACAATGTTGATTCTTCCAATCCAAGAACATGGTATATTTCTCCACCTATTTGTATCATCTTTAATTTCTTTCATCAGTGTCTTATAGTTTTCTGCATACAAGTCTTTTGTCTCCTTAGGTAGGTTTATTCCTAGATATTTTATTGTTTTTGTTGCAGTGGTAAATGGGAGTGTTTTCTTAATTTCACTCTCAGATTTTTCATCATTAGTGTATAAGAATGCCAGAGATTTCTGTGCATTAATTTTGTATCCTGCAACTTTACCAAATTCATTGATTAGCTCTAGTAGTTTTCTGGTAGCATCCTTAGTATTCTCTATGTATAGTATCATGTCATCTACAAACAGTGACAGCTTTACTTCTTCTTTTCCTATTTGGATTCCTTTTATTTCTTTGTTTTCTCTGATTGCTGTGGCTAGAACTTCCAAAACTATGCTGAATAAGAGTGGTGAGAGTGGGCAACCTTGTCTTGTTCCTGATCTTAGTGGAAATGGTTTCAGTTTTTCACCATTGAGAACGATGCTAGCTGTGGGTTTGTCATATATGTCCTTTATTATGTTGAGGAAAGTTCCCTGTATGCCTACTTTCTGCAAGGTTTTTATCATAAATGAGTGTTGAATTTTGTCAAAAGCTTTCTCTGCATCTATTGAGATGATCATATGGTTTTTCTCCTTCAGTTTGTTGATATGGTGTATCACGTTGATTGATTTGCGTATATTGAAGAATCATTGCATTCCTGGGATAAACCCCACTTGATCATGGTGTATGATCCTTTTAATGTGCTGTTGGATTCTGTTTGCTAATATTTTGTTGAGGATTTTTGCATCTATGTTCATCAGTGATATTGGCCTGTAGTTTTCTTTCTTTCTGACGTCTTTGTCTGGTTTTGGTATCAAGGTGATGCTGGCCTCATAGAATGAGTTTGGGAGTGTTCCTCCCTCTGCTATCTTTTGGAAGAGTTTGAGAAGGATAGGTGTTAGCTCTTCTCTAAATGTTTGATAGAATTCGCCTGTGAAGCCATCTGGTCCTGGGCTTTTGTTTTCTGGAAGATTTTTAATCACAGTTTCAATTTCAGTGCTTGTGATTGGTCTGTTCATATTTTCTATTTCTTCCTGGTTCAGTCTTGGCAGGTTGTGCATTTCTAAGAATTTGTCCATTTCTTCCAGGTTGTCCATTTTATTGGCATAGAGTTGCTTGTAGTAATCTCTAATAATCTTTTGTATTTCTGCAGTGTCAGTTGTTACATCTCCTTTTTCATTTCTAATTCTATTGATTTGAGTCTTCTCCCTTTTATTCTTGATGAGTCTGGCTAATGGTTTATCAATTTTATTTATCTTCTCAAAGAACCAGCTTTTAGTTTTATTGATCTTTGCTATTGTTTCCTTCACTTCTTTTTCATTTATTTCTTATCTGATCTTTATGATTTCTTTCCTTCTGCTAAATTTGGGGTTTTTTTGTTCTTCTTTCTCTAATTGCTCTAAGGGCAAAGTTAGGTTGTTTATTCGAGATGTTTCCTGTTTCTTAAGGTATGATTGTATTGCTATAAACTTGCCTCTTAGAACTGCTTTTGCTGTATCCCATAGGTTTTGGGTCGTTGTGTCTCCATTGTCATTTGTTTCTAAGTATTTTTTGATTTCCTCTTTGATTTCTTCAGTGATCACTTCGTTATTAAGTAGTGTATTGTTTAGCCTCCATGTGTTTGTACTTTTTACAGATCTTTTCCTGTAATTGATATCTAGTCTCATAGCGTTGTGGTCGGAAAAGATACTTGATACGATTTCAATTTTCTTAAATTTGCCAAGGCTAGATTTGTGACCCAAGATATGATCTATCCTGGAGAATGTTCCATGAGCACTTGAGAAAAATGTGTATTCTGTTGTTTTTGGATGGAATGTCCTATAAATATCAATTAAGTCCATCTTGTTTAATGTATCATTTAAAGCTTGTGTTTCCTTATTTATTTTCATTTTGGATGATCTGTCCATTGGTGAAAGTGGGGTGTTAAAGTCCCCCATTATAATTGTGTTACTGTCGATTTCCCCTTTTAAGGCTGTTAGTATTTGCCTTATGTATTGAGGTGCTTCTATGTTGGGTGCATAAATATTTACAATTGTTATATCTTCTTCATGGATCGATCCCTTGATCATTATGTAGTGTCCTTCTTTGTCTCTTGTAATAGTCTTTATTTTAAAGTCTATTTTGTCTGATATGAGAATTGCTACTCCAGCTTTCTTCTGATTTCCATTTGCATGGAATATCTTTTTCCATCCCCTTACTTTCAGTCTGTATGTGTCCCTAGGTCTGAAGTGGGTCTCTTGTAGACAGCATATATATGGGTCTTGTTTTTGTATCCATTCAGCCAGTCTGTGTCTTTTGGTGGGAGCATTTAATCCATTTACATTTAAGGTAATTATCGATATGTATGTTCCTATTACCATTTACTTAATTGTTTCGGGTTGTTCTTGTAGGTCTTTTCCTTCTCTTGTGTTTCTTGCCTAGAGAAGTTCCTTTAGGATTTGTTGTAGAGCTGGTTTGGTGGTGCTGAACTCTCTCAGCTTTTGCTTGTCTGTAAAGGTTTTAATTTCTCCATCAAATCTGAATGAGATCCTTGCTGGGTAGAGTAATCTTGGTTGTAGGTTTTTTTCCTTCATCCCTTTAAATATGTCCTGCCACTCCCTTCTGGCTTGTAGAGTTTCTGCTGAAAGATCAGATGTTAATCTTATGGGGATTCCCTTGTGTGTTATTTGTTGTTTTTCCCTTGCTGCTTTTAATATGTTTTCTTTGTATTTAATTTTTGACAGTTTGATTATTATGTGTCTTGGCCTGTTTCTCTTTGGGTTTATCCTGTATGGAACTCTCTGTGCTTCCTGGACTTGATTGACTATTTCCTTTCCTATATTAGGGAAGTTTTCAACTATAATCTCTTCAAATATTTTCTCAGTCCCTTTCTTTTTCTCTTCTTCTTCTGGGACCCCTATAATTCAAATATTGGTGCGTTTAATGTTGTCCCAGAGGTCTCTGAGACTGTCCTCAGTTCTTTTCATTCTTTTTTCTATCTTCTGCTCTGCAGTAGTTATTTCCACTATTTTATCTTCCAGGTCACTTATCCGTCCTTCTGCCTCAGTTATTCTGCTATTGATCCCATCTAGAGTATTTTTCATTTCATTTATTGTGTTGCTCATCGTTTCTTGCTTCCTCTTTATTTCTTCTAGGTCCCTGTTAACTGTTTCTTGCAAATTGTCTATTCTATTTCCAAGATTTTGCATCATCTTCACCATCATTATTCTAAATTCTCTTTCAGGTAGATTGGCTATTACTTCTTCATCTGTTAGGTCTGGTGTGTTTTTATCTTGCTCCTTCATCTGTTGTGTGTTTTTCTGTCTTCTCATTTCGCTTATCTTACTGTGTTTGGGGTCTTCTTTTTGCACGCTGCAGGTTCGTAGTTCCTGTTGTTATTGGTGGCTGTTCCCAGTGGCTAAGGTTGGTTCAGTGGGTTGAGTAGATTCCCTGGTTGGGGGGACTAGTGCCTCTGTTCTGGTGGATGAGGCTGGATCTTGTCTTTCTGGTGGGCAGGTCCTCGTCTGGTGGTGTGTTTGGGGATGTTGGTAACCTTATTATGATTTTAGGCAGCCTCTCTGCGAATGGATGGGGCTGTAGACCTGTCTTGCTCTTTGTTGGGGATAGGGTGTCCAGCACTGTTCTTTGCTGGTCCTTGAGTGAAGCTGGGTCTTGGTGTTGAGATGGAGATCTCTGGGAGATTTTCGCCCTCTGATATTACGTGGAGCTGGGAGGTCTCTTGTGGACTAGTGTCTTGAGGTTGGTTCTCCCACCTCAGGGACACCGCCCTGGTGCCTGGCTGGGGCGCCAAGAACCTTTAATCCACACGGCTCAAAATAAAAGGTAGAATAAATAGAAAGGAAAGAAAAGGAAGGAAGGAGGGAGGGAGGGAAGGAAGGAAGAAAGGAAGGAAGAAATGAAGGAAGGAAGCAAGAAAGGAAGGAAGGAAGGTGCAGAGGAAGAAAGGGAGGAAGGAAGAGAGGTAGGGAGGAAAGAAGGGGGAAGGAAGGAAGAAAGGAGGGAAGGAGGGAAGAAAGGAAGGAAGAAAGGAAGAAAGAAAGGCAGAAGATAGAGTAGTATAAAGTATAGTTATTAAAATAAAAAATAATTATTAAGAAGAAAAATTTCCTTTAAAAAAAAAAAAACAGAAAAATGGGTCGGTCTAACCCTAGTACAAATGGTGAAAGCAAAGCTATACAGACAAAATCTCACACAGCAGCACACACATACACACTCACAAGAAAAAAAAGGGGAAAAAAGGGGAAAATAATAGTATATCTTGCTCCCAAAGTCCACCTCCTCAACTTGGGATGATTCGTTGTCTATTCAGGTTTTCAACAGATGCAGGGCACTTAAGGTTGATTGTGGAGCTTTAATCCGCCGCTTCTGAGGCTGCTGGGAGAGACCTCCCCCTCTCCTCTCTGTTCGCACAGCTCCTGGGGTTCAGCTTTGGACTTGGTCCTGCCTCTGCGTGTAGGTTGTCCGAGGGCGACTGCCCTTCGCTCAGACAGGACGATTTTAAAGGAGCAGTTGATTCGGGGGCTCCAGCTCACTCAGGCTGGGGGGAGGGAGTGGCACGGGGCGAGTCCGCGGCGGCAGAGGCCGACGTGACGCTGCACAGGCCCAAGGCGCGCCGTGCGTTCTCCCGGGGAAGCTGTCCCTGGATCCCGGGACCCCGGCAGTGGCGGACTGCACGGGCTCCCGGGAGGGCCGGTGTGGAGAGTGACCTGTGCTCACACACAGGCCTCTTGGTGGTGGCAGCAGCAACCTTAGCGTCCGACACTCGTCTCTACTGTCCGTGCCGACAGCCGCGGCTCGCACCCGTTTCTGGGGTTCCTCTACGCGGTGCTCTTAATCCCCTCACCTCACACCCGAGGAAGCAAAGAGGCAAGAAAAAGTCTCTTGTCTCTTCGGCAGCTCCACGCCCGCTTCTGGGGCTCCTTTAAGCAGCACGATTAATCCCCTCTCCTCGCGCCCAGGCAGCAAAGAGGGAGGAAAAGGTCTCTTGCCTCTTCGGCAGCTCCAGACTTCTCCCGAACTCCCTCCTGGCCAGCCGTGGCGCACTAGCCCCCTTCAAGCTGTCTTCACTCTGCCAACTCCAGACCTTTCCCTGGGATCCGACTGAAGCCCGAGCCTCAGCTCCCGGCCCCGCCCGCCCTGGCGGGCGAGCAGACAAGCCTCTCGGGCTGGTGAGTGCCGGTCGGCACCGATCCTCTGCGGGAATCTCTCCGCTTTGCCCTCCGCACCCCTGTGGCTGAGCTGTCCTCCGCGGCTCCGGAGCTTCCGCCTCCGGCGCCTGCAGTCTCCGCCCGCGAAGGGGCCTCTAGTGTGTGGGAGTCTTTCCTCCTTCACGGCTCCCTCCCACTGGCGTAGGTCCCGTCCCTATTCCTTTGTCCCTGTTTATTCTTTTTTCTTTTGCCCTACCCAGATATGTGGGGAGTTTCTTGCCTTTTTGGAGGTCTGAGGTCTTCTGCCAGCGTTCGGTGGGTGTTCTACAGGAGAAGTTCCACGTGTAGATGTATTTCTCATGTATCTGTGAGGAGGAAGGAAATCTCCGCGTCTTACTCTTCCGCCATCTTTAAGCCGTCCCACGGTATTTGTTTTTATCCTTCTGACTTACTTCACTCTGTATGACAGACTCCAGGTCTATCCACCTCATTACAAATAACTCAGTTTCATTTCTTTTTATAGCTGAGTAATATTCCATTGTATATATGTGCCACATCTTCTTTATCCATTCATCTGTTGATGGACATTTAGGTTGCTTCCATATCTTGGCTATCGTAAATAGAGCTGCAATAAACATTTTGGTACATGACTCTTTATGAATTATGGTTTTCTCAGGGTATATGCCTAGTAGTGGGATTGTGGGGTCATATGGTAGTTCTATTTGTAGTTTTTTAAGGAACCTCCATACTGTTCTCCATAGTGGCTGTATCAATTTACATTCCCACCAGCAGTGCAAGAGGGTTCCCTTTTCTCCACACCCTCTCCAGCATTTATTGTTTCTAGAGTTTTGTTTATTTGTTTGTTTGTTTGTTTTAACATCTTTGAGTATAACTGTTTTACAATAGTGTGTTAGTTTCTCCTTTACAACAAAGTGAATCAGTTATAAATATACGTATGTTCCCATATCTCTTCTCTCTTGCATCACCCTCTCTCCCACCCTCCCTATCCCACCCCTCTAGGTGGTCACAAAGCACAGAGGTGAACTCCTTGTGCTGTGTTGCAGCTTCCCACTAGGAATCTAATTTACATTTGGTAGTGTGTATATGTCCCTGCCACTCTCTCACATCATCACAGCTTACCCTTCCCCCTCCCCATATCCTCAAGTCCATGCTCTAGTAGGTCTGTGTTTTATTCCCATCCTACCACTAATCTCTTCATGACAATTTTTTTTTTTTTTAGATTCCATATATATGTGTTAGCATACAGTATTTGTTTTTATCCTTCTGACTTACTTCACTCTGTATGACAGACTCCAGGTCTATACACCTCATTACAAATAACTCAGTTTCATTTCTTTTTATGGCTGAGTAATATTCCATTGTATATATGTGCCACATCTTCTTTATCCAGTCATCTGTTGATGGACACTTAGGTTGCTTCCATGTCCTGGCTATTGTAAATAGAGCTGCAATAAACATTTTGGTACATGACTCTTTTTGAATTATGGTTTTCTCAGGGTATATGCCCAGTAGTGGGATGGCTAGGTCATATGGTAGTTCTATTTGTAGTTTTTTAAGGAACTTCCATACTGTTCTCCATAGTGGATGTATCATTTTACATTCCCACCAACAGTGCAAGAGTGTTCCCTTTTCTCCACACCCTCTCCAGCATTTATTGTTTCTAGAGTTTTTGATGATGGCCAATCTGACCGGTGTGAGATGATATCTCATTGTAGTTTTGATTTGCATTTCTCTAATGATTAATGATGTTGAGCATTCTTTCATGTGTTTGTTGGCTATCTGTATATCTTCTTTGGAGAAATGTCTATTTAGTTCTTCTGCCCATTTTTGGATTGGGTTGTTTGTTTTTTTGTTATTGAGCTGCCTGAGTTGCTTATAAATTTTGGATATTAATCCTTTGTCAGTTGCTTCATTTGCAAATATTTTCTCCCATTCTGAGGGTTGTCTTTTGGTCTTGTTTATGGTATCCTTTGCTGTGCAAAAGCTTTTAAGTTTCATTATATCCCATTTGTTTATTTTTGTTTTTATTTCCATTTCTCTAGGAGGTGGATCAAAAAGGATCCTGCTGCGATTTATGTCATAGAGTGTTCTGCCTATGTTTTCCTCTAAGAGTTTGTTTTCCTCTAAGTGTCTGCCCTTACATTTAGGTCTTTAACCCATTTTGAGTTTATTTTTGTGTGTGGTGTTAGGGAGTGTTCTAATTTCATACTTTTACATGTAGCTGTCCAGTTTTCCCAGCACCACTTATTGAAGAGGATGTTTTTTCTCCACTGTATATCCTTCCCTCCTTTATCAAAGATAAGGTGACCATATGTGTGTGGGTTTATCTCTGGGCTTTCTATCCTGTTCCATTGATCTGTATTTCTGTTTTTGTGCCAGTACCATATTGTCTTGATTACTGTAGCTTTGTAGCATAGTCTGAAGTCAGGGAGCCTGATTCCTCCAGCTCCATTTCTCGTTCTCAAGATTGCTTTGGCTATTCGGGGTCTTTTGTGTTTCCATACAAATTGTGAAATTTTTTGTTCTAGTTCTGTAAAAAATGCCAGTGGTAATTTGGTAGGGATGGCATTGAATCTGTAGATTGCTTTGGGTAGTAGAGTCATTTTCACAATGTTGATAATTCCAATCCAAGAACATGGCATATCTCTCCACCTATTTGTATCATCTTTAATTTCTTTCATCAGTGTCTTATAGTTTTCTGCATACAAGTCTTTTGTCTCCTTAGGTAGGTTTATTCCTAGATGTTTTATTCTTTTTGTTGCAGTGGTAAATGGGAGTGTTTTCTTAATTTCACTCTCAGATTTTTCATCATTAGTGTATAAGAATGCCAGAGATTTCTGTGCATTAATTTTGTATCCTGCTACTTTACCAAATTCATTGATTAGTTCTAGTAGTTTTCTGGTAGCATCCTTAGGATTCTCTATGTATAGTATCATGACATCTGCAAACAGTGACAGCTTTACTTTTTCTTTTCCTATTTGGATTCCTTTTATTTCTTTATTTTCTCTGATTGCTGTGGCTAGAACTTCCAAAACTAGGTTGAATAAGAGTGGTGAGAGTGGGCAACCTTGTCTTGTTCCTGATCTTAGTGGAAATGGTTTCAGTTTTTCACCATTGAGAACAATGCTGGCTGTGGGTTTGTCATATATGGGCTTTATCATGTTGAGGAAAGTTCCCTGTATGCCTACTTTCTGCAGGGTTTTTGTCACAAATGGGTGTTGAATTTTGTCAAAAGCTTTCTCTGCATCTATGGAGATGATCATATGGTTTTTCTCCTTCAGTTTGTTGATATGGTGTATCACGTTGATTGATTTGCGTATATTGAAGAATGCTTGCATTCCTGGAATAAACCCCACTTGATCATGGTGTATGATTCTTTTAATGTGCTGTTGGATTCTGTTTGCTAGTATTTTGTTGAGGATTTTTGCATCTATGTTCATCAGTGATATTGGCCTATAGTTTTCTTTCTTTGTGACGTCTTTGTCTGGTTTTGGTATCAGGGTGATGGTGGCCTCATAGAATGAGTTTGGGAGTGTTCCTCCCTCTGCTATCTTTTGGAAGAGTTTGAGAAGGATAGGTGTTAGCTCTTCTCTAAATGTGTGATAGAATTCACCTGTGAAGCCACCTGGTCCTCGGCTTTTGTTTGTTGGAAGATTTTTAATCACAGTTTCAATTTCAGTGCTTGTGATTGGTCTGTTCATATTTTCTGTTTCTTCTTGGTTCAGTCTTGGCAGGTTGTGCATTTCTAAGAATTTGTCCATTTCTTCCAGGTTGTCCATTTTATTGGCATAGAGTTGCTTGTAGTAATCTCTAATAATCTTTTGTATTTCTGCAGTGTCAGTTGTTACATCTCCTTTTTCATATCTACTTCTATTGATTTGAGTCATTTCCCTTTTTTTCTTGATGAGTCTGGCTACTAGTTTATTAGTTTTGTTTATCTTCTCAAAGAACCAGCTTTTGGTTTTAGTGATCTTTGCTATCGTTTCCTTCATTTCTTTTTCATTCATGTCTGATCTGATCTTTATGATTTCTTTCCTTCTGCTAACTTTGGGGTTTTTTTGTTCTTCTTTCTCTAATTGCTTTAGGTGCAAAGTTAGGTTGTTTATTCGAGATGCTTCCTGTTTCTTAAGGTATGATTGTATTGCTATAAACTTCCCTCTTAGAACTGCTTTTGCTGTATCCCATAGGTTTTGGGTCGTCGTGTCTCCATTGTCATTTGTTTCTAAGTACTTTTTGACTTCCTCTTTGATTTCTTCAGTGATCACTTCGTTATTAAGTAGTGTATTGTTTAGCCTCCATGTGTTTGTACGTGTTTGTACGTTTTACAGATCTTTTCCTGTAATTGATATCTAGTCTCATAGCGTTGTGGTCAGAAAAGATACTTGATACAATTTCAATTTTCTTAAATTTGCCAAGGCTAGATTTGTGACCCAAGATATGATCTATCCTGGAGAATGTTCCATGGGCACTTGAGAAAAATGTGTATTGTGTTGTTTTTGGATGGAATGTCCTATAAATATCAGGTAAATCCATCTTGTATAATGTATCATTTAAAGCTTGTGTTTCCTTATTTACTTTCATTTTGGATGATCTGTCCATTGGTGACAGTGGGGTGTTAAAGTCCCCTACTATGATTGTGTTACTGTCGATTTCCCCTTTTATGGCTGTTAGTATTTGCCTTATGTATTGAGGTGCTCCTATGTTGGGTGCATAAATATTTACAATTGTTATATCTTCTTCATGGATCGATCCCTTGATAATTATGTAGTGTCCTTCTTTGTCTCTTGTAATAGTCTTTATTTTAAAGTCTATTTTGTCTGATATGAGAATTGCTACTCCAGCTTTCTTCTGATTTCCATTTGCATGGAATATCTTTTTCCATCCCCTCACTTTCAGCCTGTAAGTGTCCCTAGGTCTGAAGTGGGTCTCTTGTAGACAGCATATATATGGGTCCTGTTTTTGTATCCATTCAGCCAGTCTGTGTCTTTTGGTGGGAGCATTTAATCCATTTACATTTAAGGTAATTATCGATATGTATGTTCCTATTACCATTTACTTAATTGTTTCGGGTTGTTCTTGTAGGTCTTTTCCTTCTCTTGTGTTTCTTGCCTAGAGAAGTTCCTTTAGGATTTGTTGTAGAGCTGGTTTGGTGGTGCTGAACTCTCTCAGCTTTTGCTTGTCTGTAAAGGTTTTAATTTCTCCATCAAATCTGAATGAGAACCTTGCTGGGTAGAGTAATCTTGGTTGTAGGTTTTTTTCCTTCATCCCTTTAAATATGTCCTGCCACTCCCTTCTGGCTTGTAGAGTTTCTGCTGAAAGATCCGATGTTAGCCTTATGGGGATTCCCTTGTGTGTTATTTGTTGTTTTCCCCTTGCTGCTTTTAATATGTTTTCTTTGTATTTAATTTTTGACAGTTTGATTATTATGTGTCTCGGCATGTTTATTCTTGGGTTTATCCTGTATGGGACTCTCTGTGCTTCCTGGACTTGACTGACTATTTCCTTTCCTATATTAGGGAAGTTTTCAACTATAATCTCTTCAAATATTTTCTCAGTCCCTTTCTTTTTCTCTTCTTCTGGGATCCCTATGATGCGAATGTTGGTGCGTTTGATGTTGTCCCAGAGGTCTCTGAGACTGTCCTCAGTTCTTTTCATTCTTTTTTCTATCTTCTGCTCTGCAGTAGTTATTTCCACTATTTTATCTTCCAGGTCACTTATCCGTCCTTCTGCCTCTAATCCCATCTAGAGTATTTTTCATTTCATTTATTGTGTTGCTCATCGTTACTTGCTTCCTCTTTATTTCTTCTAGGTCCTTGTTAACTGTTTCTTGCAATTTGTCTATTCTATTTCCAAGATTTTGAATCATCTTCACCATCATTATTCTGAATTCTCTTTCAGGTAGACTGGCTATTACCTCTTCATTTGTTAGGTCTGGTGTGTTTTTATCTTGCTCCTTCATCTGCTGTGTGTTTTTCTGTCTTCTCATTTTGCTTATCTTACTGTGTTTGGGGTCTCCCTTTTTCAGGCTGTAGGTTCGTAGTTCTATCTATTTTTGGTGGCTGTTCCCAGTGGCTGAGGTTGGTTCAGTGGGTTGAGCAGGTTTCCTGGTTGGGGGGACTAGTGCCTCTGTTCTGGTGGATGAGGCTGGATCTTGTCTTTCTGGTGGGCAGGTCCATGTCTGGTGGTGTGTATCGGGATGTTGGTAGCCTTATTATGATTTTAGGCAGCCTCTCTGCTAATGGATGGGGCTGTAGACCTGTCTTGCTCTTTGTTGGGCATAGGGTGTCCAGCACTGTTTGTTGCTGGTCCTTGAGTGAAGCTGGGTCTTGGTGTTGATATGGAGGTCTCTGGGAGATTTTTGCCATTTGATACTGCGTGGAGCTGGGAGGTCTCTTGTGGACCAGTGTCCTGAGGTTGGTTCTCCCACCTCAGAGACACAGCCTTGACACCTGGCTGGAGTGCCAAGAGCCTTTAATCCACACGATTCAAAATAAAAGGTAGAAAAAATAGAAAGGAAACGAAGGAAGGAAGGAAGGAAGGAAGGAGGGAGGGAGGAAGGAAGAAAGGAAGGGAGGAAGGAAGAAAGGAAGGGAGGAAGGAAGGAAGAAGGAAGAAATGAAGGAAGGAAGAAAGCAAGAAAGGAAGGAGGAGAGGAAGAAAGGGAGGAAGTGAGGAAAGAAGGGAGGAAGGAAGGAAAAAAGGAGGGAAGGAGGGAAGAAAGGAAGGAAGAAAGTAAGAAAGAAAAGGAGAAGACAAAATACAGTAGGATAAAGTATAGTTATTAAAATAAAAAAATAATTATTAAGAAGAAGAATTTCTATTAAAAAAAAACAAAGAAAAACGGGTCAGTCTAACCCTAGGACAAATGGTGAAAGCAAAGCTATACAGACAAAATTTCACACAGCAGCACACACATACACACTCACAAAAAGAAAAAAGGGGAAAATAATAGTATATCTTGCTCCCAAATTCCACCTCCTCAACTTGGGATATTTCGCTGTCTATTCAGGTTTTCCACAGATGCAGGGCACAAGTTGACTGTGGAGCTTTAATCCGCTGCTTCTGAGGCTGCTGGGAGAGACCTCCCCCTCTCTTTGTTCGCACAGCTCCTGGGGTTCAGCTTTGGACTTGGCCCCGCCTCTGTGGGTAGGTCGTCTGAGGACGTCTGCCCTTCGCTCAGACAGGACGGGGTTAAAGGAGCAGCTGATTCGTGGTCTCTGGCTCACTCAGGCCAGGGGGAGGGAGGGGCACGGATGCGGGGCGAGTCCGCGGCGGCAGAGGCCGGCGTGACGCTGCACCAGCCCGAGGCACACCGTGTGTTTTCCCGGGGAAGCTGTCCCTGGATCCCGGGACCCCAGCAGTGGCCAGCTGCCCAGGCTCCCGGGAGGGGCGGTGTGGAGAGTGACCTGTGCTCGCACACAGGCCTCTTGGTGGTGGCAGTAGCAACCCTAGCGTCCCACACCCGTTTCGGTTGTCAGTGCCGACAGCCGCGGCTTGCGCCCATTTCTGGAGCTCCTTTACGTGGTGCCCTTAATCCCCTCTCCTCACGCCCCAGGAAGCGAAGAGGCAAGAAAAAGTCTCTTGTCTCTTCGGCAGCTCCGCCCCCGTTTCTGGAGCTCCTTTAAGCAGCGCGCTTAAACCCCTCTCCTCGCGCAGCAGGAGGCAAAGAGGGAAGAAAAGGTCTCTTGCCTCTTTGGCAGCTCCAGACTTCTCCCGAACTCCCTCCCAGCCAGCCGTGGCGCACTAGCCCCCTTCAAGCTGTCTTCACTCTGCCAACTCCAGCCCTTTCCCCGGGATCCGACTGAAGCTCGAGCCTCAGCTCCCGGCCCCCGCCCGCCCCGGCCAGTGAGCAGACAATCCTCTCGGGCTGGTGAGTGCCGGTCGGCACCGATCCTCTGCGGAATCTCTCCGCTTTGCCCTCCGCACCCTGTTGCTGCGCTCTCCTCCGCGGCTCTGAAGCTTCCCCCTCCGCCACCCACAGTCTCCGCCCGCGAAGGGGCTCCTAGTGTGTGGGAACCTTTCCTCCTTCACGGCTCCCTCCCACTGGTGCAGGTCCCGTCCCTATTCTTTTGTCTCTGTTTATTCTTTTTTCTTTTGCCCTACCCAGGTACGTGGGGAGTTTCTTGCCTTTGGGGAGGTCTGAGGTCTTCTGCCAGCGTTCGGTGGGTGTTCTATAGGAGAATTTCCACGTGTAGATGTATTTCTGATGTATCTGTGAGGAGGAAGGTGATCCCTGCGTCTTACTCTTCCGCCATCTTCTCGCTCCCCCTGAGTTTATTTTTGTGTATGGTGTTAGGGAGTGTTCCAATTTCATTCTTTTACATGTAGCTGTCCAGTTTTCCCAGCACCACTTATTGAAGAGGCTGTCTCTTCTCCATTGTATATTCTTGCCTCCTTTATCAAAGATAAGGTGACTATATGTGTGTGGGTTTATTTCTGAGCTTTCTATCCTGTTCCATTGATCTATATTTCTGTTTATGTGCCATTACCATACTGTCTTGAGTACAGTAGGTTTGTATTATAGTCTGAAGTCTGGGAGCCTGATTCCTCCAGTTCCGTTTTTCTTTCTCAAGATTGCTTTGGCTATTCGGTGTCTTTCCATACAAATTGTGAAATTCTTTGTTCTAGTTCTGTGAAAAATTCCATTGGTAGTTTGATAGGGATTGCATTGAATCTGTAGATTGCTTTGGGTAATAGAGTCATTTTCACAATGTTGATTCTTCCAGTCCAAGAATGTGGTATATCTCTCAATCTGTTTGTATCATCTTTAATTTCTTTCATCAGTGTCATAGTTTTCTGCATGCAGGTCTTTTGTCACCATAGATAGGTTTATTTCTAGGTATTTTATCTTTTTGTTGCAACAGTAAATGGGAGTGTTTCCTTCATTTCTCTTTCAGATTTTTCATCATTACTGTATAGGAATGCAAGAGATTTTTGTGCATTAATTTTGTATCCTGCTACTTTACCCAAATCATTTATTAGCTCTATTAGTTTCCTGGAAGCATCTTTAGGATTCTCTATGCAGAGTATCATGTCATCTGCAAACAGTGACAGTTTTACTTCTTCTTTTCCTATCTGGATTCCTTTAATTTCTTTTTCTTCTCTGATTGCTGTGGCTAGAACTTCCAAAACTATGCTGAATAAGAGTGATGAGAGTGGGCAACCTTGTCTTTTTCCTGATCTTAGTGGAAATGGTTTCAGTTTTTCACCATTGAGAATGATGCTGGCTGTGGGTTTCTCATATATGGCCTTTATTATGTTGAGGAAAGTTCCCTGTATGCCTACTTTCTGCAGGGTTTTTATCACAAATGGGTGTTGAATTTTGTCAAAAGCTTTCTCTGCATCTATTGAGATGATCATATGGTTTTTCTTCTTCAGTTTGTTGATACGCTGTATCACGTTGATTGATTTGTGTACATTGAAGAACCCTTGCATTCCTGGGATAAACCCCACTCGATCATGGTGTATGATCCTTTTATTGTGCTGTTGGATTCTGTTTGCTGGTATTTTGTTGAGGATTTTTCCATCTATGTTCATCAGTGATATTGGTCTGTAGTTTTCTTTTTTTGTCACATCTTTGTCTGGTTTTGGTATCAGGGTGATGATAGCCTCATAGAATGAGTTTGGGAGTGTTCCTCCCTCTGCTATCTTTTGGAAGAGTTTGAGAAGGATAGGTGTTAGCTATTCTCTAAATGTGTGATAGAATACACCCGTGAAGGCATCTAGTCCTGGGCTTTTGTTTGTTGGAAGATTTTTAATCACAGTTTTAATTTCAGTGCTTGTGATTGGTCTGTTTATATTTTCTGTTTCTTCTTGGTTCAGACTTGGAAGGTTGTTCTTTTCTAAGAATTTGTCCATTTCTTCCAGGTTGTCCATTTTATTGGCATATAGTTGCTTGTAGTAATCTCTCATGATTCTTTGTATTTCTGCAGTGTCAATTTTTACTTCTCCATTTTCCTTTCTAATGCTATTGATTTGAGTCTTCTCCCTTTTTTTCCTGATGAGTCTGGCTAATGGTTTATCTATTTTGTTTATCTTCTCAAAAAAGAAGGTTTTAGTTTTATTGTTCTTTGCTAATGTTTCCTTCATTTCTTTTTCATTTATTTCTGATCTGATCTTTATGATTTCTTTTCTTCTGCTAACTTTGGGGTTTTTTTGTTGTTCTCTCTCTAGTTGCTTTAGATGTAAGGTTAGGTTGTTTATTTGAGATGTTGCTTGTTTCTTGAGGTAGGATTGTATTGCTATAAACTTCCCTCTTAGAACTGCTTTTGCTGCATCCTGTAAGTTTTGGGTCATCGTGTTTTCATTGTCATTTGTTTCTAGGTATTTTAAAATTTCCTCTTTGATTTCTGCAGTGATCTCTTGTTTATTTAGTAGTGTATTGTTTAGCCTCCGTGTGTGTGTGTGTGTGTGTGTGTGTGTGTGTGTGTTTATTTTTACAGTATGCAGGCCTCTCACTGTTGTGGCCTCTCCCTTTGCGGAGCACAGGCTACAGATGCGCAGGCTCAGTGGCCATGGCTCATGGGCCCAGCTGCTCCGCGGCATGTGGGATCCTCCCACATCGAGGCATGAACCCATGTCCCCTGCATTGGCAGGTGGACTCTCAACCACTGCGCCACCAGGGAAGCCCCGTGTATTTGTATTTTTTACAGATTTTTTCCTGTAATTGATATCTCGTCTCATAGCTTTGTGCTTAGAAAAGATACTTGATATGATTTCATTTGTTAAATTTACCAAGGCTTGATTTGTGACCCAAGATATGATGTATACTGGAGAATGTTCCATGAGCATTTGAGAAGAAAATGTATTCTGTTGTTTTTGAATGGAATGTCCTGTAAATATTAATTAAGTCCATCTCATTTAATGTGTCATTTAACGCTTGTGTTTCCTCATTTATTTATTTATTTATTTGTGTGTGTGTGTGTGTGTGTGTGTGTGTGTGTGTGTGTGTTTCTTTTGTGGTACGCGGGCCTCTCACTGTTGTGGCCTGTCCTGTTGCGGAGCACAGGCTCCGGACGTGCAGGCTCAGCAGCCATGGCTCATGGGCCTAGCCGATCCGCGGCACGTGGGATCTTCCTGGACCGGGGCACAAACCCGCGTCCCTTGCATTGGCAGGCAGACTCTCAACCACTGCGCCACCAGGGAAGCCCTCCTCATTTATTTTTATTTTGGATGATCTGTCCATTGGTGAAAGTGGGGGGTTAAAGTCCCCTATTATGGTTGTGTTACTGTCAATTTTCCCTTTTATGGCTGTTAGCATTTGCCTTATATATTAAGGCGCTCCTATGTTGGGTCCATAAATATTTACAATTGTTATATCTTCTTCTGGGATTGATTCCTTGATCATTATGTAATGTCCTTCTTTATCTCTTATAATGGTCTTTATTTTAAAGTCTATTTTGTCTCATATGAGAATTGCTACTCCAGCTTTCTTCTGATTTCCATTTGCATGGAATATCTTTTTCCATCCCCTCACTTTCAGTCTATTTGTGTCCCTAGATCTGAAGTGGGTCTCTTGTAGATAGCATATATACAGGTCTTGTTTTTGTATCCATTTAGCCAGTCTATGTCTTTTGTTTGGAGCATTTAATCCATTTACATTTAAGGTAATTATTGATATGTATGTTCCTATTACCATTTTAAAAATTGTTTTGTTTTTGTTATTGTACGTCTTTTCCTTTTCTTTTGTTTCCTACCTAGAGAAGTTTCTTTAGCATTTTTTGTAAAGCCAGTTTGGTGGTGCTGAATTCTCTTAGCTTTTTTTTGTTTGTTTTTTCTTGCGGTACGCAAGCCTCTCACTGTTGTGGTCTCTCCTGTTGCGGAGCACAGGCTCCGGATGCTCAGTCTCAGTGGCCATGGCTCACAGGCCTAGCCGCTCCATGGAATGTGGTGTCTTCCCAGACCAGGGCATGAACCCATGTCCCCTGCATCGGCAGGTGGACTCCCAACCACTGCGTCACCAGGGAAGCCCTCTCTTAGCTTTTGATTGTCTGTAAAGGTTTTCATTTCTCCATCGAATCTGAATAAGATCCTTGCTGAGTAGAGTAATCTTGGTTGTAGGTTTTTCTGTTTCATCACTTTAAATATGTCCTGTCACACCCTCCTGGCTTGCAGAGTTTCTGCCGAAAGATCAGCTGTTAACCTTATGGGGATTCCCATATGTGTTTTTTTGTTGCTTTTCCCTTGCTGCTTTTAATATTTTTCCTTTGTATTTAATTTTTGATAGTTTGATTAATGTGTGTCTTGGCATGCTTCTCCTTGGATTTATCCTGTATGGGACTCTCTGTGCTTCCTGGACTTGACTATTTCCTTTCCCATATTAGGGAAGTTTTCAACTATAATCTCTTCAAATATTTTCTCAGTCCCTTTCTTTTTCTTTTCTTTCTCTGGGACCTCTATAATTCGAATGTTGGTGCATTTAGTGTTCTCCCAGAGGTCTCTGAGATTGTCCTTAATTCTTTTCGTTCTTTTTTCTTTATTTTGCTCTGCAGTAGTTATTTCCACTATTTTATCTTCCAGGTGTCTTATCCATTCTTCCTCCTCAGTTATTTTGCTATTGATTCCTTCTAGAGAATTTTTAATTTCATTTATTGTGTTGTTCATCATAATTTGTTTCCTCTTTAGTTCTCTACGTCATTGTTAAAAGTTTCCTGTATTTTCTCCATTCTATTTCCAAGATTTTGGATCATCTTTACTATCATTACTCTGAATTCTTTTTCAGGTAGACTGCCTATTTCCTCTTCATTTGTTTGGTCTCGTGGGCTTTTGCCTTGCTCCTTCAACTGCTGTGTATTTTTCTGTCTTCTCATTTTGCTTCATTTACTGTGTTTGGGTGTCTCCTTTTCACAGGCTGCAGGTTTGTAGTTCCCATTGTTTTTGGTGTCTTCCTCCAATGAGTGAGGTTTGTTCAGTGTGTTTTGTAGGCTTCCTGGTGGAGGGGACTGGTGTCTGTGTTCTGGTGGATGAGGCTGGATCTTGTCTTTCTGGCGGGCAGGACCACATCTGGTTTTGTGTTTTGGGGTGTCTGTGACCTTATTATGATTTTAGGCAGCCTCTCTGCTAATGGGTGGGGTTGTGTTCTTGTCTTGCTAGTTGTTTGGCATGGGGTGTCCAGCACAGGAGCTTGCTGGTCGTTGAGTGGAGCTGGGTCTTAGCATTGAGACGGAGATCTCGGGGAGGGCTCTCTTCAATTGATATTTTGAGGGTCCGGGAGGTCCCTGGTGGACCAATGTCCTGCTCTTAGCTCTCCCACCTCAGAGGCGCAGGCCTGACACCTGGTTGGAGTACGAAGATCCTGTCTGCCACATGGCTCAGAAGAAAAGAGAGAAAAGAAAAAAAAGAAAGAAAGAAAAATAAATTATTAAAATAAAAGAATAAAAAAGCAATTAAAAAAAGAAAGAGAGTAACCAAACCAATAAACAAATCCACCAATGATAACACATGCTAAAAACTACACTAAAAAAAAATGGATAGACAGAACCCTAAGACAAATGGTAAAAGCAAACTTATACAGACAAAATCACACAAAAAGCATACACATACACACAAAAAGAGAAAAAGGAAAAAAAAAATATATAAAAGGAAGAGAGCAACCAAATCAGTAAACAAATCTCCCAATGATAATAAGCTCTAACTACTAAACTAGGATAAGCATAAAGCTAGAAAGAAATTAGATGCAGAAAGCAAATCTCAAGTCTATAGTTGCTCCCAAAGTCCACCACCTAAGTTTTGGGATGATTCGTTGTCTCTTCAGGTATTCCAGAGATGCAGGTTACATGAAGTTGATTGTGAGGCATTAATCTGCTGCTCCTGAGGCTGCATGGAGATACTTCCCTTTCTCTTCTTTGTTCACACAGCTCCTAGGGTTCAACTTTGGATTTGGCCCCACCTTTGCATTTAGGTCGCCCTCTGGCGTCTGTTCTTCACCCAGACAGGACAGGGTTAAAGGAGCGGCTGATTAGTGGGCTCTGGCTCACTCAGGCCGCGGGGAGGGAGGGGTACGGATGCTGGGGGAGTCTGCGGTAGCAGAGGCCAGCATGACGTTGCACCAGCCTGAGGCAAGCCGTGCATTCTCCCGGGGAAATTGTCCCTGGATCATGGGACCCAGGCGGTGGCAGGCTGCACAGCCTCCTGGAAGGAGAGGTGTGGATAGTGATCTGTGCTTGCACATAGGCTTTTTGGTGGCTGTAGCAGCAGCCTTAGCATCTCATGCCCGTCTCTGGGTTCCGCGCTGATAGCCACGGCTCGCGCCCGTCTCTGGAGCTCGTTTAGGCGGTGCTCTGAATACCCTCTCCTCCTGCACCCTGAAACAATGGTCTCTTGCCTCTTTGGCAGCTCCAAACTTTTTCCCGGACTCCCTCCCGGCTAGCTGTGGTGCGCTAGCCCCTTTCAGGCTATGTTCATGCAGCCAACCCCAGTCCTCTCCCTGGGATCTGACCTCCGAAGCCCGAGCCTCAGCTCCCAGCCCCCACCCGCCCTGGCGGGTGAGCCGACAAGCCTCTCAGGCTGCTGAGTGCTGTTCGGCACCAATCCTCTGTGCGAGAATCTCTCTGCTTTGCCCTCCACACCCATGTTGCTGTGCTCTCCTCCATGTCTCTGAAGCTTCCCCTGCTGCCACTCCCCCAGTCCCCACCAGTGAAGGGGCTTCCTGGTGTGTGGAAACTTTTCCTCCTTCACAGTTTCCTCCCAGAGGTGCAGGTCCCATTCCTATTATTTTGTCTCTTTTCTTTTGCTCTACCCAGGTACGTGGGGAGTTTCTTGCCTTTTGGGATGTCAGAGGTCTTCTGCCAGCATTCAGTATGTGTTCTCTAGGGGTTGTTACACATGTACATAGATGTCTTTTTGACGTATTTGTGGGGAGGAAGGTGATCTCCACGTCTTACTCCTCAGCCATATTGAAGGTCCTCTGGGGTGGGTGGCTTTTCTTTGCTTCTCAGTGACTTTGGTAAAAAAAAGTGATACTTTTTTGCACCAGTCAACAGTCAAGCAAGCCTCCTGCCTTATAAATATGGTCTGAATTGTTCATGCATGTGCAATCATTTTAGACTTTGTTTCCCTATAGATTTTCTGGGATATAAGTCTTTCTTATGAATGGTTTCAGTGAAAGATAAACTAGGTTATCTGAATTTTGGTTATTCATATAATTGCATTAAATGTAATTTCTCAAAAAATTAAATACATTTTCATTACCAGAAATTATCTGAGGTTTTTTAAGTACGTAATTTAACTTGCTATACACATAACATCTGGTCATGATTTTGCATCAAAAATAATAAAGAATAAGGACTTGCCTCTGAAGTTTGTACTTTGATTTGTAAGTAGAACTATCTAGTCATATAATTGGTAGAAAATTAAAATCCCAAAGAGGATTGTGTTCCATGAAAAGGAGAGACTATGAAAAGAATTTTTTTCTTCCTTTTTGGTTCTCCCAGCATGCTTTGCTTGTGTCACAAACTATGGATTTTTCATATATAGTACTTACCTTATCTCCATTATCAAACTCTCCATTATCAAAAAAACGTACTTTTTTTACAAACAGTAGTTGCTCAAAAAATGATTGCAAGTGAATGAATGAATGAATCTATCATACTTCAGAAAATCAATTCATAGTCCTGAATATTTTAATGAGAAGCATTGAAATATTATGTGTATTGATGCAAACTTACGGACACAGTAAAGTTGCATTTTACATTTTTAAGTAGATCTGGTCCTAATTTATTTATATGTTTAAGAATTTAATTCTTACTTAACCACTTGACCTACTACTATCCATTATTCTCGATTATTTAACAACTTAAACTAACACTTAATAAGTATGTATATGGAAGCACCCTAACATAATGCAGGTGTCTTCCTAAGTGCCAATTATATGCCTCAACATTCCCTTCAATTTGAATGTGTTAGTAAGAATCTAATTACACTGGTTCATAACTGATGGAATTACAGAAGGTTTCTCTCCTACATACTTATTAGACCTCAATAAGTGTTCCTTTACAATCTGTTGCTATTCAGTTACCAAGTAATAACTGTCTTAATTAATCTAATTGAAATGCTTAGTTCAGACTCCTGTCACACACAATGAAGGAGGCTTTACTTGGAGTGTTTCCCCTGGATGGGACCTGACTTGTTTATCCAGAAAGAAGTGACTTCACTGGGAAGAGGGTCAAGGGGCAAAAGCTTTTGCAGTTTCAAGGTCATTCATTTCTCCATCATTCAAGTGTCATAAAACTTAAGCCCCTCCCCCAAACCTTGCTACTCAAGCCCATGCCTACACTTATCTTCACCCAGTCTTCAGCTTGTATTTTCCCCTTACAGTGAGAAACGTTGGTTTATCTTTTCTCCATGAAGACAGAATAATAATAAAAATGTAAATACCAATAGCTAATATGCATAGAATACTTCCTAGTGCCAGAGCTGCCTAAACACTTTACATATAGAAACTCATTTAATCTCCACAAACTCCCTAAGAGGCATATATACTGTTATTGCACCCATTTGACAAATGAGGAGACAGAGGATAATTTATTTTTTTGAGAAGGACAAATTTGCACAGCTTATAGGCTAATAAATGACAGAGATTGTGAAGCAACCCCAGGTCAACTGGCTCCACTGCATAAACTCACAAAAGCAAGACGTGAAATGAATGTTAGAGCTTAGTTGATGCAACCTCTTGTTACTCAGGAAATTGAGGGTTCAGCCTTACACAGCAGAGAAAGGTCTAGTTCCTGACCTCTAGTCTTGTGCACTCTGACCTAAACTACGCTGCATTGTTTAAAAACAACAAAATATTTATGAAACCAACACAACAACAAAACCCCTTGAGTTAGATGTTCTATTTAACACTCCTTCCCGCCTCCCTCTCCCTTTCTGTAATTGTTGTTTGGATCAGCGACTGGGTTTTAAAACTCATTTATCTCAAGGTGATGATAGAATTTGTTTGGAAGAATGTATAAGAGGACAGCCCAAAACATACCACAGTGTTTATTTTTCTTAAGGAAGAAATTTAAATTGTATTAGTCCAAACAGGGATGTGAGGTTGATTCAGGGAATTGCAGATCACTGATAGTTTACAATTTCTATGAAGATTCTGTGAGGCTGTGTCATTGCAAACCACCCTTGGAGAACTGGCTTGGCCACAGAGCTGCTGACACACGTGTGCTAAGCCCAGAGACTCACTGAAAGTCAAGTTAACCTCAGCAGGATGTGGTCCTTCTCAGTTTGTGTCCCCAGAGGCATGGTGATGGGCAGTTATCACATCAGGGTTCAGCTCTGGGACATACTCTGCATGGATTTTCTTCTCCAAAAATGATAGTGTGTTCAGGAGACACCACAGTGATTGCAGGGATTTCTGCTAGGAAAATGTCTCTATGGAATTTACAAGGATTTTAGATACACACACACACACACACACACACACACACACACACAACTATCTGGCAAGAGTAACAACACTTTACGTAAATTAGCTAGGTTTGCTGAAGCAGCGCCTTATATACAGGTGCAGTTTTTCTTCTTCACCCGTGGTCCATCTCAGTGGTGACTGGTGTCATTGCTCCAGTTATAAATGGCCAGAAATGGGAGTGCTCAGGCCTGTTCCTGACCCACGTTGTCATTTGTGCAGCATTCTTCTCATTTTAGTCTGTGATATTTTCCTCTAGACATCTATGCTTGTCCATGCTGATTCTAGGGGCTTGCTTTAAGACTCCTTTTGCATTCACTCAGGAACAGTTTGTAAGGAGCAAGGGTCCTCATATCTACCCAATGAACATATCACCAAAATTACAGAGACTTCTAACAGAACAATAACTTTTTTTCTGTGGAAGGAAAACAACACTACAGGTGTAGGATATTTACCCTCTTGAGGAAGCCCTGAGTTCCTCCAGCCAGCCAACGGAATCACTTTGGGTTCCAGGAATGTACCAAGCACTGTACTAGGTTCCCTGGCTCAAGGCCTTCCAGGCTATAGTTTATGGAAAGCTCCCAGGAAGGTCCTTGCAATGATGTCTGTGGGAAATTTGCAGTGGAGAACAGGGAACACAAAATGGAGAAATGAGAGCTTAACTTAATCCTGTCCTTCCTGAACAGAAAAAGCCCAGAACAAGGCTTCCTATAGATCTCCAGCAGGCAGGGACCAGTTCTGTGCAGAGAAAATGGTTTATGAAACAAAATTCAAGAATCACCAAGAATTTAAGTCCAAAATGGCTACTTATACGTATAGAAGGATCATGTGAATTTGAAATCTTTTCATCTGAAATCTTAAAATATTTAAAATGTGGAATTGTGTAGGTGCACACTGTAGTTACAAGCAGTAAATTTAGTAGAGTATGTGGACATTTTTTTTCCACAGGGGAATAGATCGTATAGCCCTTACAGAACATACACAGAAATCTGTATTTTTATTTGCTTTTTTTCAAGAGAGTGCGTTGTTTGGTTTTGAACATTTACAAGGGTCATTTACTTATCAGATGTTGTTTCTTTAGGGTACACGGTGTCAACAATCTTTGAATCGATGCCAGAGGACCGCAGTCTTAAATGTAGTCTAGAGAGTGATTCTCCGGGTTTGCACGTGCTGCTGGGCTGCTCCTTTATTTGTGGCCCCAAGCAGCTCTTCGTGAATCTTCCGCCCTGGAGAATTTCACTGCATCTCTTCCCATTCTCTCTCTCTGTCTCTCCCTCCTCTCTGTGTCTCTCTGTGTCACTGTCTCTTTCTTTGTCTCTCCTTTTGCTTCCTCTTGGCTCGTTAATTTTCTTCATAAAAACCTCAGAATCAATTTTGAGACTCTACTTTTGGTCCAAAGAGTTGATATGGATAGAATTGAATGATCTAAGCTCTGGATTTGAAGATCTTGATAACAAATGGAAAGGAAATAATCCCAGGGTATTAGGAGAGACACACAGGGTAAAGGGAGCCTGGGCTGAAGAAGGAGAATTTCTCTCATTCATTCAGCATATATTTACTGAGTATCCAGTCTGTTCTGAGGGCAAAGCCGTGAATGAAACAAAGTCCTGACTCGGTGCAGCACGCATTCTTAAGACAATCAGATAAAACACCAACAAATAAGGAAATTCTGGTAGTACTGAGTGTTATGAAGGCGATAAAAAGTGCCATTAGGGCTTAGGAGGAAGGGGTTATTTCAAGTAGGTAAGGCTTCCTGTGAGAAGTTAACACTTGAACTGAGATCTTACAAGCTGTGCAACTTTAGATAAATTATTTAAATTTCCTGAATCTCTCAAGGATAAAATTAAAGTACTCAGCTCTTAGTTTATTGTAAGGATAGAGGAGAGGAAACTATATATAAAGTGGTCCAACAAATAGTAGCTGTTACTGTCATTGACAAAATACTGTGTCAGTTAAAGGGTCCGAACAAGAAACTGACAACACACTCAAATTAAGATTTCTTGAGTAAAGTTTAACAGAAAAAGAATTCAGAAGATTCTTTTGTAGGGAAATGAGTGCAATATCTGGTGTCTAGTAAGAGCAGACAGCAATTCTCATCTCTCGACCCAAAGGAGAGAATGCAGTGTGGTTACTGGCACTTAGAGGCAGAGGGAGCCACGTGGAGCAGGCAACCAGGCTGAGCTCAAACCTTTGGTTCTGTGGCTTTGAGACATTTGAGGGTCTATCAGGTGCAGGGCTGGTTTAGGCCGTGTCACGTGTTACAAAGATGTGCTCAATATGGAGTCAGCCACAACAGGCTTACAGTCAAGGGTGGGAAATGACCAGTACATGTGCAGTTTGGTTGCAACGTAGAAAACAATAAGGGCCATAAAGGGAGTTTGGACTAAGGAGTCCTCGGGGTCAGATTTCTTCCAGCCAACAGATCTAGGGAAATGCCATAGAGGAGGTGGCTGTGTTTGCTGTGGACCTTAAAGGATGCACAGGATTCACACATGCACTGGTGAATGGTAGTGAGAAAACCCTACACGTGCAGAAACTAGGAAGTTTTGTTCAACTGGAGCCTCCGGCACGCAAAAGGGATTTAGATTTTGTCATGTCTGTGAATGTCCTTTCAAGCTATACTTCCCCTTCCCTATGTCGTTGACCTTCTCATTTTGCTCTTGTCCTCTTTTATAAGAGGGGGATTTGGGTGGAAGGGCAAATGGGAGTGAAGTGAGTCTCTACGAGGTACCAGAAAAGTGCGCTCAGCCTCGATTTCCCAGCCTCTAACTCAGCCTATTCCAGAGATCACTTGACAGGACGGGAAATAATGAGGAAACGAAACAAAATAACCCTAGAGCTAAGGCTATTTACTTTATCCCTTAAACCCAATTCTTGTGCTTCTATCCCCATCTACCAAGAACCAAAAGCAGAAAACATGGGAAACAGAAGGGAGAGAGATTTTAGAGAATGTTAGCATGGCATATGTCCTTCAGTGTGCCACTACCAGTTTCTGTGAAAACCTGTTTCATTTCACACCCCACCAATGTGCACCCCCTGCCTTGTACTTGACTCAGGTACCTGTCATTGGCTACAGGGCAGCAGTACTTTCCAATGTGCTGTACAGTTCCCCAGATTAGAGGCTTCTCTTATGCACAGGATAGCACTGCTTAGGGAAAGATAGATAAACTGTACTGGACCTTTTTGTCTGTTTGTTTTTTGTTTCTTCATTCACCATGGAACCCCATGGTGGAAAATTTAAGTTCAGTGCATTCCCACCAGTTTCTCTAGGTGTTTTCATACTGTTCAGCAGTAGACACTCACTAAATGTCCATTGAATGAATGAATGCATGTTTGCAAAAGGGTACCTGGGTTAGAGAACTATCATAATTATTACAATGTGTGCACTCTAATTGCCATTATTTGTTTGTTTATTTATTTATTTTTGCCTGCATTTGTTCTTCGTTGCTGCATGCGGGCTTTCTCTGGTTGCGGCGTGTGTGCTTCTCATTGCGGTGGCTTCTTTTGTTGCAGAGCACAGGCTCTAGGTGCGCGGGCCTCAGTAGTTGTGGCACACGGGCTCAGCAGTTGTGGCGCACGGGCTTAGCTGCTCCGCAGCATGTGGGATCTTCCTGGAGCAGGGATCAAACCCATGTCCCCTGCATTGGCAAGTGGATTCTTAATCACTGCGCCACCAGGGAAGTCCTCTAATTGCCATTTAAATTTTTATTCCTGGCCCTAAGTAAGCCTTGAATCCAACGGTGGGGAGTGGGGGAGGGAGGAAAATACTTTGTTCATATTTGAATCTCCAGCAACTGGAAGACTATATATGGTCCATAATAGGCCCTCAATGAATTCTTATTTGAATGAATGAATAACTAAATTACTGAATGAACGGTATTGGCTTCTAAGTATGACTTAGGGAAATGATAGGAGATAATGAGGACCCATCATTGAAGCCATGTTGGGAAGGGCCTTGTATACAAATAAGGAAGTTGGGATTTATTACTTATTCTTTTTGTTATAGGAAATGACTGAAGCTTTTTAAGCAATCAGGGAGTAATTTAGTAACCAAAAGCTGTTTTAGAAAATCATGCTGATGGTCACGTAGAAGATCAGTTGGGGGGTGAAAAGACTGATGTGCACCTAATCTTCTGTTGCTTTCAAAAAGTGATAATGAAAACTTTAATGACCAAAGGGCTTTTTAGTCCAGACATAGATGTGGCTGCCTTAACTCTGTTTTCTATTAACCGAAATAAATATACTTTACCAACCTTACACATTCTAAGAGTGCTGTATAGTTTTAGAAGACAAGTCCCCATGAAATTAGTGTAAACACATTTAATGTATTCAATTATCTATCATTTCAGTAAATATAAAGTCACAAGGAAATTCTAGATCCTTAATGGTCACCAAGACTATCCTCAGACTAAGAATAAGGAATACTCCCCTTCTGAATTTTTTTTTAACATCTTTATTGGAGTATAACTGTTTTACAATAGTGTGTTAGTTCCTCCTTTACAACAAAGTGAATCAGTTATACATATACATATGTTCCCATAACTCTTCCCTCTTGTGTCACCCTCCCTCCCACCCTCCCTATCCCACCCCTCTAGGTGGTCACAAAGCACAGAGGTGAACTCCCTGTGCTATGTGGCTGCTTCTCACTAGCTATCTAATTTACATTTGGGAGTGTGTATCTGTCCCTGCCACTCTCTCACATCGTCACAGCTTACCCTTCCCCCTCCCCATATCCTCAAGTCCATGCTCCAGTAGGTCAGTGTTTTATTCCCATCCTACCACTAATCTCTTCATGACATTTTATTTTTTTTTAGATTCCATATATATGTGTTAGCATACGGTATTTGTTTTTATCCTTCTGACTTACTTCACTCTGTATGACAGACTCCAGGTCTATCCACCTCATTACAAATAACTCAGTTTCATTTCTTTTTATGCCTGAGTAATATTCCATTGTATATGTGTGCCACATCTTCTTTATCCATTCATCTGTTGACGGACACTTCGGTTGCTTCCATGTCCTGGCTTTCGTAAATAGAGCTGCGATAATCATTTTGGTACATGACTCTTTTTGAATTATGGTTTTCTCAGGGTATATGCCCAGTAGTGGGATTGCTGGGTCATATGGTAGTTCTATTTGTAGTTTTTTAAGGAACTTCCATACTGTTCTCCATAGTGGCTGTATCATTTTACATTCCCACCAACAGTGCAAGAGTGTTCCCTTTTCTCCACACCCTCTCCAGCATTTATTGTTTCTAGAGTTTTTGATGATGGCCAATCTGGCCGGTGTGAGATGATATCTCATTGTAGTTTTGATTTGCATTTCTCTAATGATTAATGATGTTGAGCATTCTTTCATGTGTTTGTTGGCAATCTGTATATCTTCTTTGGAGAAATGTCTATTTCTTCTGCCCATTTTTGGATTGGGTTGTTTGTTTTTTTGTTATTGAGCTGCATGAGTTGCTTATAAATTTTGGATATTAATCCTTTGTCAGTTGCTTCATTTGCAAATATTTTCTCCCATTCTGAGGGTTGTCTTTTGGTCTTGTTTATGGTATCCTTTGCTGTGCAAAAGCTTTTAACTTTCATTAGATCCCATTTGTTTATTTTTGTTTTTATTTCCATTTCTCTAGGAGATGGGTCAAAAAGGATCTTGCTGTGATTGATGTCATAGAGTGTTCTGCCTATGTTTTCCTCTAGAGTTTGATAGTGTCTGGCCTTACATTTAGGTCTTTAACCCATTTTGAGTTTATTTTTGTGCATGGTGTTAGGGAGTGTTCTAATTTCATACTTCTACAGGTAGCCGTCCAGTTTTCCCAGCACCACTTATTGAAGAGGCTGTCTTTTCTCCACTGTGTTTCCTTCCCTCCTTTATCAAAGATAAGGTGACCATATGTGTGTGGGTTTATCTCTGGGCTTTCTATCCTGTTCCATCGATCTATATTTCTGTTTTTGTGCCAGTACCATACTGTCTTGATTACTGTGGCCTTGTAGTAGAGTCTGAAGTCAGGGAGCCTGATTCCTCCAGCTCCATTTTTCGTTCTCAAGATAGCTTTGGCTATTTGGGGTCTTTTGTGTTTCCATACAAATTGTGAAATTCTTTGTTCTACTTCTGTAAAAAATGCCAGTGGTAATTTGATAGGGATTGCATTGAATCTGTAGATTGCTTTGGGTAATAGAGTCATTTTCACTATGTTGATTCTTCCAATCCAAGAACATGGTATATCTCTCCACCTATTTGTATCATCTTTAATTTCTTTCATCAGTGTCTTATAGTTTTCTGCATACAAGTCTTTTGTCTCCTTAGGTAGGTTTATTCCTAGGTATTTTATTCTTTTTCTTGCAGTGGTAAATGGGAGTGTTTTCTTAATTTCACTCTCAGATTTTTCATCATTAGTGTATAAGAATGCCACAGATTTCTGTGCATTAGTTTTGTATCCTCCTCCTTTACCAAATTCATTGATTAGCTCTAGTAGTTTTCTGGTAACATCGTTAGGATTCTCTATGTATAGTATCATGTCATCTGCAAACAGTGACAGCTTTACTTTTTCTTTTCCTATTTGGATTCCTTTTATTTCTTTATTTTCTCTGATTGCTGTGGCTAGAACTTCCAAAACTAGGTTGAATAAGAGTGGTGAGAGTGGGCAACCTTGTCTTGTTCCTGATCTTAGTGGAAATGGTTTCAGTTTTTCACCATTGAGAACAATGCTGGCTGTGGGTTTGTCATATATGGCCTTTATTACATTGAGGAAAGTTCCCTCTGTGCCTACTTTCTGCAGGGTTTTTATCATAAATGGGTGTTGAATTTTGTCAAAAGCTTTCTCTGCATCTATTGAGATGATCATATGGTTTTTCTCCTTCAGTTTGTTGATATGGTGTATCACGTTGATTGATTTGCGTATATTGAAGAATCCTTGCATTCCTGGAATAAACCCCACTTGATCATGGTGTATGATCCTTTTAATGTGCTGTTGGATTCTGTTTGCTAGTATTTTGTTGAGGATTTTTGCATGTATGTTCATCAGTGATATTGGCCTATAGTTTTCTTTCTTTGTGACGTCTTTGTCTGGTTTTGGTATCAGGGTGATGGTGGCCTCATAGAATGAGTTTGGGAGTGTTCCTCCCTCTGCTGTATTTTGGAAGAGTTTGAGAAGGATAGGTGTTAGCTCTTCTCTAAATGTGTGATAGAATTCACCTGTGAAGCCATCTGGTCCTGGGCTTTTGTTTTCTGGAAGATTTTTAATCACAGTTTCAATTTCAGTGCTTGTGATTGGTCTGTTCATATTTTCTATTTCTTCCTGGTTCAGTCTTGGCAGGTTGTGCATTTCTAAGAATTTGTCCATTTCTTCCAGGTTGTCTATTTTATTGGCATAGAGTTGCTTGTAGTAATCTCTAATAATCTTTTGTATTTCTGCAGAGTCAGTTGTTACATCTCCTTTTTCATTTCTAATTCTATTGATTTGAGTCTTCCTTTTTTTCTTGATGAGTCTGGCTAATGGTTTATCAATATTATTTATCTTCTCAAAGAACCAGCTTTTAGTTTTATTAATCTTTGCTATTGTTTCCTTCATTTCTTTTTCATTTATTTCTGATCTGATCTTTATGATTTCTTTCCTTCTGCTAAATTTGGGGGTTTTTTGTTCTTCTTTCTCTAATTGCTTTAGGTGCAAAGTTAGGTTGTTTATTCGAGATGCTTCCTGTTTCTTAAGGTAGGATTGTATTGCTATAAACTTGCCTCTTAGAACTGCTTTTGCTGTATCCCATAGGTTTTGGGTCGTCGTGTCTCCATTGTCATTTGTTTCTAAGTATTTTTTGATTTCCTCTTTGATTTCTTCAGTGATCACTTCGTTATTAAGTAGTGTATTGTTTAGCCTCCATGTGTTTGTATTTTTTACAGATCTTTTCCTGTAGTTGATATCTAGTCTCATAGCATTGTGGTCAGAAAAGATACTTGATACGATTTCAATTTTCTTAAATTTGCCAAGGCTAGATTTGTGACCCAAGATATGATCTATCCTGGAGAATGTTCCATGGGCACTTGAGAAAAATGTGTATTCTGTTGTTTTTGGATGGAATGTCCTATAAATATCAGGTAAATCCATCTTGTATAATGTATCATTTAAAGCTTGTGTTTCCTTATTTATTTTCATTTTGGATGATCTGTCCATTGGTGACAGTGGGGTGTTAAAGTCCCCTACTATGATTGTGTTACTGTCGATTTCCCCTTTTAAGGCTGTTAGTATTTGCCTAATGTATTGAGGTGCTTCTATGTTGGGTGCATAAATATTTACAATTGTTATATCTTCTTCATGGATCGATCCCTTGATCATTATGTAGTGTCCTTCTTTGTCTCTTATAATAGGTTTTATTTTAAAGTCTATTTTGTCTGATATGAGAATTGCTACTCCAGCTTTCTTCTGATTTCCACTTGCATGGAATATCTTTTTCCATCCCCTCACTTTCAGCCTGTAAGTGTCCCTAGGTCTGAAGTGGGTCTCTTGTAGATAGCATATATATGGGTCCTGTTTTTGTATCCATTCAGCCAGTCTGTGTCTTTTGGTGGGAGCATTTAATCCATTTACATTCAAGGAAATTATAGATATGTATGTTCCTATTACCATTTACTTAATTGTTTCGGGTTGTTCTTGTAGGTCTTTTCCTTCTCTTATGTTTCTTGCTTAGAGAAGTTCCTTTAGCATTTGCTGTAAAGCTGGTTTGGTGGTGCTGAACTCTCTCAGCTTTTGCTTGTCTGTAAAGGTTTTAATTTCTCCATCAAATCTGAATGAGATCCTTGCTGGGTAGAGTAATCTTGGTTGTAGGTTTTTTTCCTTCATCCCTTTAAATATGTCCTGCCACTCCCTTCTGGCTTGTAGAGTTTCTGCTGAAAGATCAGATGTTAGCCTTATGGGGATTCCCTTGTGTGTTATTTGTTGTTTTTCCCTTGCTGCTTTTAATATGTTTTCTTTGTATTTAATTTTTGACAGTTTGATTATTATGTGTCTCGGCGTGTTTATCCTTGGGTTTATCCTGTATGGGACTCTCTGTGCTTCCTGGACTTGATTGACTATTTCCTTTCCTATCTTAGGGAAGTTTTCAACTATAATCTCTTCAAATATTTTCTCAGTCCCTTTCTTTTTCTCTTCTTCTTCTGGGACCCCTATGATGCGAATGTTGGTGCGTTTGATGTTGCCCCAGAGGTCTCTGAGACTGTCCTCAGTTCTTTTCATTCTTTTTTCTTTCTTCTGCTCTGCAGTAGTTATTTCCACTATTTTATCTTCCAGGTCACTTATCCGTCCTTTTGCCTCAGTTATTCTGCCACTGATCCCATCTAGTGTATTTTTCATTTCATTTATTGTGTTGCTCATCGTTACTTGCTTCCTCTTTATTTCTTCTAGGTACTTGTTAACTGTTTCTTGCAACTTGTCTATTCTATTTCCAAGATTTTGAATCATCTTCACCATCATTATTCTGAATTCTCTTTCAGGTAGACTGGCTATTACCTCTTCATTTGTTAGGTCTGGTGTGTTTTTATCTTGCTCCTTCATCTGCTGTGTGCTTTTCTGTCTTCTCATTTTGCTTATCTTACTGTGTTTGGGGTCTCCCTTTTGCAGGCTGCAGGTTTGTAGTTCTATCTATTTTTGGTGGCTGTCCCCAGTGGCTGAGGTTGGTTCAGTGGGTTGAGCAGGTTTCCTGCTTAGGGGGACCAGTGCCCCTGTTCTGGTGGATGAGGCTGGATCCCGTCTCCCTGGCGGGCAGGTCCACGCCTGGTGGCGTGTATGGGGATGTTGGTAGCCTTACTATGATTCTAGGCAGCCTCTCTGCTAATGGATGGGGCTGTAGACCTGTCTTGCTCTTTGTTGGGCATAGGGTGTCCAGCACTGTTCGTTGCTGGTCCTTGAGTGAAGCTGGGTCTTGGTGTTGAGATGGAGATCTCTGGGAGATTTTCGCTGTTTGATATTACGTGGAGCTGAGAGGTCTCTTGTGGAGCAGTGTCCTGAGGTTAGTTCTCCCACCTCAGAGACACAGCCTTGACACCTGGCTGGAGTGCCAAGAGCCTTTTCGGAGGTCTGAGGTCTTCTGCCAGCGTTCGGTGGGTGTTCTATAGGAGAAGTTCCACGTGTAGATGTATTTCTGATGTATCTGTGAGGAGGAAGGTGATCCCCGCGTCTTACTCTTCCGCCATCGTCTCGCTCCCCTCCCCTTCTGAATTTTTAACATCACTTTGGGAGAGAGAGTTCTTTGATTCCTATGGTCCTTTAAAGTGTTGGACATCCAATTGCATGATTTTGTAGCCACTCTAAGATTCGAAGGGTTGGACTTATAGAAGCAGATTGTTTTGTTTCTTTCTGCCATCTGTGTTGTGGGCCCCTGATGGTCACAACTTAACATACAGTTTCAGTCAACCACTTGGGATTTTCTCCATCAGAGTTAACTGAAATGTGTTGGCCTATAGCTGAGGCTACTTCAGGTCCATCAACCTGTGCTTTTTGCACCTCTAAAACATAGAAACACCTCTTTGTTACATATCATCATAAATATTGATTGCTCACTATGACAATATATGGCTGTAAATTTTTACAGCTCTTTCCATCAAGCAGTGGGGGTCTTTTCTCCCCTCCCCGCTGGATCTGGGCTGGCCCTCTGACTTGCTCTGACCAAAGGAAGTGACAGACATGATTCCGTGTGATTTCCAAGCCTCTGCTTAAAGCGGCCTTGGAGCTTCCACTCTCACATTCTTGGGACTCTACACCTTGAAGCAAGCCTAAGATAGCTTCTTTGAGGGAGAGATAGGGAAAAAGACAGACAGAGATCCTGTTACAATAGAGGTCCAGTCATCCCAGACATCCCAGCTGAGGCCCGAGGTATGTGAGGCCATCAAAGATCAGCCAGCCTCACGGCCAGCTCTACCAGCTGATGGATTGCAGATGCATGAGAAACCCCAGCCAACACCATGTGGAACAGAGGTGACAGAGGTGAACTGTTCCAACTGAGCCCTCCCCAAATTGCCAACCTATAGAATTGTGGAAAATAATCGTTGTTGTCAGCCATTAAATTTGGGATGTTGTGGTAGACAGAATTTTAAAGATGCCCCCACCCCAAGATTCTCATTCCCTTTTTATTTAATCAAATACTAATATAGGTACTGCTGTGAAGGGATTTTTCAAATGTAATTAAAGCCCCAAGTAGTTGACCTTGTGATAGGGTCCTGATGCAATCACTTAAAGTGCTGAAGTGAGCACTTTAAAAGCAGTGAGTTTTCCTTAAAGGTTTTCTTAAAGATAGAGTGGTGCCACATGACAAGGAATTACTGACAGCACTTAGAAGTTAAGAGTGGCTCCAGCTGACAGCCAGCAAGGGAGCTGGGGCCTCAGTTGTACAACCCAAACTGAATTCTGCCAACGGCCTGAAAGAGTTGGAAGGAGATTCTTTCCTAGAACCTCCAGGTAAAAGCCCAACTCAGCTGAGAACTTCTTACAGCCTTGTGAGACCCTGAGCAGAGAATACCCACAACACTAACCTATAGAATCATGTGCGAATAAGCATCCAGTTTGTGCTAATTTGTTCTGCAGCGATAGAAAATTAATACAAGTAATTTATTTCAGATGACCAATACACATACTAACATTTTCATGACACACAAGAAAGACATAACATAGAGCAGGGAATTTTAATTCTGGCTGAACATCAAAATCTTGTGGCGAGCACTTTGAACGTACCAATGCCTGGGCCCACCCCAGAGATGCTGACTTAATTGATTTAATTGTTCTGGGATGTGGCGCAAGCATTGGTAGTTTTGAAAAGCTCCCCAGGTGATTTTAATATGCAGCCAAAATTGAAAACCACTAATATAAAACAAATTATATATGGGCAAATAGATAGATGAGAGAGATTTCCACCTCATCACCCCTCCACGGTGAGATAACTACCTTAAGCATGTAGGTGACTCTATCAGTTAGGGTGATTTCAACTGGAAGAAACAATATCCCATCAGCCATGGGACAACAAGAATATTAATCTCTCCCTTAATAGGAAATCCAGATATGAGGGGCTTCAAAGTTGGTGAGTTCAGCAGCTCTATATAACCATCTTTCCCTTCGATATGTATATTTACGTTTAAAATAATTTGAATTCCATTGCTTTCTTCAGTTAAATTTTTTTACCATTTTCATTAAATAAATTTATGGTAAATATTTATGTAAATTATGCCAGCTTCAAGAGTTCAACTGTTTCTACCTCTCTGGAGATGGGTTGCATAGGTAATTGGAAATAATAGCTTAATAAGTCTCAGTATTCAGATGGGCTTATTCAGGCGGCAGCTGTCACTTGGGCAGTCTGAGAGGCTGTCATCAAGTCAGGTTGAATCTTAAGGTTTGACTTCAATTTTATGAGTTGCTGTAGGTTCATAATTGACCAACAAACAATCTAGATTGCTTAGACCAGCTAATGGTCCTGTCTCTCAACCTGAGATGTCCTTGAATTTTGGAGCCTAACTCAAATTCCAAATGCACACTAACACCTGAGGCTTTCAAGTTTGCAAAAGTACCCCGTTTCCATTTCCTTTTTACACTTTCTAAAGCTCTCCCAAACCTATGGCATGCTCCATTCAGAAAGTTAAAGAATTCTCTAATCCTCTTATTTGGGAACCTGATTTGCAAATGCTAAGTGGTATATGCTTCTGCTATGTTTATTAGCATTAACGTTTGCAATTGTCTGGTCAGTCTCTGACACTTGACTTAGAGTAAAACCCTGAGGCAGTCATCAAATTTGCTCCTTCAACAGACATTTTCTATGTTCTTATTCCAAGCCTCACAGAAGGCTAGGAAGCTCAGATCATCAGAAAACATTTTCCGTTAAGATAAAGTGTGATTCCTATAGGTCTCCCAACCATAGGGAAAAGTGGAAAAAATTATAAACGTGTTTAACTCCCAATGTACAACCCCAGCTCAACAGAAGAAATTCCAAAATAAGAAATAAAGTGAATTCTGCCCCAAAGACTCTCTGACAGTCCACAGATGTAGATCTGGCAGGATGCCCAGAAACTTAGATAGGTACAATTTGGACACATCAGGTTAGTTTCTTTTAACATCTCTAAATTCATCCTCTCGTTGCTTTCAGCCTACAGTATTGTATCAGTTCAATCCAGGGATTTTTTTTTTTTTCCAAATAATTGATTTGGCATGTTCATTATGATAGCCAAGCATGTGACCGATTCACTAAATGTTTCATTTTTTACTCGGTATTTGGCACATACCCCTCGATACTGTAATTATTCTACCCTTTTTGTCTCTCCTCATTATACATGAAACGCTGGAGAGAGGCCATCCTTTCTGATTGAACACTGATATTCTCTTTCAGCCCTTTCATGGAGAGTGTTGGTTTGTGCACAGGGCCTGAGTGTGAGAATATGTGAATTAGCCCTGATTTGTGAATTGGCTGTCATCTATATTTCCGTATCTGTCACATCCCCGCTGATCTCAACTTCTGCACCTGGAAAATGGGAATGACAAATGTTATTCCTTTCCAACAAAAAGCATGTTGAGAATTAACTCATAGAGCTCAAAAGCACCAGGAAAATGTAACAGGAAACCGTTCACCAAAGCCAAGTGCTGACCCTCTCTCAGGTTTCAATGGATGTGCCCATCATTGTTTCTAAACAAGAAAAAAAAAAAAAACCCAAAGACCCTCAAACTAGAACTGTGATTGATTGGTTGATCAACTGTGAGCTCAGTGTTTATGAGACACAAGGGTAGATATACAAAATGTACAAGGCAGGTCTCATCTTTTAATCAGAGTCAAGTGTCCCTTGGAGTTGTTACATTCAGAGCAGCAGTCTGACCTCTGACAGTTGTGGCAGCAGCAGTGGTGGCTTTCCAGATCAGTGCTGTCCAATATAGTACTTCAGTGGCATTGGCTACATTCCAACTGCTCAGAAGCCATATATGCTAGTGGCTACCATATTGGACAGCACAGCGTCTCCACCAGCATAGAAACTTCCACTTGACAGGGCTGTCTGACACTGACAAATCCTCCATCTCACAACTTCTCCAACTGGCCCTAAGTCAATCTTTACAGTAGCTTCAGGTGAGTCCATCGCACTCAAATGAACAACAGTATGAATTAACAGTGCATATGAAACAAGTGCCATATTTTCATACTTTCCTTCACCCAAACCCAGCACAAGAGGCTAAAATAAGCCAAAGTGTATGCTACAAAGAGATTTATCAACCAATAATCAATACCTAATTCTAAAAAGAATTATATCATGAGACAAGGTATAGAAATAGTCTATTTTCCTTAATTTGTGAGTCCCAGTTGATTCATGGTCTGAATATCCAGGGTCTGACTGCCCTCCCCCAACCTCTCACCCCCTGATTCCTCTGTGAATTAAAGATTGATTTTATTATCCATCCATTTCCTCTTTGTTTATGGTATCACATCTATTTGATAAAGAAGGCAACGTTAGCAGAGATTTAAGTGTTTTGCATGCTATATATGCAAAAAGGGTAAACATCAAATATAGACACAAGCTAAATGGCTTAAAATGCATTGTTTTCATGCATTATTTTATTGCCAATCTCATATATACCTCACATCTAACAGGGAACAGGGCTCACACATCCATAAAAAGCTTACAGACCGGGCTTCCCTGGTGGCGCAGTGGTAGAGAATCTGCTTGCCGATGCGGGGGACATGGGTTCGTGCCCTGGTCCGGGAGGATCCCACATGCCGCGGAGCGGCTGGGCCCGTGAGCCATGGCCGCTGAGCCTGCGCGTCCAGAGCCTGTGCTCCGCAACGGGAGAGGCCACAACAGTGACAGGCCCGCATACCGCAAAAAAAAAAAAAAAAAAAAAAAAAGCTTACAGACCAAGCTATTGAAAGAGTAATACTTAAGCGCAGCATTCATAAAATAGCTAATGGTGCTATAGAGTTGACAGATACCATAGAAGTGTCAGAGAAATGGATGTTGAACCATCTCCTTTCAAAAATGAGAACACTGAAATCAAGAGAGGGAACCCTCTTACACTGTTGGTGGGAATGTAAATTGATACAGCCACTGTGGAGAACAGTATGGAGGCTCCTTAAAAAACTAAAAATAGAGCTACCATATGATCCTGCAATCCCACTACTAGGGATATATCTGGAGAAAAACATGCTCCAAAAGGATACATGCACCCCAATGTTCATAACAGCCAAGACATGGAAGCAACCTAAATGTGCATCAACAGAGGAATTAGTAAAGATGTGGTACATATATACAATGGAATATTACTCAGCCGTTAAAAAGAATGAAATAATGCCATTTGTTGCAACATGGATGGACCTAGAGATCATCATACTGAATGAAGTAAGTCAGAAAGAGAAAGAGAAATATCATATGATATTCTAACAAGAAATGATACAAATGAACAAACAAAACAGAAACAGATTCACAGACTTAGAGAATGAACTTTTGGTTACAGCGGGGAGAGAAGGGTTGGGGGAGAAGGATAGTTAAGGAGTTTGGGATTGAAATGTACACATTGCTATATTTTAAATGGATAACCAACAAGGACCTACTGTATAGTACAGGAAACTCTGCTCAGTGTTATGTAACAACTTAAATGGGACAAGAATTTGAAAAAGAATAGATACATGTATATGTGTAACTGAATCCCTTTGCTGTACATCTGAAACTAATGCAACACTGTTAATCAACTATACTCCAATATGAAATAAAAGTTTAAAAAAAAAAAGAGAGAGGTATAGTGCTGCAGTTACTTGATGGGTAGTGGAGTCAGGATTTGAACCCAGCTCCCAGACCTGGATCCAGGGCTATTTTGGACCCCTTGTTCTTTGCCCTCCTCTGACAAGGAGGATGAAGGAGATGAGCTGGGAGGGGAGGAGAAGGGAGAAAGTTGGCTTCTCTCAGATGGCAGAAAGGCGAGTCCTCCTGGTACCTGGCCAGCACCTAGGCCACACAAGGCCCACTACTTTGCATGTGAGACACCCTTTCTTCTTAGCCTGAACCAGCATCTCTTGTGTTGCCATTTCCCAGAGTAACCTAAATGCCAACCAATGGGATCTCTGGAACCAGAGTATGGGTGATGTGTCTTGGTTAATTCATTTTCTTTCCTTATGAAAGAAAGTTCTCTAACTCCATTTCTCTCAAATGGCATCTAAGCATTTATCTTGAGGATTTGTAGATGTGGTTTTAGGGGTCAGTAAATCCCCTGAAAACGGAAAATGAAATTCAGCAATCAGTCCATACCATTCATTAAATTATCAAAGATGTCCGTGATTGAAAAAGGCTAAAATTTGCTATAAAGGAAGAAGAGAAAGATGCACTTTTTAGAAGAAAATCACTGAACCCAGGAAAACTTGTAAAATGGCCAGAAGGTATAATAAACAGCAACTTAATAGAAATAGACCATAGACATGAAAGAGAATACAATGCTCAAGAAGCCCAGGGAGAAGCAAGGCTGAAGATACATTTCCCTTAATTGTCTCTTCCTTCATTCGTTTGTCTAAACCCAATGACAGCAGCCACTAACTCCTGCCATGCTAAGGAAAGAACTAAGTGGAATCATTACTTTACCTCCCATTTCCATATTTGAGGAACGTTATCTCTTACTACATTCTTATTCAATTGAAACAATGGAATTGAGAAATGCCCTATAGCAACTAGCAAGAAATGTTCACAGGAACCTGATTTACCAGCTATAATTTTAGACTAAAATATTAAAAATTTCACACGAGAACACAAATCATGAATTTTAAAAATGCCCGTTGAACTAGCGATACGTGGACAAGGTGAGCCACTGGGATGTTGGCCTGAAGCATTTGACTGTTGCTGTAGTACATACAGTTCATCTGGTTTTCTGAATTATATGTTTTTCAGGGGCTCTGCCCAGCCTTCCAAGATGAGAATGGTGGTGCAACCACGACCTGACGGCAAGTATTCCAGGTAAGAATATTTTGGTATATTTTAAAAGAAGCTCTCAAGGATGTTGATTGACTTAAAAATATTTTAAAAACACGATACCTTCCAGACCTCTTCAACATCAAGAGGCAGGATATAATGACTTGTATATTTTATTTTGACTTTACATGCGGTGTTAAAAACCCAAAGTACATATTATTTACACATCCACAATACAAGTTTACAAGATATCTATACATGTTAAAGTACTCTATAAAACAGTATAGAGCCACTTCACTTTAGGGTTACTTTTTATGCCGTACCATTAAAAAAGATACAATCTGTGTTTACCTTTGCACAAATGGATAAAGCATTTAAAAATTAAATTAACAGGATACAGACTAGATTTTATGTTAGAAATTTCAACATAAATACTGATAGAATTCACATTACAAACTACAAGGCAGCACAATGTTACAAAATGTTATCCGGGTTCACATAGAGTTACTGTTCCACTTTCCACACGCTGGGATTAATATTGGTAAGGTGAATTCAAACAGGTTTGTCAGCGATGGACTGAGTAGTGTTTATCGTTGGTTGGTTTAATTTATTATCAATCTGTAATACTTTAGTTTCAAAGCTGAAGTGTTTCAAGAACAGAAGTTTTAGCTTTTGAGCTTCCAGAGACCTCAGGGAATTGCGTTCTTTATTAAACAATATTCTCAAAGGAAAATAATAACTGCATCCGTATTCTACATTCTGCATAAAAATGCTCTGGTCTTCTGCAACCCATCTCCCCCAAGTAATAGATATCATCACAGGAAAACAGTTGAACTTATTTGTCTGACTAAGTCAGAAGCACTCCTCTACCTTGATACTTTCTAGATGAGGTTCAATAAACTGGTGTGCAGCATATTAACCGAAATCATCATCAGGGTTGCACATCATCAACTCTAAGTGGCTTCTGCAAAACTACAAATAAATGACTCTGTATGGTTTCCGCAGGTGTCACATTACCCAGGAAACCTCATTTGACTTCACATTATCACTGTTTCATCCTTAAGAAAGTAGGAGTGGAATGTTTATCGTGGCAAAGGATGTAATGCAGCTATTTGGATAGATTGTTTTACAATTAACTGTTATAGATTGTTGTTAGGATTTTTTAAAAGTCTTTTCAGGTGCTGGTTGAAAAACATTTACAACTGGCACTCAGTAAATAATGTGCTATACTGAAAACACTTGACATATTTGAGTACTTCTATCATTCTCATGAATAAGGCACAAAATGCACAGATTTAGGTAAACTCACATGTAATATGTACAGTATACTGTCATTACCTGCATGACTTAGGAGAAAATTCTCACATCACACAACATAGACAACATGATTGCATCACTGTTAGGTTTTCACAGACTGTTTCTGCTAAGCCAATTACAACCCTCTCATATCCCCTTCTTTGTCTTCTGTTTTTTTTTTGTGTGTGTGTGTGTGTGTGTGTGTGTGGTTTTTTTGTTTGTTTTATCTTGGGGTTAGAGGGAGTTAAAAGAAGAGGAATTTTACTACATGGGAGGAACCAAACACAATCAAAATAAAACCTCGTTAGTGTGTCCAAGGTTAAGTAGAGTGATTCGGGCTTGGATTCACAGTGGACAGGTGAATTTTACTACTGAATACTGGTGGATAAATCAAGGATACCTCTTATCATCTCCATCTCCTTAAGCTGGCAAGACTGTTATAGAAGTTTTAGTGAATAGCAGCACAAAATTACTTAGAACTCTTACATTCTGGCATTGGGTAACACGTAAGTCAAGTTAATCATTTTGACCGTCAAAATCAGCCTCGGCTTTCTTTCTTTCTCAAAGCTGAACCCAATGGACTGCTGTGGGAAGAAGTTATTGTCTCTTGTTCAGTCATGTGCGATGTAAACAACTCCATAGCACTAAAAGATGCAATGGGCACCTAAACAAATCCTAGTGGGGACAGAACACACGCACACACACACACACACACACGCACACGCAACACAGTTCCTTGGTGGCATGAAAAAAATGCCACACATAAAAAAATGCTACAGTTTGGGTCAAAGACTGAATTTTTAGCAAATTGTTTGGTAATCTACAACTTCTTTTCTTTGAGACATTACCATTGTTTTTTGACATTTGTGCAAGAGGCAAGGTGAATGCATACATATTAAAATGTTCACATTTAATGGGAAGACCACACAGAATGGCAGTCTAAGTTGAACCCATTTTCAAGTATTTGCTCACAGACAGATTCTTCTGAGCACTGTATCAGCTCTTTATACTGGTTACAGGTAGCCCCTCGGAGCCACATATCTCTTTAGTTTCAAACAAAAGAAATGGAATGACCAGCACCTTCCTTTGTTTTCAGGCAAGTACACAGAAGCCTTGCTGCAGTAGCTACGTATGGCAAGCTCTGATGTTGCCAAAGTTAGGAAGAGTTTCTTTGGCCACTTGGTTCTCTTAAAATACAAGCGAGTCTCTTGTCTTAAGATACCCTTACAACATCATCCTCTCAACAACATGGACAGGATAAAGCCACATGGGGAAGAGCACACTTGAGGACTAGTAAGTATATTTGTTCAGTGGTCTGACAGATGTGGTTTGGGGAACAAATGAAGGCTTTGGTGGTACGTCAGGTTTTAAGGACGGTGTCCTCTTTAGTCCCGTCCTGGGAAGGGTGCCATTACTGGTGTAGCTGCTCTGTCTGGAGAGGGAAGGCTGCAGATGAACACTCACCGGTGTTCCCTGAATATAGTCCACCTTCGCCCCTGCGGGGGTCGGCATGTAGCCTCCACGGTTCATACTAGGCTGTCTAGATAACAAAACACCATTTGGTGAACTTAAGTTTTTAGGCATAGCAGATATAGAGTGCCTCTGGGAGGAATTTTTATGATAACCCCTTTGTCTTTCCAGAGAAGTCATTGGGACGCCAGGAGTGGTGGGGACGTCCACTCGCTTGGTTGGGCTATTTCTGGGGAGAGTCGAGGGAGGAGAGTAGAGTGATGCCTCGCGGTTAGGGACCTTGGGCGGGACCTCAGACATAGGTCCCACGGGATCCAGCATTAGGGTCTGGTGGGCCATTTGGATGTCTCCCATGATGGCTTTGGGGTTACTATTTGGGTCATTTAGATGCTTCAGGAGATCGTTGAGGGTATTTCTGGAATCCACAGAACGCCGGTGATCTCTTTTACTGGATGACTTTGTAAGAGGGTGGTCAATGTTTTGAAGTTTCTTTTCAGCTTTGTGAGCATTGGAGTTTGAGAAAGATGTGTTGTAGTCATGGGTAGCATTAGGAAGGACAATGGCACTGGGGATATGTCCATGACTTAGTGGGGAATGGGGTGGAGGACTAGAAGGAAAAAACTGGGGGGTTTCTTTCCTTGAAGCCCCATGGTTGTGGGCCTTGTCTGAGTGGCTCTTCATGGCCTGCAGGGTCTTCTGGTGAAGCACAGGTGTAGACTCAGGTGTCGGGAGAGCAGCCAGCTCGGGAGGTTGGCCTCGATGGTCCATGACCATGCATTTCGTATCTCCATTGGGTGGCAGCTCTTTCCGACTGGTCAGCAGGTTACTATACAATTTGGGAGAATCTATATTCTGTTGATATTCCTTGACTGGGCTGTCAAAGAGACCATTCAGCTTGGCAAAACTTCCACTGGAGTCTGTGCACGACTGGGCAGATTCTGCATCTTTATGGATCTTTCTGTTTTTCCGAACAAACATGTCACGATAGCAGTATACTGCCACACCTGCAATGAATGCACCCAAAACAAAAGCTGCAAAGACACAGGTGATGAGGACATTCATGTGGACCATCTGGTTGGACTCTCCAGATTGGACTTCCCATCGTACACCTGCAACAGACACACAGGAAAAGAGTCTGAGTGAGGAGCTTCTTTAAAACAATATTAGCCAGCAAATGGTTCCCATTGAACCAAGACTACCTTCACATGGTCCATATGCTTAGCTTGGAGGGTGAGATGGACTCCAAAATTCCATATTTTTTTCTTGAATCCCAATAGGATCCCCAGAGACATTTATGATTGCTACAAATACCAAGATAACTCTAATCTTCCACTGATCTGTATTTGTCTTTTCCCCTCCAATCCCTCTTAAATAGTTGTTACATAACATTCAAAAATTTAAGAGTTTCTACCTAAAAATTAGAGCTAGAAAGTGTATATCTTCTAAGTGGCCCATTTTGAACTCATAAAATATTTTTTTCTCATGATTTTCTCTTAATTCATAAATCAGGATTAAAGGGCAGCTACTGGGATTAGGGAAATGTATGAATTGGCATAAATATATATTTTGCTAATACAATTATGCTATCTTAATTAGAATGAAAGTATATAGTTCGTTCACAAACTAAAAGCATCTGCTTGGTCACTGTTAGCTACAAATATAGCCTTTCATGTTTACTTTGATTTTTTTTTTCATTCCATCTTGGAGTGAAGCACTCTTGAATTGCCTGCTATGAAAGAAATCCAGACAGTCTAAGGAAATATACTATTTTAAGTTATATTATCCAATTGTCTTAAGATATTTAAGAAATATTTAAATTAGACTAGAAGAAGAAGAGTGAATTAGTTTATAATTATTGGGATTTTTAATGCAACCACAGACATCTAGACATGTTAGTTTAAGAGGTATCCAAGTCTGTTACATGCTACAAGCACAGCTATCCCAGAGTAATGTTAAGTCAGAGTGATTTGAAGATTCTGTTTCTCTAGGTTAGTACTAAGGCCTTTGAACATTAGTTGTTTTTAACCAATGCTGAGGGCTGTGGAATTCAGTGGCATTGTGAAAGACAAAGAAAGAAATGTAGAGAGAAATGGAATTACTAAAGAAAATAAAAGAGGAAGAATGATTATAAAATTGTTTACAATGAAAACAAATAAAACCAAAATCAACCGATGTAAATCATAAATGACAATGCACTGCTATAAAAACTGATTGGAAACCTGATACCACAGTTTAGTAAGCACTAAAGAATAGATTTTTTCCCAGAGTGATCTGTCTAACAAGGTAACTCAGCAGACAGCTCTTTGATAAATGCTTCTATTATGGGCTGAAAATGATAGTTACAGACAAGCACTCTGTTAGGTTTCAGTGCTTGTGGCATTCAAACAACTTCCCGCCTCCCATACTTTTCAGATTGCATTGTAAATTGCAGCTAAACAAAAGTCTGGGAAAAGCTCCTCAACAAAACATCCGATATCAGGATATTTGCAATTAATGAGTTTTGTTTTTAGATATCGCTGGGGTGACCCTCGGAATTCTCTAATACCCAGCAGAGTGTAGCTTTTTCAGACAGAAGCCAACACGGATTAGATTGTCTGAGTGGCTGTTTTACCAACTCCTTCTTCAACAGCTTTCCACCTCTTTCATCTGCTAAGGAATGCACACTCCATGTAACCACAGAAAACCGGTGTGACTGTGGCCAGTGGCGGCGATGGTAACAACAGAGGCAGCTCCGTCTGGCTTCACCTCCACACGTTCCTCAGAGATATTAGGAATCAGGTTTCCACTCAGTGAGAGATGAGTTCCCTGGTGAGGCCTTACCCTTTGGGATACCTGATAAAGGATCAGTAAAATCAGAAGTGTTTGGGTCATCTTGAACTACAAATTTCCGGGAGCTGGTCAGTTTAGGTCTCCAGGTATCAATCACTTTAGGTGTAATTTCTGGGATACTTGCCATTGTGGTAACAGAAGATGAAGATACCTCCATGTCTGTGGTGGCAAACAGATTTTTATTAACATGGGTAGTGACAGCGGATTGCTTCTGACTGGTCTGTTGTATTTTCAAGTAAAGTTTAAGCAAATTTTATGAGAAAGCCTGTTCTAGGATTTCATAAAAACACATCCAAGGAGATTATACCAAATCCTTTTCTTGCAAGGGAAAAATATAAGCTAAAAATGAACAATAAAGACATATTAAGCAGATTTAGAACTTGAAGACACTGAAGCCTCTGCGGTGATTAATGTTACTCATGGAAAAGATACGATGAATCCCAAAGACTAATTGCTAGTTTCTCATCCTTTTGTGAGACAACATCACTTCTTTTAGTGTATATATTTTTAAAAGCATTTTCATAGATGGTTGGAAACTGTATTGCCTTCACTGGGGAGCCTACAGTGTAACGTCATCCGAAAACACCTGATTAGGTCTGCATAAACACTTGATTTTAGACCTGACAAAGAGGCTGTCCTGCTTTACCACAGCCATCTCGTCTATCTGTAGATTACTGACTGCACTGAGGGCTCACCATCCATGGTAAAGCACTGAAGCAGGGATGAACCTTGTCCGTGCCTTCCACAATGCTTGGGGAGTTTCTTCCAAAGAGTTAGCAGCAACTCATGCAAAAGCAATGGCATTTACAAGCTGAATAAGGATGTTCTGATACACAAGATCTTCCATCCTTTTCTCCCCTCCGAGGAATGAAACTGCTGGTAAGTTTTAGAACCAGCAACAGGATCGGGAGTAACTTAACCTCTTAGCGTGTCTATTACTGATTTCTGCCAAGTAGATTTTCCCTCAGAATGTAAGCATATGATCTTATGTTAAACCCCTGGAGACCCCAATTCAGACTGGTGCAACGGTCACAGATGAAGACTTCAAAATGGATGCAGACAAGAGGGGCACAGGGTGCCCAGTGAACATCTTAATACATCAGAAACCAGCTTCATTCGATGGGAACCTTTTTCACACCACTGAGACCACAACATTCAAAGGTTTCTGGGATTACCACAAACCATTCAGAAAAGATCTCTCAGATTTATAAATACACATTTTGGGGAAATGTGTATTTGTTTACTAGGTCTTAGGAAAGGTGAGGAGAGAAGGGGTAAATAATGAAATTCTGCCATCCATTAAATACAGATGGCCAGAGAGGGAACATTCACAATGCACAGGGTGAGAGAGAAGAAAGCTTGGGTGGACGGGCGTGCAGCTGGAATGCAGCCTATGTTAATCCATTGGATTTTTCTTAAAGGATGTGCCTTGGTCAATGATGGGCTGTTAACATGCTACACAGGGTGAAGTGCTGAATAAGAAAAAGTCTTTCGGACCATCAGGGGGGTTATGAGTCAAAGCACAAAAATGAAGGGCTGCCAAACTGTGCAAAAGGAGGGGAGAAGGGGCTGAAAGTGCTGAACTGAAGGAAAGAAAAGGTTGTTAATTCAAAAAAATTAAAAAAAACTAACCAGATGTTGGACCTCCAAATATTTTGTAATCTGGTGTAGTTGAAGTAGGCAAAATTTCTAAAAGAATTAAAGGAACAAGTAATCAGTAAAAAGTAACCAAAAGAAAGCAAAAATTTACGAATTCCAATTAAGTCAAAAAGTCAAAAGAAAGGACTATAAATTGAAAGATTAACCTACTGCTTAGACTACCTTTCTCTAGATTTCCTACAAGATTGTAAATGGTGAAGGAAAAAAAAAAGTAAGATTCTTCTCTAATGTATCCCCATGACCAAACAGCTCAGCTTTTGTGAAGTTTAAGTTAAATGCTAGGTGGCATGTGTCCTGAGTCATTATAAAAGGCTGATTGTAAAATAATGTTCACGTGCAAATGTGGTCAAAAAGAAGCACCAGGAGGGAAAGGAAGATTTGGTCTTACCATGGCAGTCTCCCAGATGGGCTGTGTTGCCATATTCCGTGTCCTGTTCAAATCCTCCAGCGCTGTGGTTATGGAAAGCAAAGAAGTCTTCAGTTAACAGCCTTCATAGGAAGACAAGTGACAACCAGAGCAGAACCAAGAACACAGACGGATTAGTATGAATGAGCAGACAGGAAAAAAAAGGACATTGCAACATAGCTTGCTAAAATTAGTATTTCTATTAAACATTTGGTAACTAGAATGTTTAAGAGAGCAGAAGAGAATTGGTTCTTTCTCTCCATCCATTTCCCATAGGTATTTCACTGTCTACAATCTCCTTTCCCTCTCACAGCTCCAGATTTTATTTTTTTCCTTCTCCCATACAAAACAAACAAACAAAAAACAAAAACAGAAAAAAGGAGAGAAAGAAAGAAAAGGAAAGCAAAAAAGAAAGGTAGCATTATTGGAAGTTTTCTAAAATGTCTAGCTTTAGAGTCCCTGGAGAAGATAGAAGCACATCTGGAGAAGATCTCAGCTAATGTGACAAAGTATACTTACAGCATCCCTGGGGTCACTTCACCACAGGCCCCTGGGCTTAACCAGCCACAGTATGGGTCTCGAGATGCAATACAAGACCTGTATAAAACCAAACAGAACGTAACTTGAATTTTCTCATCATCAAAGGTAATGATGCTGTAAGACCCAGGATAAGGAAAGAAACATCAGCCTACTTTTTACATGATCCATAACGCTCACAGCGACTGAGGGGGATGCGGATAACACAGCTAGAGAACGCCACATATAAAGCATGATGATCTTTATCCAACTGGAGGGAGATGACCTTTCTGTCCTCCTCATTCTCAGCATTGCACCTATATTGTGGGAGACATTTTGAAGCTATATGTTTAGTAAGTCAAGAGCTACAGGAACTATACGAGGCAAGTGAGGTTGGGTTTTTGCAATCATTGAGAGCTGGGGAGATATTAAGGAATACTCTCAGTAGCAAACCAGGCAAGCACGTAGTTTAGGAAGTAATAATTATGTGATTCATCTTCTACTGCTCTGCATGGCTGGTTTAATTTCAGGCTGGACAAAGGGTTTTTTAAAGATTGGCTTCCTGTTCTGATGATCGAAGGGAATTGCATTTGTGAAGAGCATGTTAGACTATAGGGAAGAAAAAGGATAATGTTTTAATGCATTTAAATCTTCCTGTGCTAGATGTTTCTGGATCTCTCCTTAGTCTTCTTTGCTCCATTTCTCTCATCTATTTCTTGTTTGTTTTAATGGTCCACATAATTTTTTATATCAGTGGTTAGAAGAATTATGGTGTACTGTGTGTGTGTGTTTGCAATCAACTGTCTGCTCCATGTAGCATCCTGAAATATATCTGCAAGGTAAGAGGGTCGTGGTAAAATATTCTCATTTTCCATAGGTGACAAACAAGGGCTGAATTATTTTTAAACTCATCACTGTCCACCCTCCAAGCCCTAGTGGACTCAGGAAAACAACAAACCCGGGTTTTATTTCAGTGAGGGAAAAAAACCAAACCAAAACAAAACACTAATATGCCAAACCACTGCTAATTTAGAGGGCTGAAAGGAAATGACTAGATGAAACACACACTGGAAGTACTAAAAAGTGTTCTCGTAAAATATACCTACTTTGCCTGGTTGTACGCTTCAATCTCTTCCAGTAACACGCTGTCATTCAAAGAGAAAGGACTGGTCTTTGCCAAAACTTTAAGTACCATTCCAGCTTCCGAGCCAACAAAGATGACTGTGTAGTTCTGGTGGGGTCCAGCAGAATGGTCAACGGCAATGGCCGTCAGTCTGTACCTGCCAGAGGAGGGGAGCCAGGTCAGGGGGCGGGCAACAGGAGGGGAATCTATTGGATGGGAGAGGGCCCGTGTTTCTGCACAGTCTTACCTGATCCGAGTCTTTGTGAACCAGGGCTCGTCGGCAATGGGTGGGACGGCAGAGTCCATCAGGGGGTGGGATTTAATGAATGACAGGGTTTCATCAGGGAAATCGATGGAGGTTTTATAAGCTTCGGCAAGCCCATGCTTTGCACAACAGCCAGGCCTGAAAGGAAAATAGTGTGTTTTGTCCCCCCTCACAATTTGTGTCTAGGGATTAAGTGTCCATTCTGGAAGTAGAGGTCAAGAGAGAAAGGAGAGTGAGCCAAACCAGAGGAGAGATGCTATTTCCCTGAACTCTGCGGGCTCTCCATATTCAGGCTCTCAGAGTCATATTCACTGACTTTCTGTCTGTAGTGCTGCACAGGGACCCTTCCTGGAGTGAGAGGTTGGCCCAGCTGCTCTCTGAGGATGGATGCTTCCCGTGACCAGAGGGTTTTGTCAAAGACGAAAATCCTCTCCGTTTTTTTTTCTTACCTTGGCTTTGGTACTTTGTCTTCAGGGACTGCTGTCCAAACAGAATCTGGAGTTTTCTGTTCTTTAAACCGTCCTCTGAATACTTTTTCAATGTCATCCATGCTAAATGCACAGACTGCAGAACCAGGAATGCTGAAAAAGAGGAACAGCATCAGGAGACAATGGGCCTGTTCTCGGTTCCCACAAGCGAGATAGGAAGGCCTTTTGAAGTGCCAGGGATCTGTTCTCACCTGTTGAGCTGTGTGGTAAACACCCCGACCACAGTGGGGATGCCATTGATTTGTATTATGTCTGTGACAGACTGCAGAACATCAAAGTAGAAAAATGAATCTCCGGGGACAGAACAGTTAAGCCGAGCCTTCAGAAATGAAGTCCAGTGTTTCTCCAGGACCCGCTGGGAGCCACCCATGTCGTTTTTACATATGCGGGCCACACGGGAATATACAGCCTGCCCATGGGACAAAAGCAAAGCAACGGGGTTATGAGCATGGAGGACGAACAGGAACAAAAAGCTGCCAGATAAGGGAGGGATGAAACATGCTAAAGATACATGTGGTTCAAAAGACCCCAGCAGCCTTCTCTCTAGGGATCTGTATAGTAAGAATGTAAACTAGATTTATCTGTGAGAAAAAAGGGCCATTTTCCTGCTCTGCCAAACAAGCTCCATAAGAAGTGAGCTATCGAATGGTCTGGCTGAATGGAAACCATTCCCGTACTTTGTCCCCCACTTAGCTTCTCATATTGTTAACAAAATGCACCATCCTTAAACCTGGCATAGAAGGGGCCGCAATATTTTAGAATCATATGGGCTTGTACTGAAGTATTCAACATTGAACAGGGGCCCTTACTTTCCATCCTGCCTTTTGATACTGAGAAAGAATAGCTATCAATAGATTTCTAAAGAGTTAAAGAAGCATCCACAGCTCAAGGGAGCCTGCGGAACATTCTCTGTAGTAACAGAAAAAAAAAAAAGAAATCTCAAGGCCCAAGGCTGCTGTTCCCACTCTGGCCATTGTGCAGGTATTTCACAGCAATTATTCTCAGGATAAGCAACTCACCTCTCTGCACTTGCCCCTAAATGCTTTGAGTGCTGGAAAATATGCAAAGACTTTACCAAAGTGGGCTCAATCCCATGTAGTATGAGTGCACAATCATATACTTGCCTTGCCCAAATTATTATGTTCTACAGCAATTTCTCGAAAGAAGAAATAGACATAGTTTCCATATTCTATGGCATGAAGAAAGTGTGGCTCTGAAAGAGAAATTGAAAACAAACTGGTTCCTAAAGGATAATTCAGTTAGTATCAGACCCTGACTGCCAGGCATGACTGACAGATGTCACATTGCTACATTCAAGCCAAGAACTCTCCTTGGCCAGCGAGTCTGTGGAGTCCCAGTATGGGTGTGTTGAAGCTTCAGGGAACCCAGAGTCTTTAATGTTAGCTAATGGACTAGAAAAAGCCTACAGGGAAATGAACTACAACAAAGGTCTTTGTTTCAACAGATTTATTCATTAACCTGTAGTTAACTAGGGAAGGAAACTTCTTACGTTGAAAATAAAAAAATCTTGATTTCTAGACTCCAAAGATCAAAATAACTCTGCAGATACGAACTAATGATTCCCAGGGTTAACTTTCCAGGGTAGGTTGATGGAAGTGGGCAAGGATTATTACATGCATTTAGAGTTAGGCAAATGGCACACAGAATTTAGATCTTTTTTTTGAGGTCACCTAGGATAAAAATCTACTTTCCTGACATGGCTACTGGTCTCCTCATCCCCCATTAATGCTCCCGTTCACAACCAAGGCAGCTTGTACTTGGCTCTAAATAAACAATATAAGGTCATGCACTGAATTTCCTGATGCCCAGGTCTCCTGTTCCCACTCAGCTATGTTACTTCCCTTGGTGATCTCACAAAGCTGTTCTTCAAAGATACCTTTGATCCACTTGGAATCATATTTTATAGTACGAAGGGCAGATCCATCGCCCATGCTTCGATAAATAACAGCATCACTGGCCAAGAAGTCAGCCACTGTGGCAGAATACAGCTTCCCATCTGAAACCAAAGTTATAATTTAGATAGAATAGCCATAATTATCCTAAGTGTGTTATCTTACATAGTGTATTATATCCTTTGGAGTGATTTCACCTACACTATTGCTACATATACAAATAAATCTAAACCCGATGCTCATAATCAACCTGTGACAGGTTGACCCATGGTATTATCTAAGTTTACAGATGAGGGATCGAAGCATCAGAAAGTTAAGCTGGGGCTTCCCTGGTGGCGCAGTGGTTGGGGGTCCGCCTGCCGATGCAGGGGACACGGGTTCGTGCCCCGGTCCGGGAAGATCCCACATGCCGCGGAGCGGCTGGGCCCGTGAGCCACGGCCGCTGAGCCTGCGCGTCAGAGCCTGTGCTCCACAACGGGAGAGGCCACAACAGTGAGAGGCTCGCGTACCGCAAAAAAAAAAAAAAAAAAAAAAGTTAAGCAACTTATTCAGGGTCACTGGCCTAGTTAACAACAGAGCCAACTGTCAGAATACTTATAATATGCTCACTTTTAATTCCTCTTTTTTGAAAACTAGTTCATAGCTTTTAGTCTTTGAAACACCTGTGTCAAGGTAGCTATCCTAGTTATGAGCTATTTTCTTCCTTTAAATTCCTTTTGCACCTTCAATGTCATTATTCATTTATATTCATTACACTAAAGAATCTTACCAGCAAAAAGGGCAACATTGGTTTGTCTGGCATCAAATGGGCACCTTGCCAAGCCACTAATTTCTTCCCCATCATACTCTAAGGTATTCAACTACAAAAGAAAAATAAATAGCTAGTGTCATATCTGTTCAATGTACATGTTTGAAGGCAATACTGCTTTATTTGCACTGAAATTCTATGGGAAGAATTCTGTCTTTATTCCTCCATAGCATTAGAGATAAAACAAATTACTGGGTCTATAGGAGAAAGGATTTGACACTAACGACATTCCAGTAAAGGAAGAAAAGTTGATTTTAAAAAAGCACATTGTATAAAATATACTTACCCTATAGTATCTACACATGGGATTAAAAGCATTGGTGCCACAAACAAAAACCATCTCATCGTTTCTCGGAACAAATACTTTAATAAAGTTGTGGCATTCATCCTAAAGAAAGTAACAATTACATTAACATTAGACATTCCATATGCTTACACTGTGGGCTCAAGCCCCCATAGAGACTCAATCTAGTAGGCACTTGTTTGTTTCACTTACTTTATGTTTGCCTTTCATAGCACAGTTTTCTCGATCCTGTTGTCTTGACCGCCATGTCAGTTTCTGTATCAATCAAGCAAACCACAGTTCAATATTTTAAATATTGAGGGGAGAGGGACATTACCCAAGTTCTGAGGGAATGCAAATAAATTTGCCAACTACACTTGCTCACCTTGTTTGGTATTACTTCTGTTTTGGGGATTTCATTTAAGTTTACTGTATAAACTTGATCCCTGTTGGAAACAAGGCAGTAAGTCATATCATGTGAATACATAAAAATGTTAAGCTGATTCTTATTTTATTTTTACAGATCTGCTTTTATTGTGTTTTAGAGATCATTTGGATTTTCTCTGTCTCCAACAAAGTCAACAAAGAGTGCTTTTTCCTTAGTAAGTTGCTTTTATATATCACTGTGGTTAGGGAGCAAAGAAAGTTCTTCAGGCATGGGTCAAACTGCTACTTGGTATTAGCACAGACATACTTCTAATGTTTGCTTGAATAATTCCAAGTTAAAAAAGAATAAAGAATGATTTTTTTCTGCTGCTGCTTTAGGAATAAAGAATGGTGTATGATTTCTTGATGGCAGTAATAAAATAAGACTGCTAAAAGTTTTTGCTATATTTTGTTCCTGGTACACAACACTGACTCTTCCAGGTGAATATTTTTGACTACTTGCAAGTTTTGATCACAATCACATATTAGTTTTTCATGAACTAGACACATTAATGCAAGCACCACAAGAGAAAAGAATTTTAATCTAATAAACCAACGAGAGGAAAATTACCTGCCAGCAATATAAAGTGTGTCTCGAATTTTCAACATCAGCTGAAAGTCCAGCCTATGCTGTGATTCATTGCCTGAAGGGCGTCCTCTAAAAACCGGATATTGCCTTGAATCTGCAAGTAAAAATGGGCTAAACCATCAGTCAGGATTACGGAGCTGAAGAATTGATATACAGCATTGATTAGCTGTATATACTAGTTGTAAAAGGGTTTTAACTAAATTCCCCTCTTAAGGTCTTGAATATGAATGAATAAAGGACAGTGAATGTCAGCAAATGGTCTTTTTCTTTTAACTGAAAACATATAACCTCTATATGGGTTGCTTTAGAAAAGCACCTAACTAAACTGTCCCATTTTCTCCAGACACTTGGAAATGATTATGGATAAATTAGTACGTAAAACATTATAAAGACATAAAACTCTCTCTCTCTTTCTAAAAATGAATATGCTTAGAAAAATCAAAACCCAAAAGGCTTCCTTCTTAGAAAAGGAGAATGTTCTTTAGATTACTTACAGTGATAGTCAACAGTATTAAGGGGTTCATCGTCTTCAGGAAAGCTGACTGCTCTCAACTGGGAAATCATCAGAAGCAGCATGTAGGCACAAAGCAGGAAGAACCTCATGGTGGGCCAAGATGAAATCAGAGCAGCCCCTCCTCAGAAATCCCACTTAGCTATGGGAAAACAGAAATAGTTTGGAAAGATCTCTATGCTGTGATGAAACTGTTTTGTCATTTGCAATCAGCTCAATTTTCACCACCAGCTCTCCAATGCCCCCTCCCATCAGAAAGATGGCAGTGGTGGAGGAGGTATCTCTGAAAACACAGGCCAAAGATGGAATCATGCCAAGTCTGATTAAAGCATCTGGTGAGCATATTGAAATTTTAGGCCAATTTGCAAGAGTTTTTGAGGTAACTACATATGTTATCACAGCAAAATCACCAGAACCACAAACAGAAATGCTGGTTGCTGATAAGAACATGGGCAAAGTTGGGATTAGAATTTTAATTAAACTCCAGTCTGCTTCCCTTCCCCCATCCCTGAAATAAATCCAGTACAAATCATCTCTGCCCCCTCCCCTGTAAAATGCCCAGGCTGCCTTGAGAGTATCCAAGGAGCTGATAGTCCTGTTACCCCTCACAGCCCCTTGAGGCTTGCCAAATTCCCAGCATTATTTAAGCCCTACCCCTAAATTCTTAAGTAGAACAGTTCCCTAAGCTTAGAAAGAACAACATGAAAGTAATGACATGAATGACCTTGAATGAGGGTGGAAGAGAATTAAAAGAAATGAAATGATTTCATGATCAATCAATCAAGCAGAGAAGGGGCCAGGATGAAGCAGCACAGCTGACACCAGATGACTGGGGAAGCCTATATTTTTACATAAAACCATTTGGACACAAACCAATTCCCTAAGTATGCCTGTCCTCTTAGCTTTATTAAGCTTTAGAGACATACAGGGCCTTAGGGACCATCTAGTTCAACCCCCTCATTTTTCAGATAAGAAAACTAAGACCTAGAAAGACGAAGGGACTCGCTGAATTTCATGGAGCTACTTAGGGGAAGATCAGAGTCCAGACTCACATCACCTGAGTCCCCCATCCAGGCCCTTTTCATCAAATTAGATAATGAAATTAAATGGCTGGGTTTTTTTTTTTCTTAGAAAATATAGCACTCCAAAAAAATCTTTCGGGGGGGTAATGAATACACTCATTATCTTTACTGAAGGGATGTTTCATAGGTGTAGGCATATGTTAAATTTTAACATGTTGTACAACTACATATGTGCAGTATATTGTATGTCAGTATCTCAACACAGCTTATAGTGTTAATTGTAAAATATTAGCTGCAAAAATCTTTAAATGTTATTAATTTATTAGAAAAATAAATTAAGGACCTACTGGGCCAATGGGTATGTCTGTGAAACTGTAAAACCTCTGCTTTGCAACAATATCACTCCTTCTTCAACAGAAACTGTCACTTATAGATACTATACTGAACAGTAAAACATTTAGCTTTAGCCTCAATCTCATATATCTAAGAACTTTAGGTGTGATCATGAGAATCACTTCAAATTCTGGGGGAGTACAACCGTTCAACTAAGTACTTACCATGCCTCTTTCATCTTCTTAATGTCAAAAACACAGATGCACACACATGCATTCTATACAACACTCTCAGTATTTGTCTTTCTAACTAGAGTAGAAGCCAAGTATGTATATGTGGAATTTAGAATCCTAGTTTTTCAAAAAGAGAGAAAAATATTGCAATACGATTTTTCTCAATGGACAACTAATCCAGCAGTAAGTTAACACACTTAAAATACTATATCGCTTATATGTGGAATCTAAAAAAATGGTACAAATGAACCTATTTACAAAAGAGAAATAGAGTCACAGATATAGAAAACAAACTTACAGTTACCAAGGGGGAAGGGGGACTAAATTGGGAGATTGGGATTGACATATACACACTACTATATATAAAATAGATAACTAATAAGAACCTACTATATAGGACAGGGAACCCTACTCAGTACTCTAATGACTTATATGGAAATAGAATCTAAAAAAGAGTGGCTATATGTTTATGTATATGTATAACTGATTCACCTTGCTGTACAGCAGAAACTAACACAACATTGTAAATCAACTATACTCCAATAAAAATTAATTAAAAAAAAAAAAAAAAAAAAAAAAAACCTGGAGGGTTTTTGGAAAAAAGCCTGCAAAAAAGCCTGGAGGACTGGGCCTTGCGGCAGCATCATTCTATACTCTAGTTGAAAGAGTGTGGACTTTGGTGGCAATGGGACTGGGGCTTGAATGGAACTCCACCACTCACCAGCTAATTGACCTGGGAAAGGTTCTTCGATCTCTCTTAGCATTAATTTCTAAAAGAACTAAAAGCTTGGCACCTACAGCTTCTCAGCAAAGTTAATCTTCCTTGCCCACTTCCTACAGGACACCATGTATATGACCAGGTTGACCTTAAGAATATGAGCAAAGTCCGGGAAAAAGATATCCTAAAATATTAAAGCTATTTGGCCAGTTTTTTTCCCACAAGTGGATAGTCAGTTTAAAATACGAAATGACTGCTTTTAGAATAAATTTTACAACTTGAGCCTATTTATCAAACCTAGAAAAAAAGTAAAAAGCAATCACTAACAATCCTACCATCTCAACCCAACAACCGTAATGATTTCATTCTAATCTTCTTGCCACACACACATATTTTCAATCATGACAAAATGACCTCTTTCAATCTACCATTTTTCCTGAAGCAGCGTCTTCCTGTCTTGCTTTTCCACAGTGTTTTCCCATTTATAAAGACCCTAAAGAAGATGTGGTATATATACATATACCACATATATATGTATACAATGGAATATTACTCAGCCATAAAAAAGTGAAATAATGCCATCTGCAGCAAAATGGATGGACCTAGAGATTATCATTAAGTCAGACAGAGAAAAACAAATATCATATGATATTGCTTATATGTGAAATCTATAAAAAAAAGATACAAATGAACTTATCTACAAAACAGAAATAGACCCACAGACATAGAAAACAAACTTATGGTTACCAAAGGGGAAAGGGGGGGATAAATTAGGAGTTTGGGATTAACATATACACACTACTATATATATAAATAAACAACAAGGACCTACTATATAGCAGAGGGAAGTATACTCAATATTTTGTAATAATCTATAAAGGAAAAGAATCTGAAAAGGAATATATATATATATATATATATATATATATGTATAAGTGAATCACTCTGCTGTTCACCTGAAACTAACACAATATTTGTAAATCAACTATACTTCAATAATAATTTTTAAAAAGACCCTAGACATTGAAGCAGTGTAAAAATATGAAATATTGCCCTAGGAATTAAATTCTGTTATTACATCAATCCCAAACTGGATGTTTCTGCTGGGTTTCAGAGGAAAAAACCAGAAACACCAATGAATCCTAAAGAAACACAGAAATATCTGCATGAACCCAAGAAGGTAGTTCTGTGAATCTTTCTCCACTAGGACAGGTAACTGAACGGTTCACATTATGTGGGCAGAGCTTCCATGCCCCAGACAGCAAGGCAGGGAGGGGCCCTCACCCAGAAGAGTGTCTTTCACAGCTGTGATTCCAGCATTGAGATTGACGGTGGAATCACTGCTGACTCACTGGTAAGCACCAAGCTGCTGGCTAAGCCATCATTTCCTGTAACTCATTCATCTGACACTGCAGAAAGCAATTTCTCCCTATACCCCACCCCTCACCAATCTCATCCTCCAAAAATAAAACCCCACCACTAATTACTTCCTGTCCCTGCATAAAGCTTTATTTAAAAAATTACTCTCAGATTTGCCACAGAACTTATAAATGGAAGCATTTAATGTAAAAACATATATCAAAGCAAAGCTGAGTAGGGGAGGTAAGAATCTGGAAATACCCAAGAAAAATGTACCAGGAAGGAGATTTATTTGCATGTAAACCCCTCAGAATACTTTGTTCTCACCTTATTTAAGGAAGTATCCCAGGATTCCAGGGCTCGGTGAAATCATCAAACCAGTTATGTGGAATGAAGGCAAGACATGAGGTAGGACAAAATGTTGGAAAAGAACCTAGACCTTGAGGTTAGAAAGATCTGAGTACAAACTTGCTTGTGCCATTGACTTCCTGGCTCTGGAACCTTGTTTAAGGTGAATTAACCCTTTAAACATGTTTCCTCATGTGTAAAATAGGGATAACTACCTTTACTACCTCATAGGTTCTTCTGGGGATTAAATGAGATAATCTATACAAAACATCTAACGCAGAACCTGGCCTATGATAAATCTCTAGTAAATCTTACTGAATATTATCATGACTATTATTGTTAGATCTTATGGTGCAAAAGGGCCAAAAAAATAGATATGTTTACTCTTTTATTTTGTACAGCTATTTATTTACAACTGTTTATATACATCATCATAACAATAATAGAGGTATTCTTAGAGGATAATGTAGAGCTTCATAGACATAGGTGCCTCCAAGAAGGAGGAGGGAACCACCTTCCTTACGTGTAAGCTTATAGTAAAGAACATACCTATATGAGGTTATTCCTTTCAGTGAGAGAGCAGGGAATCTGAGTAAGTATATTTTGGATTTTTTTTTTTTTTGTATGGGCTTCCCCCTTACATTCTTGAGTTTAAACCTAAATATAATGAGGATAACTCTTAAAAGGAGTTCAGAGCTGCCAAGATAGCCAGGGCTTGAGTGACAGAGACTATAAGTTTTTACACAAAATGCTCAACATTCAAGCGGCAATTACTAAACATTCCAAGAACTAAGATTAAGAGAGAAAAAAGACATAGAAAATAGGACCACAGGTAACCCAGGTATTAGAATTCTCATATATAGTTTTAAAAAGTAACTCTGTTTATTTTGTCCAAGAAAAAAAGGTGACAAGATGGAGAATTTCACCAGATACCTAGAATCTATTAAAAAAGAATTAAATATAAATTCTACATCTAATAAGCACAGAACTAAAGCTTCTTAATAGATGTGTTTAGCAACATATTTCTTATAGCTGAAGAAAAGATTAGTGAACTGAAAGATAGGTTAATAGAAAATACCACACAGAAACATGGACAGCAAAAAGGTTGGAAAAAACAGACCAGAGAGTAAGAGACACACAGGATCTTGTGAAAAGATGTCACATATGGGAGTCCCTGAGAGTGAGGAGAGAGAGAAAAATGGACAGAAGCAATAACAGACAAGATAATGGCTGCAAAACTGATGAAAGACCATAAGGCAATCATTAAAGGAGCACTAAGAACTTCTAAATACGAAGAAAAAACACACTTAAATATATCATAGTCAAGATGCTAAAAATAAAAATTTTTTAAATGTTAAAAGCTAAGATAGTTTACCTTCAAAGAAGCAGGAATACCGACAGATGACTTATCAATAGAAATGATGGAATTCAGTAGACCACAGAATGACATTTTTAAAGTGCTGAAAGAAATTACATTTCAAGCCTAGAATTCTATAATCAGTGAAAATATTCTTCAAAAATGAAGCAAGATAAGATGTTTAAGATAAGCAAAAACTGACACATTTATTGTTAGCAGGTCCAAACTAAAAGAAATACTGAAAGGAAGTTCTTTAAGCAAGAGAATTTATAGGGTTGGTTAATACAAGTTCTTTTTATGGTTACAGAATAGTGGCCAAATTTGAAGTTAATGAATCCCAGATAGAGAAATTGATCTATAGTCTGTCTCTCTTAAAGCTATATTAGTTCAAAGGAAATGAGAATTCAGAAATGCAGTAGGCCTACTTAATTTTCTCCGCAGTCCAAAGAACCCGGAAAGAACCATGCTGATTTTAAATCCCTGGCTCTCTTCTGGAAATGCTACTTCTCAAAGAGGAGCTGTTTAGACCCTCATACTCCCCCTACACCTCAGGATCTGACAGTGGAGTTGCTTCTGCCCAGTTTCCCAGTATTTCTTCTAGACTTTGGGCCTCCAACCTTTTACAATAAAATCCTGTGCTTACTTGAGGTTCTGCCCCTCCTCCTTTCTTTTAGCTGATAACTTCCCAGTCACTTTCTCTAAGAAAACCATTTCAAAGACTTTAGCAGCCCTGGTCCATGGTTCCACTCTTGGACTTATCAGCTATAGCTTCTTCACCTCAAAAATCAGGAAGTCAAGCAGTGCATGCTTTGATCCCAAACTTCTGTCCCTCCAGCTCGTTTGACTGCTTTCACCAGACTACTCTTCCTTCTCATCAGGGCCTTCAGTCTACTAACTGCTCTCCTCTCTTCTCCTAACTTCTAATCCATTATTCATCCCCAGTCTTGCCATACCACTTTATCCATCTTATATGTAATATTCGGTAGTCAACCACTTCAATAATACTTTTGCCTGTACTCTAGACTCCCTCATCCCTTGTTACTGTGTCAGACTTTCTTGCAAAGTTTCTACCTAGGATGAACACAGCCTTCTGCACCTTCCCCAGAGCAGCTGAGCTGCTGTAGGGAAGACAAGCACGGTCTGCCGCAATTTGATATGTACTAATGTCACAGAATTCTTGACCACCAACTACAACTCACACTATAAAACTGTGGGGATCCTATGTTTCTCTACTAGATTTGCCCACACCCCAAATCAGTAAGTTTAAGCTTTCCCCATTCACCTCAAGGCCCTCATCTCTTCTCCCTCCTCATAGCTACTTCACGTAGAAAATAAAGCTGTAAGTTAGGAACTTCCTCAATCCTTCCTTCCTCCTTCCCGTTATGAAGAACATCAACCTATATGCTTCGTCATGAAGTTTTTCCTCCTTCTCTCCTGTTTTAAGAGGATTTCACTCCCCAGCTCCCCTCCATGTGCTTTAAACCCAACCCCTTCTGTTTTTCCTGGAACAGAAAAAAACATGGATTATATTCTCTTCCGGCATGTTCTATAAATTTTTATTGCTTAAATATTATCCATCAGCACTTAAATTTGCCCACACCCCTCTCATCTCAAAAACAAAAAAGGTGAAAAAGCTCTTGTCACCCCAGACCCTTCTCTAGTCACCGCCTATCTCTTTCTTTCCATTTCCAGACACTGACAAAAAGTTTTTCATTCTCATTGTTATCATCTCCTCACCTCCCACTCAGTCTTCTACTTCCTCTGTTCTAGCTCCTCTCTCAGTAACATCTTTTAGTAAAAACACTGATGACCTTCAGGTAGCTCAATGCAATGGATACTTTCCAGTTCCACCTCATGTAATCCCTCAGTAGCTTTAGATGCAGTTGACTGTCCACAGCTTTTTAAAGCACTGTGGTTCCTTGCTTTGCCTTTTACCACATTCTTCTGACCTTTTCCCTACTTTTCTGTCTGCCCCTTGTTTGTCTCCCATTCATTCGGTAGATGAAACAAGAATGAGCTTTTCAGAATATAAACCCCATCATAGAATCTCATAATCCTCCAGGAACTTCCTATTACTCTTAGGAGAAAGTCCAGATCTTTGCAATGAGGCTTTAGGGCAGTTCCTGTTCTGAGTCCTGGCTCCCTCTCCAGCCTTATCTTGAGTCTCTCTCCCTCTTTACTCATGCTTCTACCACCCTGGCTATGGTTCTGGCCCTGGAATGTGTCATATGCCATCTACTTCCACCAGGCCTTTGCTCCTCCTTTCCCTCTGGATGGCCCTTCTTGCCTCCCATCCTTGGTCTAGTTAAGTCCTCCTAGTTCTTCAGAGCCCGAAGAAGAGTCAGTCCCTTGGGAGAAGCAGGTCTCACAGTTGTCAATACTTGATACAACTGTGAATAAACTGTAAATGAAGGAAGAAACAAAAGAACTAGTCATGTGTCCTGAAAACTACCAGCTCTGCTAAATTTCTCAGGGCAAGATTAGCATTTTGGATTCCTGCCCGATTTAGATTTATTTCATACTGTTAAACAAAACAACAACAATAACAACAGAGAGCAGCAGACCCAGGGAGGATGAGCACCCTAGGTTCTGCTCCCAAAGAGCATTCATTCTTTTATTTGAGTGTGCTGTGAACTACAGGAGAGAAGTGGGGTGGGCCTGGAGCTGCAGCAAAGGGCACCATTCACTCCACAGTCTATGAAATTCCAGGGGGCAGTGTTCACATTGCAGTCCATGAGAAGGACGGCCCATGGAGTTACAGGAGTTATAGGTCTACGGCCTGACAGCCCCACATGACAAAACGGAAAAGGAGCAACGGGTTTAAGTAGATTGAAAAAGAACAAAGAGAAGGAAGTTAATTGCTATTCCTTGGAACCTACCAACAAACGGAGGGTTGTAATTGAAGGTCAACTACAAAAGAGAAGTTTATGTTTATAGAGCATTCACGTTTTTAGATACTAGGCAGTGCGTTCTGTGTAGGACTATGGATTTTAATCTGTGCTCAACATCAGTATTTAATGAGAATGGTGTGACAACCAAGGTGACAGCATAACCTCTGGAGTATAAGAAGGTGAGAAGAAGAGATGATGATACAGATTCCAGGAGACCTCTTAGCAGAGTTGGGGCAGGGTCCTCTGGGCACTTCTCAGCAGCTTGGGTAGCTACTTACATCCAGGCTCACCAAGTGATTCTTTTTTTTTTTTTTTTTTTTGCAGTACGCGGGCCTCTCACTGTTGTGGCCTCTCCTGTTGCAGAGCACAGGCTCTGGATGCACAGGCTCAGCGGCCATGGCTCACGGGCCCAGCCGCTCCGCAGCATGTGGGATCTTCCCGGACCGGGGCACGAACCCGTGTCCCCTACATCGGCAGGCGGACTCTCAACCACTGTGCCACCAGGGAAGCCCTCACCAAGTGGTTCTTGACTGATGGAGTCTCTTGGGAGAGCATCAGCTCTCTCATTTAAGGAAGCTCTACTGTCACCCCCACTGCCACCATCCCCCCCTCGGCCCGATCTTCTCCTGCACAAGGGCTTGGGGACCAGGGCACCATGTAGGAACAAATATATCCTCCCTGACCCTGGGCCAGGAAGAGGTTTCTGAAAGGCCCTTGACTTCGAGACCCTTCCTCCCTCTGGGAACTTGGGTGCCCAGGTGAGAGGAAGAGGCTTCCTGCACTGTTCTGTTAATGACACTTTAACAACTTAAAACATTGCCCTCTGGCACTTTGAGGAAATGACAAAGCAGCTTTCTGACTCACCCCCCAACACAGCTGAAGCCCTGCTGACACACCAGAATCTGTAAGGATGTACGTTCTGATGGAGCAGGGAACAGTCAGTCTGGAGGATTGGGAGCTTGGAAGCATAAGGAATGTCAGGGCTGCTTCTCCCACTGACACCAGCAGCAGGAGAGGAAGGGACCAGGCACCAGCAGATCTGGGGTCATGGACTTGCTATGTGACCATGGACAGGAAACCTCACATTTTGGGCTTGAATTCTTCATGTAATAAAAGGGAGATAAATTGAAAGTGTAGGAGCACTTTTTCTCAGAGTCCATGAGCTCCTTCTGAGGGCTGGAGGGCAGAATCCAACTTCCCTGCCTGCTCAGATAAACATCCTGGTGTAATACCCACCGCTCCCGCGTTCTTTCCCCTCCACATACCAGCATCTCAAGTGGCTCGCATCACAAACAGTATCTCCCTGATCCTGAGGCTGCCTCCTTGATCTCCCTGTCTCTCACCCCTTCCCCAGCCAAACTGCTTTGAAGAGACGTCTCAGCCCACTGTCTCCATTTTCTCACTTTTTATTAAATTTTTAACTCAGTTCAGTCTAACTTCAACTTTTGCCCATCAATCACCTTACGGTCAAATCCAACTCAATCCTCTTTTTTTTTTGGCCGCGCCTTGCAGCACACGGGATCTTAGTTCCCCGACCAGGGGTCGAACCGAAGCCCCCTTGCGGTGGAAGTGTGGCGTCCTAACCACTGGACGGCCAGGGAATTCCCTCAATCCTCATTTTAAATCTTCTTTCATCTCCCTGAAGTATTCAGTCATGGTGGTCCCTCCATCAGGTCTTGAAGCTCTACTTTTGGCTTTCATAGTTATCTCCTCACCTCTCTAGCTACTCCTTGTCAGCAACCTTCCCAAACTTGTCCGAACATGCCCACCCTTAGATGTAGTTCTTCATGGTTCTGTTCAGGCTCTCTGAAGATTCACCCACATTACACACAACTTCTCCACTACCACTGATTAATTGATGAATCCTCACTCACTCCACATGCCCAGCAGAGATCATACTTCTCTGCTCCAGATCCAGCTTGCAACTCTCTTGCTAACTATTTCAGCTCATAAAATATAGGCAACTAAAATTGGTAAGGTGCAAATCTGAACTTCAGATACTCTGTCTTGACTTGTACTACTGCTAAATTCCCTACAGAGGGCAGGCTCTGAGCTCCAAGTGTTTGGGTTCAAATTCATGCACTATCACTTACCAGCCATGTGACCCTGGGCCTGTCACTTCACCTCTCAAAGTCTCAAGTTTTCACACATAAAATGAAGATAATTTAAGCACTAACATTACAATGATTTAATGAAATAATCTGTGTAAAGCACGTAGCCAAACCCTTTGCACCTGGTAAGGATCCAACAATTACAATTATTATTATTATTGTTGTTAGTAATATTTTTAAGATCCTACTCAGTCTCTGAAGCCTTAAACCTGGGAGTCACCCTAGATCTCTCCCCCTCCATCATCCTGTTTCCAACCTGTCAGTACATCCTGTTAATTTCTCTTTTCATTGTTCTAGAATCTACCCTGAACTGGTTTCTGCCCTCCTAGACTTTTAGTTTATTCTCCACAAAGCCACCAGAATAATCTTTTCAAAGCACAAATAGCATCATGTTACTTCCTTGTCTAAAAACAATTTTATGGTTCCCGAAGGCCTCTATGATAAGGTCCAAATTTATTTCCAGGATTTACAAGGTCCTCCACAATTTGATTCTTGCCAGCTTCTCTGTTTCAGCTACTAATGCTTCCCAATCTTCGTCCCAAAGTAGCGTCTTCTACACATACTATTATCTCTCAAAAGCCCTTCCTGGAAATTGTCTACTTAGCAGATCAGAATGTCCCTGGCCTTTGCCCCTTTCCCATTCTTCCAACTACCCCAAATCCTGCTCCCCTGGGTGCTCTGTTCCCCTCAGGATGACTAATCATACTATGACACTGTAAAGACTTCTATTACAGAACTCACCACCTCATCATCATGTTACTTATTTTTACATTTTTCCCTACTAAACTGGGCTCTGCTCGAGATAGTGGGTACGTAGTATTTGTCCTCTTTATCCTTTGCATGAGGCACAGGGCCTGGAATGTAGGAGGTCCTCGGTCATTATGTAAAGGATAGAGAAAAAAAGAAATAGATGGAGGCTATACACGTGGTGACTCAGCTGTGGTGGCGCAGGTGCCACGGCTTGAACACCTTGTCACCATTGCCCCAAACACCTGGAGTCTTGGGTCTACCATTTCCCTGCAACAGCAGTAGCACACAACCCTCATCAGCCCCAGGCGTTTCCAGGTGCTCCAAATCTAAGAGGTTCTTGCAAATGGCAACAGATGCCTCCTTTCACACCCTCCCATCATTAACAAACTGCTCTTTGATCCCGGAGGCATGGGCAACACAGGCCAAAAGAGTAAGTGATTTCCCTCACCCCCCCACCCCCACTGAAATTCTGCCTCATTTTGCAGCTTTCCCAGAACAAGGAAAGGAAAACTGAGCTGTTCCTGAAATTAAAGAGTGGCATATATGGAACTGGCAGAGAAGGAAGTCTGTTGACTCCCCACTACCCAACAAGGAAAAATAAAATAAAAATCAACCTGCCTAATGGCTGACTGATGCTGGAGATTCTGCAATGGGAAATTCTTTTCTTTGGCTGACGGGCTTTTTTCCAGTTATAAAGTATGTAGTGCTGGAGCGTAACATAAGCCAGAAATCAGTATGAATGCATTTGTAAGATCTTTCCTTGGGGCTAGATTCTGATAGAAGAGAAAAGAAAGAAAGGTGGCAGTAGACACCATGGAAGGCAGAAAAGGGCACACTGCAGGGTATGGAAGCCTGCTGTGTTCTTTATTAATGCCTTGCTTTTATAATCAATGTCTTCCTAAAAGTTGGGTCAGTTTTGTTTATTTTAATTATATTTTACATGCATGAGGAAAGCTGGCTATTTAAAGAAGTTTTCTGAAAATTAAAGCAGCTCTTATGTCAGGTTTTCATTCTAAGTCTAGGTTTTCTTAAAGCAAAGCATACCAATATCTCCATCAGTAATGCTTCTGGTCAAATATTAATAATTCAGAAAGGAACTGCACTTAAAAGGAATTGAGCAGGAAGGGACAGAAAACAGGATCTAACCTGCCTCTGCCAAATTCTAAGCAAATCTGACCAGGAATCCCAGAATTCGACCTCTGATCAGAGCCATGGTTCAGGGGAGCAAAATTCTAGTGACACCTACAAGCCTACAAGACTTTGCCTGTCCATCCTAACTCAAGTCGGGTAACATTTTAAAGCTAAACTGACCTAGAAACAATCTTCATTTAAAGTGAAAATAACAAAAGAAACTAATGAGAGGATGTGTCCCATATCTAAGCAGAGAGAATCTGCTACCCCGGCAGATGACAAAACACATCAACCTCTTAAGAGATCAACATGAGGACCAGTTTTGCGAAAATATAAAATATAGGAACCATCTGCAATTGAAAAAAAAGAGAGAGAGAGAGAGAGAGAAAGCAGAAGGTTGCTGTGGCAGAAATGAGTACAATGGTGTGTCCTTTTTCCAGGGAGGACTGCAGGGCTTTCAAGGCTAACTAGTGACAAGAGACATTAAAAGCTTTTCCTGTGTTATCTCCTCCACAAGTGTGGTCCCTGCCAGGCTCGGCTGCTCCCCTTTGGCCTCCAGGAAAGGAACTGTTCTAGACAAAGGAAGGGCTCCTGGTTCCAAGGGATGACTGAGATGCCAAAGGACTCAGCCTGTTTTTGGAACATTGGCTTATTCTACTAGATCACCTGCTGGGGCTGCCATATGGCCTGCGCAGACATTCTGTTCAGGCTAATAGGGCCTGGGTCCATGCCTGGTCCTGCCTTCTGGGCTGGGATGACAGAAGTAAAGCATGTTTGTTCTGTTTCTACTGACTCGTCTGATGCCACCACTATGGAGCCATAGCTTTCAATATCCTGTATGGGGCCTGTTTTAGGTTTTCAAAGAACATGAACAATACCCAGGCAAGGGAGGATTGAGGATGGGCTGCTGCTACTATTCCTAGGAGATAAATTAAGGGGCTTAAGGTCCAAGAGTGGTAAAGCTGGTGCAGAACCCAGATGTCATGGGAGTCTATTGATGTATGTTTCTCATTCCTGCCAATGACAGGAATTTGCTCTACATGAAGAAGCTAATGTTTTCCTGTTTCATCTTCTGCAGATCACCTTATCAGAGGTTCCCAGGTGATGTCATGATTTCAAATAGCTGTTGAAGGGTTTACAGAAGGGTTAAATTTAACAACCTAGAGAAAGCAAAGTAGACTTAAAAAAAAATCTGTAAAGCCAAACATTCCTGGTCCAAGCACTATGGTTTCCAGTTGCCAAAAATATGGCCTTTGTATTTGCCCTCTGTATCTGAAAACACAGTAACAGCTGCTTGTCTATGGCAAATGTGGAGAATGATTACTAACTGTTCAGAAGGATCTACGATACAGCACTAACATTATCTGCATTCCATTAGAGAATTCAGTTCTGACTTGTTTTCAAAAATCCACTTCCTGGGTGAAGAGTACATGGGACCCTGCTATTGCTGCAACTTCCTGTTAGTTTATAACCATTTCGAAACAACTTCTAAAAATGTTATTTTGTTCTACTGATGGAAATGAGGTCCCCTGGTGAGGGTTCAGCCAACAGACCTGGACTAATAAATTGGCCCAAGTGAATTTTTATGTCCAGAAAAAGCTCTGCGAGGGCCCAGGCTGGGCCTGAGTCAGTTCACCTGTGACTCACCTGCAGCCCTTTGTCTGGGCTCTGTTATCTCACGTATCTATGAGCTTTTGAAACCTCTGGGTCCACAGAGGCAAAATGGGAGTCTAAGTAAATCTATGCCAACTGCTGAGTTTTACTGAATCTATTCAACACCGAGCGGGTATGAGAAAAGTTGGGCCCTTCCTCCTCTGGGGTGGAGCCTGAGTGAGTGCTGAGCAGTGGAGTACCATGATTTCGAACATGAACTCTGCAGCCAGAATGCCTAGGGAGGAGACCAAGCTTAGTCACTTAAGCAGCCTCGGGCAAGCTGCTTAACCGCTCTGTACTTCAGTTCCCTGTGAAGTGGGGATAACTAGCAGCTCCTTTCAGAGAGATGCTGTGAGGCCTGAGTGAGTTACCTAAAGAGCAATCTCTGAGCTCCTGTGATCATGTTCTGTGATCAGGTGAGTGCCAGGAAGCCAGTGCAAGGCTGACCACGGCACCACCTTGAGGAAGGGCTGCGGGGTCCACGCTATTGCTGGAGATAATTATGCCTCAAAGGTTATACTACCCTTATCTACATTTATTCTCGCCTCTCCTTATGGGGATGCTAATTTCACGCCAGACGTCAAACATATCAAACACACCTAGAGATAACAGGGGACTGAGCAATCTAGATTCTACTCTAGCAGCCAAAAGGCCGCACCTCCTCTGGCTTCAGTTTCCTCATCTATAAATGAAGGGTTGGGCTAGAACATCGACCATCTCTAAGGCCCGTCTAAGTCATTAGATTTTATTGATTCTGAGTTTGGTGCCTGGGTCGAAAAAGGCTCTTTACCGAAAGTAACAGAATTCCGAATTCACACTTCTAAATTTTTCCTATAGCACTGGCGTTGCCTAGGATACAAAATGCATGTGCTCCCTCTCTGAACCCCGAGACAGGAGAGCTGTGATCGCTGCCTCTGATCCATAACACCAAACCACAAATGGGCTCTGTAGTACAAACCAACTGATGTGTTGAACATGGAATGTGTCTCCACTGGCGCTTATGAATGTGGATGTGGCATTCTGACTCTATGCCAGATAGAATGGCAGAAGATGCGTTTTTTTCCCCCTCCTCCCAATCACGTGGTCTTGGAAATACTGCCTTTAGGCGCTGCCCTCTAGCTTCCCTGGCCCCAGGGGTGAGGTGGTGCGGCCTCTCCCACTGGTCAACAGATCATTTCCAATTTCTTCTTTAAATTGTGTGATATGCTTGTGGGAAGCTCAGCTCACATACACCAGGAAACTCTAGGTTTCTTAGCCCCTCTCTGTGTCCCCAAATGTCCTTTGTAGCTGATCTGATGGAGGTATTTCACTAACTTCTGTGTGTGAGGGTGTGATGAGGAACTCCCAGCTCTCAGTGAGACTCACCCCAGACCAGAGAGTTGGGCAACGAGCTTTCACTTTTATAGCATCTTGCACTTTTTAAAGCAAATATACCTTATCTATTTTAGTCCTTAAATGTTTAGGACAGAAATTATTATCTCCATTGAACTCCATGTCAGCTTCAAGAGAACAGAGATGAGGTCTGTTCCATTCTCTGCTTTATCTTTATAACCCACCATGGTGTCTGGTACCCGGTCTCTACTTAGTGTTGGTTGAGTTAGTGAATGAATCTCCACTGTATAGATGAGGAGGTAAAGAACTGCTTGAGGCCAGGCTGTTAATAAAAGGCTTCTGGGGGCTTCCCTGGTGGCGCAGTGGTTGAGAGTCCGCCTGCCGATGCAGGGGACACGGGTTCATGCCCAGGTCCAGGAAGGTCCCACATGCCGCGGAGCTGCTGGGCCCGTGAGCCATGGCCGCTGAGCCTGTGCGTCTGGAGCCTGTGCTCCGCAACGGGAGAGGCCACAGCAGTGAGAGGCCCGTATACCGCAAAAAAAAAAAAAAAAAAAAAAAGGCTTCTGGGTCATCTGTCTCTAGGTCCACTGCTCTTTCTATCACCTTAGTGGCTAATCTGAAGAGAGGCTCAAAGTGGATTTGGATAGAAAAAGAAAAACCAGGTTCCACAGTGACATTCAGCAGTGAGCTTACAAATATGAGGCCCAAGAGGGACCAGAGGTCAGCATTTGGATGTCATTTCTCTTAGATGACACCTCTTTTGGCACCCCAAACTGTGGGTATATGAATTCACTGAGTTCTAATAACAAGCCTGCTTCTCCTGTCTCTTGGCCTTTGCATGTGCTGCATCCACCCCCTCGAGTGCCTTTCTTGTCCTTTCCTCTTCCTTTATGTGGCCAATTCCTAATCAGAAATCACTTCCCACCAGGCTTTTCCCTCTTTTCCTCCTCCTGCCGCCAAAATCTGGGCTCACCTTTATCAGAGCACATAGCACACAATATTACATTTCCTTAGTTTCTCAACATCCTCTCCCCTCCCCCAGCCCCACACTGTGAGTTCCTTCAGTATAAGGACTGTGTCCTTTACAACTGTAAATACATTCCTTAAAAAGTGGTTGGCATATAGGTTTTTAATAGTTGTTGGTTAAATGAATTGATACATGCAACTCCGTTATCTTTTGAAGGAAAAAAAAAACTTAAAAAATCTCCAAAGAGCACTTTTCCCACTCATGGTGAAGTGCTAGCAACAGGTCATCCCCCAGGTCACCAGCAACAAACGCAGACACACGCCAGCGTGGAATGATGCTGCAGTATGCAGGGAAGGTGTTCTCTCTTACAGCTGCTGATCTGACCACAGTAAGACTGGGGCCTCCACTGATTTTGCTATCGTTGGGATGAATATATAGGACTTAACGCACCAATGATATTCTCTGTCCCATTTCCTACAATGACCAGTGCCTTGGATCTGGGGCCCCCAATTCTATCCCTGTCACAGGCGGCATCCTGGGGAGGTACAGAAAAAAGTGTTGCTTTACACATGCCAACGGGCTGAACATTGTTGAAACTAGTTACCTTTGGAGGGAAACGTGTGGCTGCCTTTCTGTTTCACCTCCTACCCATATTACAGACTCACAGCTCCTGGATAAAAAGGAAAGATTATCCAGCCAGGGGAGATGGAGGGGTTGAGGTCTTTTGTATAAAGGATACATGGACAAAAGTGGGGTTACAACCAGATTTAGTAGAGAACCCTAACCAGTACTTGAAGAAGAAAGATAGGAGGGACCTCTGGGTTTCCTCCAAAGTGGTTGTGTCTGTACCAAGCTGGGGAGAGAGGGAGAGCTGCCTCTTTCACATTGGATCATACATGCTAAGGTCCCAGACAGCCCTCAGGGTGGTGGGAACTCAAGTAGCGGCAGCCACTGACAGGCACGATCTTCAACCCCATGGAGGTGGGGCTCCTCCTTTCGAGGTGCCCTAATCAAAAGTTCCCAGGCCCTGAGCTCTGTCTCGAGTGATCATTTATACCTTGTCCGCTTACTGTGTCTTTTGCAGCATCCATCCTGCCAAAGGGAGGAGAAATGGAAGCCACTGTGAAGGAGCACAGGGGTCCCGCAGCAAGGGTACCACCCACCCGCAAGTGTGGGGTACAGCGGCCTCCCGCGCTCCCAGGCCAGCCCTGTTGCCTCTTTGGAGGTGAGATAAGGGGGCATCGGTGCTGACTAACTCACCGTGGTTTTTCAAAGAGAAAAGTGAGACACTGTGAGTAAAAATACTCTGTAAATTGTAAAGGTGCTATCCGAGTGTGAAGAAGTCGCATTATTATCAGTGCTTTATTTAGCTTCTGCTCAGGTAAATATTAACATGCCTATTTCCCTGCATGAAGCTATGCTGCAAGGCGAGGGCCTTGCTGGGCCTCCTGCTCTGGGCTCCTGCTGTTCTCTGGACCAAGAACACCTTCCATGGCTTCTCTGACTGGCAAGTTCCTATTCGTCCCTTAGGAGCCTTCACCAGTTTGAGCCCTTTTCCACTTCTCTCCTTTCACAACACTCCATCCATTTTGACTATGGGTTGACCACGGTGGGTAGCACTGGCCAGCTACATGCTTGTCTTTCTGATTAGACTGACTTCCTGGAAGGCAGGATCTATGACTCCTTAGTGGAAATAAGTTCACAGGCCACTACATGAAATATTTACCGTGACTGCTCCACTAAGAGAGCAGGGTTTGCTGGGTAACATACTCCTCTTGTGTTCATGGGACACACGTGGAGTTATGTGTAATATGCACATGCTAGAGACTGGAAAAGTAGAGGTGAAACCGATCACAACAAGCCGTGGCTGAATGCTAAGGAAGCACTAGGCATTGTGCTAAGCACTCCCTAGGAGGCTGGTGCTATTTTCCCAAATTTTCAGCTAAGGAAATAAAGAGATAATCTGTCTCCAGTCACAAAACTAAACAGCGGGGCTTAAGTCTATTTGACTCCAACGTCATCTTAATCACCACACCAGAAAAAGATAATGCAGAAGAGACAAAAAGGAGAGGAGAAAGAGGCCTTTGTAATTTATTAAGAAAAGCACACTGTCATATGTTTTTAGCTTGATTTATTACTGTTATTTTAAGATATGAACAGCACTCATCTCTTCTTCTAGTCTAATGACCTAGCAGGTAACTATAGCAGACAAATAAATAAAGATTCCATGAAACAAAAAACTAATAAGAGAGGAGTTTCATGCCAGAAGCAAGCGAAGATCCTGTCTCCCTAAGTCTTGGGAGTTGGTTTCCACCTCTTCTTCCTACCTCCACCTTTGAAGCAGTCAGGGGCCTTTTGTTTACCATCCCTGACCCAACATCAGCGCCTTCAAGTTGTTTCTGGGGGTGACAGGGCAGGGATGCAATGGGGACCCACCCCCAAAGTCAGGGAACCTCCTCGTTCAGGTGTTCCTGCGTGGACACAAATTGAGGGTGGAAAGCCTGCCAGGCCCCTCTCTGCTCCTTGGTCCCTCAGAGTTAAAGAAAGGCTCCCTTGAGAATCTCTTCCTTTAAGTGTCCTGCAGGCCATGCAGAGTGGATGAGAGTGGGGGTGGGCACGTAAGAAGGCAAGTCTCCACCTCTGAAGGCTTGTCTACTTCCTTTAGTAGACAAGTGGAAACTCTTATCCACAGCCCACCTCAACCCTGAGAAATGGCTGAAAAAGGGGGTCACTGTGGAAACCCACAGAAGGAGCCATGAGAGGATGGCCCATCTTCTCACCACGCCTGAGAATAAACACCCTCACACAATCCAATGAGGAAATGGACTTTAAGAATACTCTGGTTCCACCACCCATTAGCGGTGTGACCTTGGAAAAACTACTTCACCTTGCATCTGTAAAAAATAGAAAATAATTGGACTATCTTAAAGGATTGTTTTAAAGGTTACAGGCTTAATATTCAGAAAACCTTTAAAACTGTACCAGTCAAATAAGTGCAGTAAGTATTAGCTATTATTATGGTTATTCCTGCTAGTATCATTATTAGCATAACTCTGTTTCTGAGTGCCCTGCCCTGTGATAATTTAATCTTTTCTGAAGACCACCTCTGGTGATTTCAGTGTCTTCTTCTACGTTCCAAAATCTCTCTTGGAATGTTCTTTGGAAGACTGGACAAAGAAACTGCCTTTCCCTTTGCCTGGCACTAGGAATAGAAACACCTAAATAAACCACTCAGCAATCAGGTGAGATCCTCATAAATGCAACTGTCAGCACATTAGATGATAAATATTTTGCCACTATAAATGCAGCAAATATACTTAATGTCATTATTTTTTTTGAGATGCATCACATACTCAGGCCCACCTCTAATATCTATCTTAAAAGAAAAGAGCCATGACACAGATGATTGAAAGCCCTGAGACCTGGCTTCCTGGGGAAGGCTGGGGAGTGGAAGGAATGCTGCTAGATTTCCACAGTGGAAAAGTCAGTCAAGAGACACCAAACTGAATGACTGAATTCCTTGTTGTGGGAAAGGTGAGTTAGGTAAATGGAGAACTCACTCCTGGAGTATTCTAGAAAGCAAGGGTAGAGCCCAGTGCTATAATATAATACCTCCCAGTCCATGGTGTTTCAAGTATCTAGATTCTTAGCCTTTCAAAGAGCTAGAATACTGTATGGCAGTTTAAAAACATGGTCCCCAAATATTTTTATACTGTTCCCATTTAGAAGTGGGTGTATAGATCCTTCTTTTGAATCTGGGATATGGTTACCTGAATAACAGAATATGGTAGAAGTGATGTTATATCACCTTCTGGGCTCAGAACATAATGAATGGGCAGCTTCCACTTTCTGTTTCTTCAGACACTTTTTGAATCCAGCCACCATAGTAGGAGGAAGCCCAAGCTGCCTATGAAGCATTCACGAAGAGGCCCAGGTAGAGAGGGACTAAGGCTGTGGCTCTCAGCCCTAGTTGATCTCCCAGATGACAAGCAACACCCATGGGCTTCCCACATGAGTGGGCCAACTTGGAAATGGATCCTCCAGCCCCTAGTTGAGCCACCCAAGTTGATACAATGTAGAGCAGAAGTGAGTCTCTCTGCTGAGCTCTGCCCAGATTGCAGATTCATGAGTCAAATGAATGACTGAATGATTGCTGCTATTTTTTTTTTTTTTTTTTTGTGCGGTACGCGGGCCTCTCACTGCTCTGGCCTCTCCCGTTGCGGAGCACAGGCTCCGGACGTGCAGGCTCAGCGGCCATGGCTCACGGGCCCAGCCGCTCCGTGGCATGTGGGATCTTCCCAGACCGGGGCACGAACCCGTGTCCCCTGCATCGGCAGGCGGACCCTCAACCACTGCGTCACCAGGGAAGCCCCGATTGCTGCTATTTTAAACACTCGGTGTTGGGATGGATACTGCATGTTTTGGGGAGAATCCTTTCCTGGATCCTTTAAGGTACTCTCTGTGGCCTGAAATATTGCTTTTTTTGCTTTCTCCTCTTAGTCGAGCTGAAGACTGAAATTAGCTGTCAGAGCTGGATATATTGCAGAGACACAGGAAGCTGTTGGTCAGAATGTAGATGCTATGACAACTCCCAGTCTTCAGATTGTTTTTCTGCATGTCAAGCAGGACTAAACTTGTCCCTAAAATGTCTTATCTCAGTTTCTTAAAAAATCAGCCTTCTTGTTATTAATCAGAAATGCAAATTACATCAACAAGGTACAGTTTTACAAAATGCAAATGCCTTTTTTTTTTCTTAAGGATAAAATTTAATACTAGTAAATTGGGATGAAATCAATATATTGAACATGGCAGGGTAAATCAGTACAACCGGGCTTCCCTGGTGGCGCTGTGGTTGAGAGTCCACCTGCCGATGCAGGGGACACAGGTTCGTGCCCCGGTCCGGGAGGATCCCACATGCCACGGAGCGGCTGGGCCTGTGGGCCGTGGCCGCTGAGCCTGCACGTCCGGAGCCTGTGCTCCGCAACAGGAGAGGCTACAGCAGTGAGGGGCACGCGTACCGCAAAAAAAAAATCAGTACAACCATTTAGAAGACAATTTGGCAATGTGTACACATATGCTCCCATCCATGCATGCTAACAATACTAACCCTAACTCAGTAATTTTTACTTCTAATACTTTATCCTAAGCAAATGATCTAAAGTAAGAAGAACAAAAAAAGAACCTGTTAGAGGAAGATGCTTATTTATGATGGTGAAAAAATTGGAAACATTAATTTTCTAAACATGGAGTAGTTAAAATAAAAGTATATTACACCAGTCTCATAGAATATTATGCAACCATTCAGATGATAATAATGAAGACCAGTAATCCTCAGTTTATGATGTAATACCAAGTGGGAAAAATCAGAATATAAAATTGTATGTCCACTGATTACAACTCTATAAAAACAGAGATACATATAGACAAATATTAAAAGAGACTAAAGACAAAATAAGTGATTTAAGGATTTTTCCCCTTTAAAAACAATACTTTGTATTTTTTTTAACATTATAAGAGGAGAGATGGAGAGATGATCAATTAAAAATATAAAGTCGGGACTTCCCTGGTGGCGCAGTGGTTAAGAATCCGCCTGCCAATGCAGGCAACATGGGTTCAAGCCCTGGTCCGGGAAGGTCCCACATGCTGTGGAGCCCATGTGCCACAACTACTGAGCCTGTGTGTCACAACTACTGAGCCTGCTCTCTGGAGCCTGCAGGCCACAACTACTGAGCCCACGAGCCACAACTACTGAAGCCCAGGTGCCTAGAGCCCGTGCTCTGCAACAAGAGAAACCACTGCAATGAGAAAGAAGCCTGCACACTGCAACGAAGAGTAGCCCCCCGCTCCCCTCAGCTAGAGAAAGCCTGAGTGCAGCAACAAAGACCCAACACAGCCGAAGATAAAATAATTAATTACTTAAAAAAAGCACAACACTTAAAATATATATATATATATATATATATATATATATAAATATAAATATATAAAGCCACCCTCCAACACAAATAAGCTGAGCATTTTCTTGATGAAGGCACTTACTGCCCTTCTGTTGACCAAAGCCAAGAACTAACAGTTGGATCCTATGGAATATGTCTCTTGGAATATTATTTTAGTTGGTAACTTCCTAGAGAATAAGTCCTCTGTAATTTTAAATATCATATTTATACTCTGGGTGTTCAGTAAAAGAAAATGGAAGTAATTCAGAGATTTCAGTTAAATTAGCATGTCATAATTTTGGCTTTACTCTTCTCCCCTTCTAACCTCCTACTTTTTCCTTCCTAGGGCTCCAAAATATAAAGTGCTAAAATAAAACCAGCAACAACAGTCTCTATTTTTAAAGTGAACTTTAATCTGATTTTCACAAAGATCCATGCCAATTCAAAATCGCTGCTGTACTCTTGGTGCTAGTAATATGGTGATTGCCTTTTGCATTAAGAATTCTAGTCACACAGAAGAAAGAAAACCTGGCTTAGACTTCTCAGTGGTCAAGTGCAAAAGCAAAGGAGAACTGATTGCAATTGTGTCCTTGGATATTTAAAGCCCAAACCATTTTTACCCCAGTTGTTTAAATATTGGCATCAAGGTCTCCTTTCTCTAGTCTAAAAACATGCACAGGAAAATGGAGAAGAAAGACCTGGCTCACACAAATTCCAAACTTCCTCTTAAAGCCCGGGGAGCGGACTGGCAAGAAGTAAGGACACTTTCATTGCCAGTCTTCTTGCTGGAGTCATCACCCTACTTCACTACCCGCCATGGAAGTGACATTCTAAGCATTAAGTATACTTTTATTTGTATGTGTAGCACAACATTAAATACATGTTTTCCTAATTTCTAAGCAGAACTGTTTACATTTTACCTTAAAGATAAATGGCTGCTGGAACACTGAATCCATTTCAGAATTTGGTCACTTTGAGCCATTTTTATTAGTCATAAAATAAATACCAGAGCAGACAAAGATAATGCTGTAATTCTGCCTCAAGGTGTTAGAGCAACAAGAAGTCAGACTTCAGCTCTTTCTGTGGCCCTTTTTGAATCAGCCCACTCAATGCTAATACAAATGTAAACACATCAGTCAGCCAACCATTCGGGGCTGAAGAAATATCTTGGGAGCTAAAATATAAACTCCCATTTGGTTCCAAGGCTCCTAAGCTAATCATCTTATTGCACACAATAAAACAGGCAGAAATCAAGATGTTCTCTACCAAGGTAAACTAGAATTAAATGAGGTTAAATTAAATGAAAATAAGTGAATAAACAAACAACCCCTAAACTGAGTAACTTTTAGGAGGCCCAAAGACATGATACTTCCAGCTCTTGAAAGCAGAAAAAAATTACCATTCTCTCTCTCTCACACACACACACCCTAAACTGAGTTGTTTAAAAGAATCTACATTAACACCTCTTGATCAATGTCAAAGTAAAAACTGCTTAATATTTAAGCGATGAAATCTGTAGCACCAAGCACCAAGGCTTTGATTTTAATTGGCTCCTGGTACTGTGACTTACACTGGAGTTGTTTGTGGGCTTTTAACATTACAGAACGGCTTCCCATCTCTGCTCAAACAGGCCAACAACATGTGTGCGAAGTGGAAAAAGGTCCACTTAATGATGCAGATGTTTAGGTGGGTGATTCGAGACACCTGGAGCATCAAATTGTCTTGTGATCTAAAATTTGCTCAAGTGGAAGGCAGCTCCAGGCAGAACTGAAGGTCTATCTCAACCTGATGACTGCTACATCTCAATTAACTTAAAGTTGTTTTTCTTTGATATGTCTTTATTTATTTCAGTTTGCTGGTGACCTCAACTTGATAAAAAGCATGAGTATACCTGAAGTCTGTGTTTGCCATTAAACAGCTACAAGTTTTAAATACAGAATTTACAACAGTGCTCTGAAGTGTCATAATGACTGAATCGGAGAAGATCTTGGTTCTCACACAGGGTGACTGCAGATTCATTGGCGGTACCTCTTTCTTGCACCTTGGAGAGACTGGGTCTCCAGAGAACTAGATATTTGGACCACCATGAGTACAGTGGTGTCTTCTCTACAAGTTAAAACTGAAGTTTAAGCCCACACAGTATATGCCCAGAGCCAGCATTCCCCCTGGCACCACACTGTGGGGTCTGTTTTAATTGGCCAGTTGCCCACGCCAGTGGGCTGCCTAAATAGTTTGATTATCACCTTGTAATATACAAAATGAGGACTGTAAATTAGAGAACTCTTAAGGATGCCAATATTTGTATATGAGAGTTTTAAAGTCTTGGATATAGATTTTTTTCTAAGTGTGGCTAAAGTATTGGAGTGAGTTACATCTCCTCTGGGATATTAGCATAAAATCTATAGAGAGGAAAGGACAATCCAAATGAAATGAGAAGAATAATGCCAGTGTTCAGTCAATTCGATTTTATGTTGTAAAATCACTAAACGGCATGTAGGCCTAGTCTAGAGGTCAAAAGTTTCAGCTACATAGCTCAACTTCTCAAAAAGAGTCCTGACGGCAACTTCTTTTTCTTTTGGTCCCATAATCCCCATGTCCTAATTTTGAATTTTGAGAGTGTGGTCACCCCCGTTACAATCCAAACCCAGGGCGGACATCATTTGACACTCGTTTCTTACTCTCCTGAAGTGTGCAGATTACCAGCAGTGACCCTGGAGACCATGTCTATTCTGCCTCAGTTTACAACTGAGGGAACCAAGGCCCAGAGAAATTAGGCAGCTTGCCTGAGAGTGCAAGGCAATGGGAACTCAGATCCTGTCAACTCAGATCCTACAGAATAAACAGCATTGGTGAAAAGGAGCAATCAGGCCAGGCTACCTGATTCACAGGGCCAGTGCAAAATGAAAATATGGGGCTCCTTATTCAAAAATTATTAAGAATTTCAAGATGGCTAAAGCAGCACATTCTAGGCATGGGGCCCAGCGAGACTGCACAGGTAACACACCCATGAAACTGATCCTGGATGCAGTTATTTCATTATTTACTAAACTTTGACTCTTTGAAGGCCAAGGGGAAGAAAAGCTCTTTGAACACTGAATATGTTCAAAAATTATCTATTGTGTGGATAAGTGAATGAATGTGTATATGAATGAGGGAATGCGCCTAGAAAAATTACAGTTCAGACCCAGGGTCAGGTTGAGTTGATACAGTAAGTCACTGTGAGTAACTTGGTCCATTATTTAAGTGATGCAATTCATAATCTGAAAATACTTCACAACATAATAAAATTTCCCAGCCCCAACATAAATAAGTTGCCAGAACCATGTCTAAAATGTGAGCAGCAAGGTGTACATGTGGTAGCATTATCAGGCTTTTATGTGCTCAAGAAATGCCACTTCTTAGCAGAAGTGGTCTTGCATTTTTTTTCTGTCTCTTTGTGTGTTTAGAAGTAACCATCCAGATATATTTTATGGAACCTATCCATGTGCAAAATCTACAAAATACTTCAGATATGAGTATTTCATATTGCCAAGCATCCTTGATTTGAAAACAGTAGTAATAACAAAACTATAATTTATTGAGTTTTTTATTATGTTAGATACCATGCTCAGTGCTTTGCATATGTTTCCTCCTGAAGAAAGACCTCACCACAACATGTCTATGAAGTAGATCTATTATCCTGATTTTCCAGTGAGGAAAACAAGGCTCCAAGAGGTTGAATGGCAGAATCAGCATCAGAATTTGACCTTAGGACCATTTAGACCCCTGGAGACTAATAGTTCTTCGGAAGGTTGGGTATACACAGAACAGCAGAGCAAGGGCTACTGCTTCCTTTAAGGAATGAGACTTTTATCAGATAAGGACTGAGTGAAGTTTCACTTTGGTGAACAAAAATGAAGCCATAAAGCACTGAAAGCAGAAATTTCTGATACTGAAGATCTAGGTGGTTAATTTTATTGCTTATTGCAAAGTCGTACAAAGACAGGTAAAGGAGGAACCTCCTCATCCAGATTTTAGGGGGCCTTAGGATCTGATTTACTGCATTACTGTATCAGGAAAAGAGGTTGAACAGTACAGAGTGAAGGAAGACTTAGCCAGGCTAAGATTTCCACTCAGGTAGTCTGCAGTATATTTCATTAAGGGACAAGAAAGACAAAAAAATGTGGGTAACTTTCAGGATTATAAATTCACATTTATCTCAGAGTTGAAGAGAAAGAGAGTTAGTGTTTCTGTCTCTACCTCTCAAGAGATAAAAGTGGCTTCATAATTATGGCTTGTATTTATTATGATGTTTCAAAGTGTTAATCTGGCAGGAGTATCTTACTTCTCCTTTAAAACAAGTCACAGGGGGGGAAAAAGAAAAAAATATGGGAGCAAATTCATTTGATATATTCTGTCCACTTGTTTGTAGCACTGTCCTCCAATGTCATATATTTTATATTTTTTAACTGCCTAATTAAATGAAAATGCTGTTCTAGGGACATAATATTTTCAAAAAATGGCAGAAAAATATTTCTGGCCACACACTAAAGTTTTATAGCTTGAAAGCACTCATGAATATGTTTATGTCACGTACACTGTGTGTACATAATATGCATATATAACAATGTATAAATACAAATAGTTTGTATTTTGTTCATGCATCCACTGGTAAGCCAGTCTCCTCCGTGTAAGTCGACTGTGGTGGTCCCATTCTCCTGCCCAAGGCTGCTTTAGGTTACAGGTGTGAGCAGGTGTCATGATTCTGTCAATGGGAGAGTTTGTACTAGGAAAGGTTTCTTAGGGACTCTTGGTCTCTTGATCTGCTGGATTCTCACCTGGAATGTGCCAGTTTTACTGGGAACATGAAAAGAGCTATAGCTAGCCAAGGGGAGCCTGACAGGATGAGAACGGCAGAGAATATAGACAGCACCTGAGTCTTTGATGATATTGTTAAGCCAAAGAATTAATCAACCCTGGAGCCACCCCATCTCGGGACTTATTATTATTGACTTAATGTTATATTTCCTCACTGTTCAGCAATTTTGAGTTGGGTTTTCTGTTATTTGTAGCCAAAACCAACATGACTGAGCACCTATTGTGTTCTAGGACCTAGCTGGCCAATTTCCATGCATTAGCTTTAATTTATTTCCCATCTCTTAAGGGACATTTTCTCCATTTAACAGAAAAGTAAACTAAGACTTGGAGAAGCTAGTGATATGCCCAATTTCTCACATCTAGTTAGCAGATAGGGGGCAGGATTCCAACCTATGTCTGTCTGACTTTGAAAAGTTATTTAAAACCTCTGTATGTGTTTGTGTGTATGTGTGGTGGTGTTCTATTTTTATATATGTCCACATTTATACATCTACGGTGAAGGTGTTATCTGTCGTAGCACAATCATTCATGGCATTTTTGAGTCTCTGATAAAATGGTTAAAAATGTTAAAAATATTCCCTCATAACTGAGGGAATAGCAACAAAATAAAGCAAATGGTAAGAACTGGCAAAAGTAATCATTATCAAGTTTCCTTATCCATTAGGAGTTACTTATTTTCAAGCTCGGTTCTGAGACATTGTGCCAGATGACATCTGCATTAAATTACTCATCAATCTGTATAGAGATCATTAATGAGTGTGAGTGCTTTAAGAGGGATATGTGTCTCCAAAGAAAATACCGAATCAAAGATGGCCAATTTGTTGTATAGAGGCTACCATGCCCTCTCCCTTTTTCACAGAAGACTTTGCAAATCAGTCAAGGTATCCTTTTTCTCCTTGACCTTAGATGTAGCCCCATAAGTTTCTACAACACAAGATGCAACAGCTACTACCAATCAGGTTTGGCTCTCTACTTTGAAACTCATTTGCCCTGTCTGTCCTACACATTCCATGGGGAGTGGCTCTTCAGGGAAGTAACTGAAAATTACAGGGAAATTGTGCAATGGTAGTGTATCAACCCCTGAGAGCTGAATGAGGTGCAATTACTGCTAACTGAAGATAGTATCTATGTATTTCTGAAAATTGAGTCTAAGAACTATATTAGCAGCAATGAAGTTTAAGTGATCTCGAAAGAAAAGGGCAAAGTGTTGTAAAATGTAAATGGCAATAATAAATTTGAAAAGTTGTACTACTTATGTGTCTGTCTCTTTGTACAGATAGCTATATGCACATTCACGAAGTGGATTCATATTTTTTTAAATCACTGTTAGATTTGCTACTATGAAGCAATTAAAATTAAATATGAAGATAAATATAACATTAAGGAATCCTGCTACTAGAAAGAAACTTGGAAATCATTTAGACTGTCTCTGATGCCCATCCCGACCTCACTTTGTTCTAATGAGAGCACTAGGGCCAGCAAGGCCAGGGCCTTGTCCAGAGCTATCTGGTGGGCTAACAGAGGAGCCAGGCCAGATTTCCAGACTCCAGCTCTGTCCTCTCACAGCCTTTTCAGTGATGGGTGCACGTTTTGAACTTTAAAACTACATTAATCCTCAGAAATCAGCAAAGTGTGTGGCAAAGAGAAGAAAGAGAAAGAGAAGAAAAGTAAGAGAGTGGGAAAGAGATCTCTGACAACTTTCTACAATTCTTAGCAAAACACAGGCTCCCGATTTTCTGACTGACCTCTGAGGACATCAAGCCTCAGAAGTTGGAGATGGTCTTGGCTATCAGTGGATGGGCTGGGGTAAGTGCTACCTGAGGAACCACATCCAATTGGCCAAGAGACACCATCAGAGACAGCAAAAGATGGTCTGGTTATATCCATTACCTTTTGTCAATCATCCTTTGCTGGACCAGTAGCTCCATTAACATACCTTTGTATAGTCCTCCAAAAATGGTCCCCTGGTCCCCCAAATGCTCTTTATTTAGTCACCCCATGAAAGACAACTGGATTCAGGGACCCTGTGAATTCATTTACCAGGTAAATAATATTCAACCTCACAAGAAAAAAGTGAATGACTATATATATAGAATGCTTAGTACAAAGTTAGACATGGAGATCAGTAAGGTTAATGTCTTGTGTTGTTACTGCTACAATGATATTTAAAAGCCCCCAATTGATTATTCTAAAAGTAACATGGCCCTCCTCACTACTTATGTTCTGTGATTTTATTGTTTCTTTCACTGACTGAACTGAGGAGATTTTATAGTGAGTGGTTGATATCATGGGCTTTGAAGTCAGACGGGCTTGGCCATGAATTCTGATGCTGCCATTGTGTGCTTCTAGCAAGTACTTAACTGTGGTAGACAGAATCATGTCCCCATCATCCCCAAAGATGTCCACACCCTGTCCCTAGAATCTGTGAATATGCTATTATATACAGAAAGAGGGACTCTATGTATGTGATTAAATAAGAGACCTTAAAATAGGGGGATTTTCCTGGATTACCTGGGTGGACTCCATGTAATCACAAGGGTCCTTAAAAGATGGAAGAGGAAGGCAGAAGAATCGAAGAAGGAGATGTGTCTATGGAAGCAGAAGACGGAGTTATATGATGGCTGGCTTGGAATCTGGAGAAAGGGGCCACAAGCAAAGAAATGCAGGTGGCCTCTAGAATCTGGAAGAGGGAAGGAAACGAATTCTCCCGTGGAGCCTCCAGAAGGAATAAAGCCCTGCTGACACCTTGACTTCAGCCTGGTGAAACACATTTGGGACTTCAAACCCCCGGAATTGTCAGGTAATAAATCTGTGTTGTTTAGACATCTAAGTTTGCAGTAATTTGTTACAACAGCAAAAGGAAACTCACTTATGCTCCTTGAGTATCTGTGCCCTCCGGAATTGTCAGGTAATAGATCTGTGTTGTTTAGACATCTAAGTTTGTAGTAATTTGTTAAAACAGCAAAAGGAAAGTCACTTATGCTCCTTGAGTATCTGTGCCCTCATCTATAAAATGGGAATAAAAATAGGATGTGCCCTAAAGGACTGACATGAGGATTAAATAAGAGAATGCAAATAAAACTCTTTAGTGCTTGGCAGGGATGAAGAACTCAATAAATGTTCACTGTCATTATGCATGGTATCATTATATAGAGAGGAGATTTATATATTGTGATTGTAATAAATGGTGATTCCATAAAGTATAATTCATTGTATCATAATAATCCCTTACATTTGAGTGGCACTTATCTGGTTTTTACGAAGCCCTTTTATCAACATCATCTTATTTGATGCTCGTTATAATTATGAGTCCACAGGTGAGGAGACAGTGCCTCCGAGGAGACAGTGCTTTCCTTAGGTCACTCAAAGAGCCCACTATTGGCCAAAGTTGGAGTCCAGGTCATCTGATTCCAGATACAATAGGCTGCCAATTTCATCATGTGGTTTATAGAAATATACACACAGGGTATGTAGAATCTTAACATAAAACAAAAATGATAAGGCCAAATGATGGAGTTCTTCATCCCACACAAGACCATTTCCCATGTGATCTCATCCAGAGGCGTTTTTTGCCAGGGCCTCCTGCCCCAGCTCCTGCAAGCGCAGCCCAAGGCCTCACTGTAATGCATCTAGTCAGTTGTGCAAAGCATAAGGGAAAAGATTCCATCCTGACTGCAGAAGGCAATCACCTGATACCCTGAAGCATGAAGTTTGATTACCCTTATCTCAGTTTATCGTTAAATCAAAAACTGTTGCTATGAATACTGGCCCAGGACTCCATTTATGAAATGATATAGACCAGTCAGCAGAAATAAGTGAGTGTCCTTTATGTTTCTTAATTTCTGCTCACTGTGAAGATCTTTTGCAAACTAGAAAAAAAAAATGGCAGCTTTGAGCAGATTTTATTACTTTTTATTACTTTCTAACTCTTTCATGAGCTGGCCAGGATGCCTTTGGCTCATAACCATTCACCCTGTGCTGTAGGCAAGAGGTTTGAGATCTACTACCTAGTGGCCTGCCAACACCAGCCTTGAAGTCTAGCACCTGGCTTTGATGGGAATCTGAATTTTAGCAAGATGCCAGGCAATTTGCAGGCGCACTGACATTTGAGAAACTCTGGCTACACCAGAGCACTGTTTCTCAAATTGTGGTCAAGGGACCATAGCATGAGTCACTTTAGGAGTTTGTTGAAAATGCTGACTCTGGGGCCCCATTCCAGACCCAGCAACACAGACCCATTGGTGCTGGGGCCCTGGGAATCTGCATTTTAGCCCTATGTGATTCTGATAAATTTTAAAGTTTGAGGACCACTGGTAGAGATCAAAATTGTGGGTGATGACAGGAATTGTTAGGAGAGGGCCTGAATTTCCATGGTGTTATTCAGGTTTTAATCAGACTAGGGAGCAACCAGCATAGAACACATACCAGTCACCTACATTTTTGTCCTTCGGCCCAACCAACAGAGGAAGCCAGATTTCTGACATCATGAATCTGAAATGGCTGATATATGGGTCAGGGCTAGGCAGCTAGGCGTCAAGGTCTAAGGTGACTCTCTAGGCCCCTGGAGCTCTCCTGCCAAATTCCCCTTTGCAGGCTGGCTGAATCTGTGGCAAGTATAGTGGGTGGTGGTAGAGAAGAGCTAGTTGTAAAACTGGCTTCCAGGTCTATATATCAGTCAAAGAGATATGATAAAATCACATGTGAAAAGACTGCATAGTATAAGGGCTAAAAGCATGGGCCTTGGAGCCAGACTGCATTTACTTTTACTTAACAGACACTGAGATAAATACAGCACTCACTGCTAGCCAAGCACCATTCTAAGTGCTGCTCAAATCTTAATTCATTTACGTCTCACAATGCCTACCAGGTGGGTACTACCATCATCATCCACCTTTTATGTCATGAAACTGAGGCTCAGAGAGGTTAAGTAATTCGCTCAAGATCACACAGCCAATCGATCACACAGCCAGGACGCACGCCCCAACAGGCTGGCTTGAGTTCATGTTCTTAACCATCCTACTGAGTTGCTTCCCATGGACCCGAGTCCCCTGGTTCCACTACTCATTAGCTGTTTGACCCTGGGAAAATTACTTAATCTCCCATCCCTTAGTTTTTCCCCCGTGTAAATTGAGGATATTATTAATAATATTACCCACCTCAAAGAATTCTGATCAGTTGATTTAATATATCCACTTAAAAGAGTATAAGGCACATGGTCAGCACTTAATAAATGCTAACTCTGAGGGAGCTATCAGCTATCCCACACTCTCAGGGGTAGCATGAGGATTAAATTAGGTAACATATTTAAAGTACTAGGCACGGTGCCACGGCACCTGGTAAGCACACGGTGAGGGCTAGCTGTTATTATTAGTTGAGCTGAGCCAGGCCAGTTTATTTTAGGTTTTGTCTGGAAAGCAACTGTGCTCTGTGCAGGGAGGCAGCACACCCTTCACTTCAGAAAGTAACTGGGTAGGAGCCAGACTAATTCCTAGATCCAGCAGGTTCTCTGCTTTACGTCACTGGAATATTCCTGAAAAGTCCCTAATATTGAATTTGTATATGCTTAACCCTTTTTCCCCATTGACCTATTTTATAATTTCTGATTGATCTTTCATTGGCAGTGTTCCCTCAGACTTAAGAGTCTTCTCTCAGACTGTCTGTCATGTAACCATTAACTTGTAAAAGACTTAAACATACCAGGGAAAATTGAACCACTGGAGCAATTCTTGGCAAAGCAATTGGCTTAACCATTCCCCAATGTAACTGTTTTCATTTTATTTTTCCTTTGTTACCTATTCATGTGCTTATACTACAGAGAACTTCCGGTCTTTCCTCCCAGAAAGCTTATCACCTCCACTATTAAATTTAATCGTGGATTGATTACAATTTACGTTAACTCAAGGGGTTAATGATGGCTTGGAAACCCTCATACCCAAACAGCCTCGCTTGGAGTATGGCAGGGCACGGGATGGGGGGGGCGGGTAAGGGAGAAAGGTGAAGGTGTGGGGGTTGGGAAGGTAGGGTCGTGGAGAGGCATGGATAGCGGTGAGTTTATCCTGAAAGCTCAGACCCAAAAAGGGATGCTGGATCCCCAGGGCCTCTCAAGGATGGGGTTTTCTAAAAGGAAGTATTAGTAACTCCAGGTTGTTTACTGCCACTTTTTTGCTCGTTCTATTAGGAAAAGGCTGCCATAGCTCTAGCGCCATTGCTTGCGAACTTTACCAGGCATGATAGGTTATAACTACAATCGAATGAAAAGTTAAACTCAATTAACATGTTTACTAAAATATCTGCACCACGTCTACTTATGTGTCACGTACTCTGCTAAGTTACAGCCGTGAACAGGCAGTCTAACCTCATGGGGCCTGCGGATCTCCTCTACCGAGCACCTAGACTCCAACTCATGCCTCTCTCGCGGTTTCAACAAGTTTCTACTCTCTCTTCCGCTTCCTATCTCCACATCTTCCCCAAACCCACATCTATGTATGCAGCTCATTCTCTGTTATAGAGTCTCTGTCTAGAGTCTCTTCAAGTTAAAGCAAAAAATAAAGCCCATGAAGCATCAACCTTCTAGTTTGATTCTGCTAAACCCCTCTGTGGGGGGAGCCAGCTTGCTGGGTAATTCGAGGCAAATCACGCGATCCCTTGCAATATTCCTGTGTAACACTGAACCAGTTGGCAGTTGATGTGGGGTCTCAGCTCTGATCACGGAGCAAACTCCTGAATCATCACAAGATTGATCCCATTCATTCTGATGGCTTAAGTCGCAGGGCCATCTGCTGATTGGCTAAGTAGAGTAGACCAGAGACACTCAAAAAATATTTGTAGATGGTACGGCAAACTGCTTCTTCACACCTGAAACGCGAGTCTAGGTCAGGACCCAAACGTGGACAAGTGATCTAGACCCCTACGCGCATCCCAGGGCCTTTGCCTAAGCTGTTCTCTATGCTTGGAATGCCCTCCCTCTCACCACCTCCCCTACTGCCCCTTGCTGTCCACCTGTCCAAATCCTACCTAGGTCAAGGGCCAGCTCGAATACCAGCGGCTCCACAAAGCCTTCCCTGACCACCCCAGCCAGAAATAACTTCTCACTCCTCTCAATTACCATAGGTCCATGTGTGTTTTCTGGCACTTAAGACACTTGCCATTTTATTTTGGCTCTATGGGTACCTCGTTTTCTCTACACCACTTAGTAAGAGCCTTGAACTCTGGATCCATGTCAGTTCCTCTTTGAACCGTTTCCCCACCCTGGCACCTCCTTGTACAGAGCCAACACTTGGTAAAAGTCAGCTGAGTGAACAAATGGTTACCCCAGCAAGGACAAAAACAACTGCAACATTCTGTATCTCCCCCCTTTTGCTGCCTGCCCTCCTCCTTCTTCTATAGCTTTAAAAAATATATTTACTTGATCCACCAATTACCCACAGGACGTTTGGGGACTTACTAATACAGACAACTCTGCAGACCAAACAGTTTCCAGAGACCCTTCTCATGACAAGAGAGGCGTAGGCCAATGTAGGCGCTGGGGGAGTCTGAGTCCCTGGTCTGCTGACAGCCGGCTCCTGGAATGGAAGTGTTATTTTCTCAAAGAGCTTCATCTGCTCTCGTTCATATGTGCCAGTTCCTCAGCTGAGTAGAAACTCCTGATTTTATTTTTAAATACAGACTCCAATAATAGGCTAAGTAATTGCAGATCCTCCTGAGGCCTTATTATACATGTACCAACATATTGGACTTTTTAAAACCCATATTTCTTTTCCCAAAATGTATGTTGAAAACCTTAAATTTCACCATTATATGTAGTGGTAATGTGTATTTGTTTTTTTCCCTCCCATAGGAATCCTGAATAAAAAAGAACAACAAAAAATGCGGGGCTTCCCTGGTGGCACAGTGGTTGGGGGTCCGCCTGCCGATGCAGGGGACCCGGGTTCGTGCCCCGGTCCGGGAAGATCCCACATGCCGCGGAGCGGCTGGGCCCGTGAGCCATGGCCACTGAGCCTGCGTGTCCGGAGCCTGTGCTCCGCAACGGGAGAGGCCACAACAGTGAGAGGCCCGCGTACCGCAAAAAAAAAAAAAAAAAAAAAAAAGAAGAAAAAAATGTGTATGCATGGGTGACAATTTCTCAACAACGTATCTGATTACTCAAAGAGGTAAAAGGATTCTCTCTCAACCATAAGTAAGAAAAATGTATATTACAGTATAATACATAGTCAAACTTCAGTAAGACAATTTCCATCCTCATGCCACTAATGCTTGAACAGCTGTAGCTCTGTCTTTGCTGATGGGGCCCATAAATACTCCTGGGAAATGGGACAGAGATACATAATGGATCTTCACCTGCCAAGATCAGGGAAATGAATGTCAATCGCACCCTGATGCAGAAGCACTTTTTTGGTGGCGAGTGATGAGTACTGCCATTTGTCCTATGCCATGCAATCTTGGACAGGAAAGCCTAACATGGAGAAAAATGGTGGAAGAAGATGCTGTTTTAGGACACTTGAAAAGAAGAGTGTGTCATTAATTATTTGGCCAATAGGAATTAAAATGAAAGAAGAGTACGCCAGTATGATTTAGTTTAGAGAAATGTTAAAACTTAAGAGCATACCGATTCTGTACATATCATTTCATTCAATACAAAGATTTCCCTCAAAGTATGACTCTTTTATTGAAAAAACAGTGTCAGAAATATCAGGGAGTCAGAAGATTGCAGGGTGATCTATGTTCCTGGAAACAGTTCAGTGCAGTGATGACATGGTGGGCTGAGATGTCAGTGAGACCTGAGTTCAAATCCTGACTCCACCACTTCCCTGGTCTAAGACCTCAGGAAAGTGACTTGACTTCTCAGGTGCTTGAGTTCTTTTTTTGATAAAGCGGTGATAATAACAGAATCTGCCTCACCCACCCCAGCTGTTTGTTACATGACATAATTAAGATAAAGGTCTTAGTGTGTGCCTAGAAATTAGTAAGCAGACTAACAACAAGTGTAGTTGTTGTGGTTGCTGCTTTCTCTTCTTCCTCTTCCATCATCATCATCGGCTGGAGCCACCACATCATCTCAGCTGTTTTGTGGCTGATTTCATTAGTAAACATTAGGAAAAGAGGTGAGAAGACTATCTCCCACCAAAATATGAGGCAGTCTCCCCTTCCCACATCAAACTCCAAAAGCAGTACTTCTAATTATAAAAGTCTTTTTTTAAAAAAAAAGCTTGGCAACGTAACCTAATAAACATGTCCACCTAATTCATGCCATCCTTGCTTTAACAAGCAATGACTACTGTAACAGATATCTTATTGAGTAAAAAGAAGAAAACAAACCAAACAATGTGGCAGAAAGCATTGGGTTCCGTTACTCATGGGTCCCAGATTTAGGTATATCACAGGTTCTTTGTGAAAAGAGATGAAGCAATGATACCTTCACTCTCCAAAGAACTAGACAGGGTCTTTTTCTGTTTTCAGTCATTTGGGATCACAGGCTAAAAGCTACTTCATTCTTTTCTTCCCCCTTTCAATAGACTGAGTTCTGAAGGTCTAGGATGAGTGGTGTGTGAATGACTCCTTTTAATTCTGTAATTCTGGTGGTTTAATCGTACCAAGTTTAAAGAGGCTTTCCTGTGGGTCACGTAAGGTTGAGGCAAGTCCGCTCTCAAGTGGAACATGCCACTGCAAGCCAGCAGGGCCTTTCTGCAGGTGTGCCCCCAGAAGTGGGTGAGGGGCCCAGCACAGGTTAGCAAATAATGGAAACCTCCTGTTCTGGGTGTTAACTTTAGCTACCACAGCCAGACAATGTTGCCAGTGGTGTGGAAGAAAAAATTGCTGTAGCCAGCTGTGTTGTTCACAGTCGGATGGATTCTGTGTAGCTCCAAATGGTGATGGAGCCAGCAGCTTGTTGTAGCCAAGGGCAGAATGATGGATGATCTACATACTGTGTCCAAGTAGAGAGAATGGCAGAAGTTCACTTCAGGGTTGTTAAAATGCTAATCTGGGTGAGTTAACAAAAGCTTAATAGAAAAGAAAAGTTTGAGAAAAGTATTCCTCGTGGGGTATCTAGTGGACCACGATTTGATCACTCTTGGTTACATAAACGGTTGCTTTTCAAAGTAAGAATGTTTCCTAGCGATCCTACTGGGAAGAGTGGAAGCAGCTTCACTTATCAGCTGCACTGACACTTGTCAGGGTCTGAGGAGGAAAAGTTAGCCCAACAATAGCCACCTTCACTGAAAGGGGTTATGATATGCTTAAAATAGTTACATGGTTTTCATTCTCTCTACATGTCATGAGAATAGATCAAAACACATTTTTCCCCCACAACTGGAAGTTGGCAGCTGTTCACAAAATAAGCTGCAACCTAAGACACTGGCTTTGGTAGATTTTAACTCTAAGTCTCCATTCACATGAGCCATTGAAAGCGAGATCTCCTGCTCCAATGACAGTTTCAACATGTGAATTACACTAATAGTACATTGCATTATTAGTGTTAAAGGCAGGAAGACTGGCCCCCCTATAAATACATGGTATGGATAATCTTGCCTTAAAATCTTTAGGATGAAAGAACATGCTTCAAAAAAAGATGCAGATTTACATTTCTTGCCAAATGATCCAGTTTTGCCATCCTCTGTTTCTTTGGATTCTTCTTTCTTACTTAAGTTGAACATAGAGAAACATGTCTGCCTCACCCGATGTTGGAACATTGGCTAGCATAGCTCCTTGCAAATGACAGGGACTCAATAAATACTGACTGGCTGGCATACCTCAAGCACTTCTTGCTTCCTCTAGAAATGAATCTAGAATGGGCAGGCTTAAAGTCTATTAACTGAAATAAAAGGTAATATTTTATCTTGTAATATGCTAAGAAAGGAGTCCACCTCCTACGGTTACACCAATAATGGTTAGACATTCAGCCAGGCTCTTAACTCTGCATAAAATGCATCAGAAGGGTGAAAAATGACCCTATTTCAGATGCATTTTTCACTCTTTGTCTCTTAGTGAAACTCAAATGCAAGAACAATGACTAAGCTAATTACCAAGGCTTATTTTGATGGAGCAGCAAGAAGTGAAGAACTTCTCCAGTTTCAATAAGTCCTTAACAATTATGGGCATTTTTTGTGAAACAAAGCTCCAATTCCTGCTTACTTTGTCTGTGTGCCTTTCATGCAATAGAAACCACCACACAGGATTCAGGGGCCTACTTACCCAGAGCACAGTTACTGGACAGATCCTTCCTGTTTAGCAAGCAGCCAGTGAACTTAAGTCCACTGGATTTCTAAGGAAGTTACCCTAACTCTAAGGACTAATAGGTTTGAGTCACAACCATCTTTCAAATCCATCCAAACGAGGGGAGACAAGACCAGATGGTGCTGTTAGAGGGCACATAAATAAATAAATAAATAAATAAATAAATAAATAAATAAATAAATAAATAAAGAGAAAGAGGGCAAAATGCCCACAAATCTAAATCAAATTCAGGTTAACTAGCTGTTTGGTGAAGGACAAACCACGATATTCCAGGCACACTGTCCTGCATCACAGAAATGTTCCTCAAAAAAGGTTACCTATGTAGCATCCCTAACAGAAACAAGGACAGGTAACAACTAGAATCCAATAAGAAATAGTAACTGGCTGTTAATTTCACCAAATGTACCACTGGAAGAAAATGGTTTGCTAAACAACACCATTTGGAAATCTCAGGGTTATTTGTCTTTCTGGGGGCACAGTCTAGGGACCTAAATGAAAGCATGGACACTAACTTTAAAAACAAAACTCAGCTATGTTTATTTACCTCAAGATGTTTACGTTCATGGTAATATAGGCCCAAATCTCAGAGCTTACTTGGCAATTTCTATTCATCTAAGCCAGCGTAAATGTTTGTGTAATATTTGCCAGCCTGACAGAATATGCCTGTCACTCACTACATTAAATGTGACGACACACAACTTAATTTCCTGAGTTAGCTATCAAAGAGAGCGAGGGGATTTTTTTTTAACAACATGAATAAACCAGCATCAAAACCTATTGTTAAACCACCAAAAGAATAGTAAAATCCTCACCTTGAGCTGTCTGGGATAAGATTTCTCAATTCTACAAGGAAGAAACCTTGAAAAATTTCTCCAAACAATTATTTCTCCAATTCTGAGGAACGGAGACCAAACCAGATTAAAAAATGTTAAACCTTTCCCCAGGACTTCAGCCTTGAAACAAAAGCATCCACTTTACTGCCCCAAATATCAAGTAGAGGGAAGGACAATCCTTAAAAAGCAACTAAACATTTTACTGCAGACTTCAATTCTTAGGAGCCAGAAGTTCTTGGGAAAATTGCCCTACACATTTCTTCTCCCAAGTAACTGGAAACACTACCGTTATTTTTAAGGGAAAGCCGCGGGCCCATAGTGATGGACATAAGGTCCTATTATTGTTTGCATGTCTGTATATATATATAATAATGATCTACTGTTCCTTCTGTGTGAATCTCCCAGCTGAACATAGTGAGGAGTGGGGATGCCGGAACTTGGGTTACTGACTGGTCACCTCAGAATGAGGAGTAGTATTCTGGGTTCCTATAACACCGCTACTTCACTCCTCTCTAGCTCCACGACATTTAGCTCTTTACAAGATTGGGATTTAGAGAATCACCTGACAGCAGTGGTCCCGAGAACTGATGTAACAAAAAATTTTCAAACCCAGTTCTCATCCGCACCTTCAAGTCCTTTATGACCTTTAGTTTCAATCCAAGAGTTATACACGACAGAGGAAGCTTTAAGCCCTTCCAAATTACCCAAGGCGGCTGCTGTATCAGTTTCTGCAGACCAGGAACAAACATCATTGCTGTCAAGACGGGAGATAAAAAGTTTCCCTACCTTCCGCCTCACCATCCCCCTGCCAGCGGCTGCCGACGCGAGCGGCGGCTCCCTCCGGGCTGCAGAATGCCTCTCGCCGCCGGAGAAGGGGCTCATGCAAAATTGACTCTTCCTTATTTGTTTCCATCCATAATTGATGGGCAGATGAGAACGTAACACATCTCAGCGCTGGGCTCTTGCCGCCTGGCGGAGACCCTGTCCAAGACGCTTCCGTAAATCATTTCCAGCCGGAGAACAAAGCACGGAAAGTTGCGGGGGAGAGCGGCCGGGAGAAGAAACGGGGCGCCGGGTGGGAGGCGGGCAGCGCTGGGCCCCGGAGTCCGCCCGCGGCGCGCTCGGCCAGCAGGGGGAGAGGGAGGGTTGGGAAGCGGCCGCCCGCCGGTACTGGAGCCTGGAGGGCTGGGGGAGGGCCTAGTCCCCCGAGCCCCCGCCCCTAGCCAACAGGCGCTACCGGTGGGCCGTCCGACCCCGGGGCGCACTGACAGGTAGCCGGCGTCCGCCGTGAGCCGCTCGTCCGTCGGCGGCTGAGCTGCGCCCCTTCTCCTGGCGCGGGCGAGTGCTCGCCCATCCACGGCTAGCCTGGCCCGGCGGTCCCAGAGTCGGCTCCCGGGCGGGCGGGCGGAAGGGGACGGCGGAGCCCGCAGCCGGCTCCTTCAGCCTTCGCTCGGCGGTCGCGCGGGCTGGGGACGTGGTGCCCGGCACCGAAGCAGCCGGGTTCCCACTGATAAGGTGAGGGGGAGCGCGGAGCTGGCGCTGCCTGGCGAGAAACTTTTGCTGGCTCCCTCCTTCGGCTTTTTTTCCCCCGAGGGGGGTGCACAGTGTTGGGGGGCTCACTCCCCGCAAGCCTCCAGCAATGCGAGATTTGACGCGACCGCCAAACCTCTCCAGCCCTTTGCGCGTCCCTGGTACAGCAGGCGGAGAGAACAGCTTGGAAAAGAAATCAACTCTCCAGTGCCAACACACACGCATACGCACACGTACACATACACCAGAAGCAATTCAGGCTCTAAGGATCAGGGTCCGATCCCCACCAGGCGCCTAGAGCATTAGCAAATTTTTATAAGGCTGTCTTACCTCATGGGGGGAGGCTGGTTTAAAAAAAAAAAAAGCTTATCACGCTCAGGGAGACTAGAAAATAAAAAATAAAGAAAAAGGAGATATATCCCTGTGTCTCTTTAGGTTTTGGCTTCTTCGATATAATCCTGAAACTCGCCACCACCAGTCCTTGCAGCAGCGGCAGCGACAACGACAGCAGCAGCGGGACGGAGCGGGAGCCAAACAAATCGAGGCACAGCAAATGGTGTAATTCGATCCATCTCCAAGTCAATCCATCAGGCGAGCCGGAGCCTCATTCCCTCCCCGCACTCGGCAGCTCGCGGCGTGGGGCCCACCCCCGGGCGCGGACGGCAGGAGGCGCGGGCGGCCCGGCGCGCTCGCCCTCTCCCGAGCGCCGCGGCCAGCGCCGCCTGGAGGCCCCCAGCCCGGCGCCGCGGCCCGGCTGACCCCTCGGTGGCCTCCGCGTCCCTCCTCCTCCCCGGCGCTCTGCTGCGCGCCCTCCCTCTCGCCAGCTCTGAAGAGCTGCTCCTTCCAGCAACTCGCAGCGCCTCAGTCATCCAGCTCGCGGTGGCTGCTGCAGCCTGAGAAGCAGCCTTTTTGCTTTCCTACCTCTTTCCCTCTTTTTTTCGCTCCCTCACTTTTTTTGAGCTTTCCTCCAGACATTTAGAGGACAAGGCGTTGCAGCCCAGAGGAGCTGCAGGCACAGTTGCTCCGTAAAGTTATGCCTTAGTTTCCTCATCTAAGATTTATTTTTTAAGCACATCCTTACAAGCCCGCCCCCATATTACCTTTGTCGTCCCCCGCCCCAATTTCTCTTTACAACCACTAAGCAAAACAGCTAGGAAGAAGCAATCAAACATTGTTTTATCTTTATAAAATACAGAAATTGCCTACTAAACATCCCATTTCTACTTTGAATGAAAGCCATTCAGTACAGTATAATTTTGCAGGCTAATGAGCCGGTTTTACAGGCAAGTGTGTCGTGTAATATGTTCTGGGAGAAATGAAAATGTCCTTGAAGTGACATCATTTCAAATTGACTGTCACAAAGGAAAGGAAAAAAGTCACATACTTAAAAACAAGAGGATTTTAATCCAAACTTCATATCCAAGAACAGGCTGTGTTTTTATTAAAATTTCCAGTTGAATTATGAATCACTGAGGGGTCTAAATGGCTGGAATGAACCATGATGCCCCCATTTAAAGAAAAAGAAAGAAGGGAGCTTTTCCAACAAACTTTTAATTTTCATTTGAGTATGGTTAATTACCGTGAATGAGAGGAGAAGGGGCTAGAGAAAGGATTTTCCTTTCCTCGATGGTTCCTGCTTTCTCCTCAGCACAGTTACACGTTTACATTTAGGAAAAATACCCTGTACTGAGTTATTTCTAAAACTTCCACTGACAGCCTTGAAAAGGAACTCAAAAAAGACACCCCAAGGAACTGCTGCAGGACTCATCCGGAGGACTGTTTCCTCCCTAGTTAACACTTTGTTACCAAAAGGAAGAAGGAGGGAGGAAGAAGGGGAGTCTTTTAAAATATAAACTCTCTTCCCGCTGTTTCTCCCATTCGAAGTCAGGGGTAGGGGGCAGAAAGAACAGCTTTGGCAACACAGCTTTGTGATTTTTCTGTTGTTGTTAAGGCTTTTGTTGGCTGGCTGGCTGGTGTTTTCAGGTTGTGCTGGGCTCTGACATCATTGCAAGTTACTTGGCAGTCGGGGCCCTTTCCCAGCCAACTTCTGACCCAGAAAGCTGTGCCTGTTTTACTGGTGTCCAGTCACTCCGTATTTTCTCCATCAAGGGAGCAAGCCCCGCTGCAGGGAAAGGGCTCTGTGCACTGAATGAAGATGCAAGAGGGTGACCAGTGGTTTGATGAGGATTCCTATCGCCACCCACCTGGAGGCAGAAAGCTTATGAACTGTCTTCTGTCTGCAGTAGCAGAGAAGAAAAAAAAAAGTTAAGTTCTCCAGATTCTTGAATTCTTTGCTGAAATTCTGCGATGGCCAGCTTTACAGAGTGCCACCCCAGAGAGTACAGTTTACCTGAGATTGAGTTCTTAAATTGTGGAATAAAAAAACCTTTAGGTTGCAGAAGAATATGCTGATAGGTTATTTTGAGCCAAGGATTAGATACGTTTTCAGTCTAGACCTCAGAGCCAATCCCCATGTTTGGTCCAAAAGGGAAAGAGAGGTAGGGAAGTGGACTATCTACTGACATCAAAAGAATGATACCCTTTATCTTTTAGTCAGAGCAAAATATTACTCTTAAAGATTCATCATTTTCCTGGTTCCCAGAACCAGCATTTGGTCCTTTCAGTTGATTTTACACACTTAACCTTTTAGTCCTGTTTACTTCTCCAGCTGGACTTTCCCCCTCCCTATGGTTGCGTTTGGCTCTAGCATTGCCCTGCTAAGTGCAGTTCCCCACTAGGTCACACTGTTTCACGTCTCCATGTCTTCACTTGTGTCTCTGCTTCCTGGGATACTCTTCCTCCATTACTGCATGTACTTTAATTTCTGCTTTTCTTGACTTTTAATAAAAATTTCGTTTAGGTGTCAGAATTTCCCTCATCCCACTAGCCCCCAGGATGGGTTTAAGCACCTCTCTTCTGTGCTCTCTTAGCAAGTTCACTTATGTAACTTATCACAGGGAAGGGAAAATAACTGTTTAGGATGACTTCCTTACTGGGTGCTTCTTAACTGCTAGGATCTTGTCTTATTTACTTGGACAGCCCCAGTGCCTAGCACGGTGCCTGGCATTTAATAGACACTCAATAAATATTTGTTAAACAAATCCGGCAAGGAAACCCACAACTTTCTCACACTCTTTTATGTGCTGAATCAGGGAGTATAGTCATCTCTAGATTGTATGCTCCTCCACAGTAGGCATTTATTCATTTGTGTCCCCAGGGCAAGCATAGTATCCATGTAAGGATGTTCATTGAATGAGTGAAGAATGAATAAATGAAAAAAGGAAGAAGGAAGGAAGGAAATAAGGAACATTTTGGCTCTTTTCACACCTAGAAAGAATACTTAAAAGTGGTCAGTGCTTTAGATAATTAGTGGTTATGCTTTTGCCGTTATCTCATATCTCCCAGGAGTGATAAGTAGTAACTTTATTTACAGTCTATTTTTTGTTTCTCTGTTTACTTTAGGAAAAGTTCAAAATTTTATTTCTATGTTTCATGTTCAATCTAGTTTTAAGAATAAAATGTATCTGAAAATTATAGAAAATCTGTGTGTAATAGTCAATAAAATTTTATCAATCATTGGAGAGTACCACTCCTTAACTATTACAGTTATTAAACAAAGCAATAGTGCTTACTATCTGCCAACCTCTTTTAAGCATTTTATAAGTATTACTGCTTACAACAATTCTCTGATTTAAGTACTATTATTATCTTCATTTTGTAGGAGAGGAAACTGAAGCTTAGAGGGTTTAAGGTACTTGCCTAAGGCCACACAGGTAGTAACTGCGCAGGAGCTGAACCCTAACCTCTTACTTAGTTGTAATAGTGGTTAGTAGTGAGGTCACAGTTAATAGCAGTAGTAAATAGTGAAGGCTTTGGAAACATTTGACAACCTGGATTCAAATCCATACTCCCCTCCTCTCTTGGGATAATTTATTTAACTACACTGTGCATCAGTGTTCTCATCTGTGAAACAGGAGTCATAACAATACTTCAAATGGATTTTATGAAGACTGAATGTGATAATTCATATAAAGTGTTTAGCATCTTACTTGGAACACAGCAAGCACTGAATAAATATTAGGCAATGTTATTATACGTGCCCTGTAGGCAGAGCAATCTTGGAATCCTGCAGAATTGGATTAGAAATTTAATCCAACCTCACACTAAATGTGAGACTTCGGGTGAAAGCACATGGTACACAATAGGTTTGCAAAATATTTTTGTTCCATTCCATCTCCTTCTTTCCCTCATCTATGTATATATGTCTATTAATTCAGCTATATACACTACTTAGTATCCAGTTGATATGAAATAACATGTATGAATTTTAATGAATCATACAGCTTAGAATTTCATGTTTCAAAACAAAAAGATATCGGTATTGAAATTTCAAAGGTAGCTACAGCTTCTGTGATTAATTTGGAATGCACATATAGTATTCCTTGCATTCGCACATTATAGAAAGTGCTTTCAAAACTCTCCATGACATGATAAATCATTAATAATGTAGACCCAAATCTCGGCATCTGCATGGGAACGGCTGGTCTCCTTATTTCAGCAGTCTGCATATAAAAGTGACTCTGTCAAAACACTTCACTTCAATGAAACATATTTATCATGGTAAAGCTTACACCTCAGATTTTACTGACATAATTCATTTCTATTATCATGTACTATGATAGTAGACCACCACAGCAATGCTTATGTTTGGAATGGTAAAAATGTGCTTTTGTAGTCATTGTGATTGCTCTATCTTAACATGAATAATTTTGCTGTGCACTCTGAGTAAGGGGAATGCACCGTGCATATATGGAAATAATAAATCAGTTACTTATCTGGTTTTGCTAATGACTCCTCAGGTGCCACTGTATGGAAGGACACTGAGTGCTCAAGCCAAATAAAAAGAATCAGCCTTTTTTTTTTTTCCCCATCAAAAAGATGAACAGCAAACAACCTCTAATAATACTAGCTCTTTTGTAAACAGACAAGAGGCAGGAATGCTATCAACATTTTATCAAAGATCTTTTGAACAAACAGAAGCACAATAAACTTTTTGGATGAAGGGTGACTTGCTTAATTTTACTTATATATACTTTGGGAAGGAATACTTAGGACACAGGGAGGTCAGCTTATATCCTGGCAGATGTAAGGAAGCTGGGACTCTGTATAAGTTCCTGACAGCCTTCTCTCCACAAATTTACAGTAACCAAGCCTCCGACCTTGAAGAATTGGGACCGAATAATATCTTTTAAATGATAGAATGTCCAAGGAGAAAGATAATGAAAATGAAAATAATGAAAAGGGGCAGAGAATTAGAACATTTTATCTGTTTTAAAAAATATATAACTTTTTACTTTGTTTTTAAAGACAGATCTCCTTGCCTAACGTTATTTTTTTTTTGCTTGAGCCAATGTTAAAATTCAAGTCAACAAAGGGAGAAGAAACTGTGGCTAGCCACAATAGTATCACTTAATTCTTAACACAGCTCTTGGAGACAGGCATCATTTAGGAACAAAGAAACCCATCCTTGCTGAAGTTAACCATCTTGTCAGGATTTTTAGCCCTTGTAGATGATAGAGTCTAGAGTCTAATACAGGTCTGTTTGGCTCTTAAGACTAATTTTCTTTCTAGGACACAATGCTCTGAAAAATGGAAAGAGCATACGTTTAAAAAAATATGTCTTGAGTAATAAAGGAAACAAAAACATTAGAAAACCTTGCCACATATAAACTAGTGTCAGGAACTCTTCAACGGGGTTTATAGCATGGTTTAAACCTCCATACATTATATGCATTCTATTACCCATGTAACTCCCTTGGATTGCTTGTAAATAAAGAGGTAAAAGACCTGTTTAGCAGCATGTGAATTTATATTAAAATCAACCTCACTGGTTAAGCTACAAGTATTTCAATTAATGGTTAGGGCTATATGATCATACCTGTGGCAAAATAATAATAATAATAATAATAATAATAAGGGCCGAATATTTATTATTGTTGAATGCTCTAAGTACAGGAACTTCTATATGTTAGAGCCAATTCTTTGCCAGAAACCACTAGGGCCATCTATTGGTTAAAAAAAAAAAAAGACTAGGATTCTGGGTAATTCCTGTCTTTCCAAATAAAGGCACAGAAAGCACACAAAGGATACATTTTTTCTTTCCTTTTGCTTTCTCAGATAGGATGCTTACTATTATGGACATTTTATTAATATTGAATATATTAGAGTCATTTAAAAAATTACACTGCTAGTATGAAAGGGAGTCAGGAAAGTATGTGTACAGGTGACAGGAAGAAGCTGACATTCTGGGATAAAAATCAATGGCAAACACTGTTAGCGTTCCACTGTAATTATAGGAGTTGTCTAAAATCCCCAATGCCCTATAAAACTGTGATAAGTGACAAGGCCCAGTAGCACATGGGAGATACATCTGGCTAACAAGTGTTTAACTCTGGGTCTGGGATATGCTGTCACTGAGTCAGCAATGGCACAAACTAGGTGACAGGAGGTAATGCTTGCTCCACCAGCCCCAGTTACAGGGGTTTTATTTGTGTCCTAGAAGGAGGCTTGGGAGAAACCTACAACTTATCTAACCTTTGGTTGGTTCCACAGAGTGGTCTGTACCCATGTTCTCCTCGTCCCCAGATCTGTCTGGCCTTTGAACCTAGAAAATATCACTTGTTGACAGTCTGCAAGGAAAAACAATAAGGCCTATTACATTTTTATAACAGACTTTCGTACCAGGGTGGCCCTAGTAACCCAGTTAGATTTAAACATTATCTGATCCACTTGACTATGGGCCAGGATGGGTTCCTCCATGGCTGTCTTCTACAAGCTTGAATTGTGATGGTTGCTGAAAAATCACTTCAAACTTATATTATCAAGGAAAGCTTTAAAATGAGCCTCACAGAGTTTGCCATTGTCTGAATTTGTATTTCAATTACAAAGCTAAAAGAAGAAATTGGTGGCTAAGAGCCTCTCTGGAAAATCCAGAAAGATCCAGAAGGACTGTTTAGAAATTTTTAACAGTATCAAACAGCCATTAAGGTAGAATATTTCCATGTTATAGTATATTCAACAGTTGACTTTTCAAATATTACTGTATCTGGATACACACACACACACACACACACACACACACACACACACACACACACTGTGTAATTTTCCTCCAAGAGTCCCTATTTAAAGGCTTTGTGAGTTCTTTTACTATTTTAAAATTTGAGGAATTGTGCTCATAGCATATCCCAATATGTTCTGAATTTCTGGGTCATAATTACAGAATAAACAGATTCACTTCTCATCACAAATTTTAATTAAGAATTCTAGTTATGCAATTATTTGCTAATGAAAAATAGCTGCTCAGTACCAAAGTACACCATTAAATATGTTTACTCAAAGTTATGTTTTCTAAAGATAGTTTCCATAAGTCAGTTTCTCATTTTTATGTCATCAACCTAATGTTAAAATAAGAGGAAAATACTTATCTCTTATTTTATCAAGCTACGTGGGGATTCAGGAGAAAAAGATAGTCTATAATTGCTGGAAATAAATTAATTTAATGTTAAAGTCTAATTAGTCATGATCTCAGCTCTTCATAAATGTCAAGATACTGAATTCTGTGATTTACCTTTGTTTAGATCCCTTCGTGGAGATACCCGATTGTCCATTCATTGGCTGGGCTTTTGCCTAGAAAAGGGGTCAGTGGAGGCAATTGTTTGCCCCACATTTATTTATTGTGCTTTAGAAAAAACTACCCCAATCTGGGTTACTGATTCCTTAAATATGCTCTTGGTTCCCATGTAGTAGGAGAACACTCAATTTGTTTGCTTTTGACTTATTTGCCAGCTTTTATGTTGATGAACAAAAAATATAAATAAATGAACAAATAAATAATCCATTTTGATATCAGGCAAGTGTGCAGCCTATTGAAGGGAGATATTTCTAGAAATTTCAAACAAAGTTAACCCTTCCAAGTTAAACTGCTAGAAACATACAAAGCCTGAGAGAGACTATGTGCAGAAAGGTTTCCCCTAAGAGACAGTGAGTTTAAAGGGAACAAAAATCAAATCAGGGCATTACAAAATCCAGTCGAGGTGACGAGAAGATATCACCCAGAGAAGAACATAAGTGAAGTGGAAAAGGACAGGATCATTCACTCATTTATCCTTGCATGCACTCATTTTACCATTATTAATAGCAGCAATCTGCTTTGTGTAAAGCAATGTGCAGAGATAAATGAGAAATATCTCGCATTTAGACAGCAACTTCAAGTTTGAAAAGCAGTTTTATCAGTCACAGTCCTGGCAGGAAACAGATGGCACATTCGACTTGGGTAATTTGAGGAGCCTTTAATAAAGAGATTATTTGTAAAGGTGTGGGTAGAGTGCAGGGAACCCACAAGGGAGAGTTACCCTGGGGCCTAACTTCCCCTAGGACCTAAGCAGCCAGAGGAGGGAGTAATTAGCAGAACCTGGAGACATAATGGCGATGTGGAGAGGTCCACTTCTAGAGTCAGAGAGTAGAGAAAAAGGACAGAGAGTGAATCTGGTGGAGCAAGTGGAAATTAACTATTTAATTTTATTTTGAGCCTTAAAGAACACTAAGTGGTAGGGATCTCAATTTAAAAATGAGAAAACTGAAACAAAGAGATTTGTTCATCATAACTTAGTTACATTAGCAGAGCCAGACCCTGAACCTGAGTCTTCTGAATCTCAGGCTGGTGCTTATCACACTGTCTTCCTATTTCCTGCCCTTGGGACTTCCTTATTATACTTATCTCACCACATCACATTATTTACATGTTTTATCACATACTAGACTGACCTCATTGACAGAGAGAAGTAGGTCTTCGTATCATTATTGTCTAGAATAGTGGCTGGGACTGGAATCCTGGAGACATTTGATGGATGCAATAATGAGAGGGTGCACATCCTAACTGGAGAGACAAAATGTTTAGAAGATAACATCATATGTGGCAGTTGATGCTGAATCCAGATGTAGAGAAAGAGTGCTGTAGACAGATGGAAAAAGGGGGTGGGAATAACAGTGAGGTTGTAAAAGACTTCATGATGCGGGGTCATATGAGCTGAGCCAAGCACTATGAAAGACGAATGTCAAAGGTAGAGGACGATAGCCAATGTGGACTGTGGAACTGTGAAGGCGGGAGAGGATGGCAGGGGTGTGGTGGGCTTGGGGCGTGCCTGCCGTTCCTGGAGGCAAAGGAGTAGGAGATGTGACCAGAAGGATGGGCTAGGGTTCTTTATGGGATTTCTGAATTGGCACTTGCTGGAGTTCGAAAGTTTTTCTCAGGGTGTTTAGAAGCCATAGTTTTTTTTTTCTTTTTTTAACATTTTTATTGAAGTATAATTGCTTCACAATGGTGTGTTAGTTGCTGCTGCATAACAAAATGAATCAGCTATATGTATACCTCTATCCCCATATCCCGTCTCTCTTGCATCTCCCTCCCACTCTCCCTATCCCACACCTCTAGGTGCTCACAAAGCACCGAGCTGATCTCCCTGTGCTATGCGGCCGCTTCCCACTAGCTATCTGTTTTACATTTGGTAGTGTATATATGTCCATGCCACTCTCTCACTTTGTCCCAGCTTACCCTTCCCCCTCCCCGTGTCCTCAAGTCCATTCTCTACGTCTGTGTCTTTATTCCTGTCCTGCCCCTAGGTACTTCAGAAGCCATAGATTTTTGAGGAAAATATCATGCTAGCTTTTGAGAGACAGCACTTAAGCCAGAGGGAAGCACAGCTTAGAGAAAGAGGAGGCTTCTGAAGTAAGGATGCTAATATAGGGGTCATGATAGAAGATGACTTTAATGGTGGAATCAATGGAAAAGTAGGGTTACATACCAGTGATGCACCAGAGTGGGCTGATCTTTGAATGTCAGAGGTAGAGATGTGGGAGATTTTTCCAAGTTTCTCTGTCTGGCTGAATTTAAGAAAAGTTGAAGTATTGTAAGGGATGGAGACACAGGAAGTGGAGCAGGTTTGCAGAGGGGATAACTGAGTTTGGTTTTGGCTAAGTGGAGTGTAAAGTGCTGGTATGGTGTCCCTGAGGGGATACCCAGCAACAAATTGGAAATTCTTATTAAAATTACAGCTAGTGGACAGAAGAACTTTCTATCTTCCAGAGAAACACCAAAATCTAAATGAGCCAAACGCTTACAAGAAAGTAAGAGGAAATAATCGAATGATTAGTTTAGCCCACATATCCTCTGAAGTTGCACGTGCTCGGAAACACTGAGGTGAGAAACTTTTACCCTTCCCATTTCTGGACTGTTTTCTCCAACATGGAAACCATATAGCATACAATTATGGAGTTATTCCCATTCCTCAATCATGTCTTACAAACACAGAAAAAGTAGACCCAGCAATTCATCATATTTTATTTAATAGTTTTTTGAGCTAACTGTTCAGTGCTATCTTTTCAGCCTGACACTTTTACTGAAAATGCTGATAGATACTTTTAAAACTTTTCATGAAATTATCCAAAATCATCATGTTAGATTTGCCAAGGGAAATTTTGTCTTTCTTAGTGTGGTGTAGATGAGAAAAATGTCCAAAAATTAGTTTACTTAAACCATTATCACTCCAGGTAAAATTAGGCATCCTTAGGCTCTGATTATCAATACTTGCTGCTAAAGTCTAAATGAACGTAGAGAATACAATGCAGACAAAGCTCTATGATTATAACCTGGGGAGCATCACGGAGGACTTGCTTTGGAGCCGTGTGGCTGACAGGGTCTTTGTGCTCTGGCCAGGTGTCAGACCTGAGCCTCTGAGGTGGGAGAGCTGAGTCAGGACATTGGACTACCAGAGACCTCCCAGCTCCATGTAATATCAAACGGCGAGAGCTCTCCCAGAGATCCTCATCTCAACACTAAGACCCAGCTCCACCCAACAGCTAGCAAGCTCCAGTGCTGGATGCCCGATGCCAAACAACTAGCAAGATGGGAATACAACCCCACCCATTAGCAGAGAGGCTGCCTAAAATCATACTAAGTTCACAGAATCCCAAAACACACCACCAGATGTGGCCCTGCCCACCAGAAAGACAACATCCAGCCCCACCCACCAGAACACAGGCATCATTCCCTTCCACCAGGAAGCCTACACAACCGAATGACCCAACCTCACCCACTGGGGGCAGACACCAAAAATATTGGGAGCTATGAACCTGCAGCCTGGGAAAAGCAGACCCCAAACACAGTAAGTTAAACAAAATGAGAAGACAGAGAAATATGCAGCAGATGAAGCAGCAAGGTAAAAACCAACCAGACCAAACAAATGAAGAGGAAATAGGCAGCCTATCTGAAAAAGAATTCAGAGTAATGATAGTAAACATGATCCAGAATCTTGGAAATAGAATGGAGAAAATACAAGAAACGTTTAACAAGGACCTAGAAGAAGTAAAGAGCAAACAAACAATGATGAACAACACAATAAATGAAATTAAAAATCCTCTAGGGGCTCCCCTGGTGGCGCAGTGGTTGAGAGTCCGCCTGCTGATGCAGGGGACACGGGTTCGTGCCCCGGTCTGGGAGGATCCCACGTGCCGCGGAGCGGCTAGGCCCGTGAGCCATGGCCGCTGAGCCTGTGCGTCCGGAGCCTGTGCTCCGCAATGGGAGAGGCCACAACAGTGAGAGGCCTGCGTACCGCAAAAAAAAAAAAAAAAAAAAAAAAAATCCTCTAGAAGGAATCAATAGCAGAATAACTGAGGCAGAAGAATGGATAAGTGACCTGGAAGATAAAATAGGGGAAAAAACTACTGCAGAGCAAAATAAAGAAAAAAGAATGAAAAGAAATGAGGACAGTGTCAGAGACCTCTGGGACAACATTAAATGCACCAGCATTTGAATTATAGGGGTCCCAGAAGAAGAAGAGAAAAAGAAAGGGTCTGAGAAAATATTAGGAGAGATTATAGTTGAAAACTTCCCTAATATGGGAAAGGAAATAGTTAATCAAGTCCAGGAAGCACAGAGTCCCATACAGGATAAATCCAAGGAGAAACACGTCAAAGCACATATTAATCAAACTATCAAAAATTAAATACAAAGAACAAATATTAAAAGCAGCAAGGGAAAAACAACAAATAACATACAAGGGAATCCCCATAAGGCTAACATCTGATCTTTCAGCAGAAACTCTGCAAACCAGAAGGGAGTGGCAGGACATATTTAAAGTGATGAAAGGGAAAAACCTACAACCAAGATTACTCTACCCAGCAAGGATCTCATTCAGATTCGATGGAGAAACTAAAATATTTACAGACAAGCAAAAGCCAAGAGAATTCAGCACCACCAAAGCAGCTTTACAGCAAATGCTAAAGGAACTTCTCTAAGCAGGAAACACAAGAGAAGGAAAAAACCTACAAAATGACCCAAAACAATTAAGAAAATGGTAATAGAAACATACATATTGACAATTACCTTAAATTTAAATGGATTAAATGCTCCAACCAAAAGACAAAGATGGGCTGAATGGATACAAAAACAAGACCCGTATGTATGCTGTCTACAAGAGACCCACTTCAGATCTAGGGACACATATAGACTGAAAGTGAGGGGATGGAAAAAGATATTCCATGCAAATGGAAATCAGAAGAAAGCTGGAGTAGCAATTCTCATACCAGACGAAGTAGACTTCAAAACAAAGACTATTACAAGAGACAAAGAAGGACACTACATAATGATCAAGGAATCAAACGAAGAAGAAGATATAACAATTGCAAACATTTATCCACCCAACATAGGATCACCTCAATACATAAGGCAAATGCTAACAGCCATAAAGGGGAAATCGACAGTAACACAATCATAGTAGGGGACTTTAATACCCCACTTTCACCAATGGACAGATCATCCAAAATGAAAATAAATAAGGAAACACAAGCTTTAAATGACAAATTAGACAAGATGGACTTAATTGATATTTATAGGACATTCCATCCAAAAAAAAACAGAAAACACTTTCTTCTGTACTGCACATAGAACATTCTCCAGGGTAGATCATATCTTGGGTCGCAAATCAAGCCTTGGTAAATTTAAGAAAATTGAAATCATACCAAGTATATTTTCCAACCACAATACTATACGAACAGATATCAATTACAGGCAAAAATCTGTAAAAAATACGAACACATGGGGGCTAAACAATATGCTACTAAAAAACCAAGAGATCACTGAAGAAATCAAAAAATACCTAGAAACAAATGACAATGAAAACATGACGACCCAAAACCGATGGGATGCAGCAAAAGCAGTTCTAACAGGGAAGTTTACAGCAATACAATCCTACCTCAAGAAACAAGCAACATCTCAAATAACCTAACCTTACACCTAAAGCAACTAGAGAAAGAAGAGCAAAAACCCAACGAAGTTAGCAGAAGGAAGGAAATCATAAAAATCAGATAAGAAATAAATGAAAAATAAATGAAGGAAATAATAGCAAAATCAATAAACCTAAAAGCTGGTTCTTTGAGCAGATAAACAAAGTTGATAAACCATTAGCCAAACTCAGCAAGAAAAAAAGGGAGAAGACTCAAATCAACAGAATTAGAAATGAAAAGGGAGATGTAACAACTGACACTGCAGAAATACAAAGGATTATCAGAGATACTACAAGCAACTGTATGTCAATAAAGTGGACAATTTGGAAGAAATGGACAAATTCATAGAAAAGTACAACATTCTGAGACTGAACCTGGAAGAAATAGAAAATATAAACAGACCAATCACAAGTACTGACATTGAAACTGTGATTAAAAATCTTCCAACAAACAAAAGCCCAACACCAGATGGCTTCACAGGAGAATTCTATCAAACATTTAGAGAAGAGCTAACACCTATCCTTCTCAAACTCTTCCAAAATATAGCAGAGGGAGGAAAACTCCCAAGCTCATTCTATGAGGCCACCATCACCCTGATACCAAAACCAGACAAAGATGTCACAGAGAAAGAAAACTACAGACCAATATCACTGATGAACATAGATGCAAAAATTCTCAACAAAATACTAGCAAACAGAATCCAACAGCACATTAAAAGGATCATACACTATGATCAAGTGGGGTGTATCCTAGGAATGCAAGGATTCTTCAAGATACACAATCAATCTATGTGATACACCATATTAACCAACTGAAGGAGAAAAACCATATGATCATCTCAGTAGATGCAGAAAAAGCTTTCAACAAAATTCAACACCCATTTATGATAAAAACCCTCCAGAAGGTAGGAATAGAGGGAAACTACCTCAACATAATAAAGGTCATATATGACAAACCCATAGCCAACATCGTTCTCAATGGTGAAAAACTGAAACCATTTCCTCTAAGATCAGCAACAAGACAAAGTTGCCCACTCTCACCGCTATTATTCAACATAGTTCTGGAAGTTCTAGCCACAGCAATCAGAGAAGAAAAAGAAATAAAGGAATCCAAATTGGAAAAGAAGTAAAACTGTCAGTGTCAGATGACATGATACTATACATAGAGAATCCCAAAGATGCTACCAGAAAACTACTAGAGCTAATCAATGAATTTGTTAAAGCAGCCAGATACAAAATTAATGTACAGAAATTTCTTGCATTCCTAAACACTAATGATGGAAAATCTGAAAGAGAAATGAAGGAAACACTCCCATTTACCATTGCAACAAAAAGAATAAAATGGGGCTTCCCTGGTGGCGCAGTGGTTGAGAGTCCGCCTGCTGATGCAGAGGACACGGGTTCGTGCCCCGATCCGGGAGGATCCCACATGCCGCGGAGCGGCTGGGCCCATGAGCCGTGGCTGCTGAGCCTGCACGTCCGGAGCCTGTGCTCCACAACGGGAGAGGCCACAGCAGTGAGAGGCGTGCGTACTGCAAAAAAAAAAAAAAAAAAAAAAAAAAAAAAGAAAAAAAAAAGAATAAAATGCCTAGGAATAAACCTACCTAAGGAGACAAAAGATCTGTATGCATAAAACTATAAGACACTGATGAAAGAAATTAAAGATGATACAAACAGAGGGAGAGATATACCATGTTCTTGGATTGGAAGAATCAACATTGTGAAATGACTCTACTACCCAAAGCAATCTACAAATTCAATGCAATCCCTATAAAACTACCAATGGCATTTCTCACAGAACTAGAACAAAAAATTTCACAATTTGTATGGAAACACAAAAGATCCCGAACAGCCAAAGCAATCTTGAGAAAGAAAAATGGAGCTGGAGGAATCAGGCTCCCTGACATCAGACTATACTAGAAAGCTACAGTAATAAAGATAGTATGGTACTGGCACAAAAACAGAAATATAGATCAATGGAACAGGATAGAAAGCCCACAGATAAACTCATGCACATATGGTGACCTTATCTTTGATAATGGAGGCAAGAATATACAATGGAGAAAATACAGCCTCTTCAATAAGTGGTGCTGGGAAAACTGGACAGGTACATGTAAAAGAACTAAATTAGAACACTCCCTGACACCAAACACAAAAATAAACTCAAAATGGACTAAAGGCCAAAATGTAAGGCCAGACACTATAAAACTCTTAGAGAAAGACATAGAACACTATGACATAAATCACAGCAAGATCCGTTTTGACCCACCTCCTAGAGAAAGGGAAATAAAAATAAAAATAAACAAATGGTACCTAATGAAACTGAAAACCTTTTGCACAGCAAAGGAAACCATAAACAAGATGAAAAGACAACCCTCAGAATGGGAGAAAATATTTGCAAGCGAAGCAACTGACAAAGGATTAATCTCCAAAATACACAAGCAGCTCATGCAGCTCAATATCAAAAAAAACAAACAACCCAATCCCAAAATGGGCAGAAGACCTAAATAGACATTTCTCCAAAGAAGATATATAGATTGCCAACAAACACATGAAAGGATGCTCAACATCACTAATCATTAGAGAAATGCAAATCAAAACTACAATGAGGTATCACCTCACACTGGTCAGAATGACCATCATGAAAAAATCTACAAACAATAATTGTGGTGAGGGTGTGGAGAAAAGGGAACCCTCTTGCACTGTTTGCGGGAATGTAAATTGAGACAGCCACTATGGAGAACAGCATGGAGGCTCCTTAAAAAACTAAAAATAGAACTACCATATGACCCAGCAATCCCACTCCTGGGCATATACCTTGAGAAAACAATAATTCAAAGAGAGACATGTACCACAATGTTCATTGTTGTACTATTTACAATAGCCAGGACATGGAAGCAAGCTAAGTGTCCATTGACAGATGAATGGATAAAGAAGATGTGGCACATATATACAATGGAATATTACTCAGCCATAAAACGAAACAAAATTGAGTTATTTGTAGTGATGTGGATGGACCTAGAGTCTGTCATACAGAGTGAAGTAAGTCAGAAAGAGAAAAACAAATACTATATGTTAACACATATATTTGGAATCTAAAAAAAAAAAAAAAAAAAAAGGTTCTGATGAACCTAGGGGCAAGACACGATAAAGACGCAGATGTAGGAATGGACTTGAGGACATGGGGAGGAGGTAGCTTAAGCTGGGGCGAAGTGAGAGAGTAGCATTGACATATATATACAGTAGCAAACGTAAAATAGATAGCTAGTCAGAAGCAGCCACATAGCACAGGGAGATCAGCTTGGTGCTTTGTGACCACCTAGATGGGTGGGATAGGGAGGGTGGGAGGGAGACGCAAGAGGGAGGATATACGGGGATATATGTATATGTATGGCTGATTCACTTCATTATACAGCAGAAACTAACACAACATTGTAAAGTAATTAAACCCCAGTAAAGATGTTAAAAAAAAATAAAAGAAATACAATTCAGTGGCTTCTTCTCTCAGTTATCCTGGACAACGTGAACATCACCATTTTACTTGATTTGAAATGTTAACATGAAATATAATAGAGAGTGGATCATTTCAGAGTAAGAAATCACATCTTGACAGCCAGGTGATGAAATTCTATAAAGATTAGATCACTTCCAATTCTCTTTACGAAAAGTTCTAGAAAAAATAGAATATGACTTTAATACTTCAAGGACAGTTTTCCTTTTTATTTAGAAAAAGAAAGGTTATGAAAAGTGAGTGGGGGTCCATGATCATCATGATATTATGTAATGTTCAGGGTGAGCTTTGAAGTAACAGTATTTTCAAGAAAATTTATAATGTAATAGAGGGTTAGAAAAATGGCCACTTTATTTTTTCTTATAGTGATTAGTTTTCATTTATATTATGTACATCATTTGAAAACATATAGTGTTTTCATAGTATTTAGCGGGGAGAGAGAGGAGGGCAAATGGGCAGGGGGGCAGAAAAGAAAAAATAGAGCAAAAAAGTGAAAGAAAAGGAAGACAAATAAGAAATCTAATTAAATTTAATGACACATTTCCAAGAAAAAGATATAGTCTTTAGCAACATCTGCAGTTTCAATTTCTAAACTGCAGGTACTTACATAGGTAGGTACTTACTTTTTTTTCTTTTTGTTTTATTATTTGCCATGAATAGAAGAAGAAATAAAATAGATATAAGTATTTGTTAATTTCATGCAAACCATTTCAAATTACACAGAATGTTATAGAATGTATACTTAATTACACAAGCAACCTTTGTATTAAAACCATCACTTTATTGCCCTCTATAAACATTTTATGAATCCGTTTAGTTTATGGTTAAATTAAGAGGAAATGAAAGGCAGGGATAAACTACAAAGGATTCTTTCTTTATCTTTTAAACCGACTTCATTAAAACTGTAATTTAGTGCGATGTATATCTGAGCAATCCAAGAGTAGAGATGGGACAAAGCTACACTTGTATTAGTCAGTCAAATGTTGAAAAAGTAGTGTTTGGCTTTTGATGAATATTTAATATGCCAGAGAGCTCTCAAGATTCCACTTTAGCAGTGAGATCTGGAGCAGTTTTCAGCAGGGACTGAATTGCTGATCTGGCCTCTTGAGCTCCCCTCTACCACTTTTCTCCCTCTGAAATTCCTTAAGTTGCAGAGAGGTAGAGAAATACAACATCCTGTTGCCCAAACAGTCTCTTATGTGTGCTCAGTAAATGGAGACAATCAGGAAAAGGACTTGGGACTGAGGCAATCCCCACTCTAGGGAAGGAGCAGGTTCCCCTGGGTTTGAGGAGTATGGCTACCCAGCAAAGGTTTCTGACTCCCTGGTAATGGCCTTAAGACTTGAGGGCTTGATGGAAAGCCAGCATTTTTCATACTGCAGCAGAGAATTTGGCCCTGATTGGAACACCCCCTCCCTTGCCTCTTGATCAGCCCAAGTCAAGACAGTTCTTGTGGGACAAGAACACAGGACTTTCACAGAGGTCTGGCCTTAGGGATTCCTACAATTCAGAGGGCTTGGGAAAAGCAAGGATTGAGAAGGCCTGGTGTGATTAACAAGTGACTGTCTGGTTAAAGTGGGAAATGGGGTAAAAAATCTTGGGGGTAAAAAAATCAGGGAAGAATGAATTCTAAAACCCTCTGCCAAAGATTATGGAAATTATTAAACCATATATTGCTTTATTCAATTATTTTCTTAGGGTGAGTGCAAAGAGCACAGGTTTTGGTGTTTTGCTTAGCCTTGGTATCCCAACAATTCCAAGTTTCAGTTTCCTCTTCTGTAATGTTGATATAATATGTAACATGAGGTTATCATTAGGAGTAAAGTAATTAATTTTGTGAGAACATATGTAAGTTTTATAGAGTAAAACTGTAAAAGCCTATATTAAGGTTAGATATTACTAAAGTTCAGAGACCAACATGGTGGCCATACAGCACCATGGGGTGCTTTGTTAAATGTTATGCACCACACCTGCCTCTCTTCCTTCTCCATTACTGATCTGTCCCTCTAGTGTCCTTCTCTCCTCTCTCATGAGCACCACTGCTTTAGTGACCCACTGTTATACTGTGTCTCATAAGTTCCTCAGAGTAATAAAGAGGGTAAAAGAAATTGCCCCCAGCAGTAAGAACTAGAAAGAAGGGGCCATATTTGTATCCCTAGTGCTTAGGTCGGTGTTTGGCTAAATACATATTTATTGAAAGGACGATTTGAGTGATAACACAGAAATTATTACCAGAAAGGTGAATGTACTTCTACCACTACAGTACATCTGTTAACTTGAAATACATCTTGAGTACAGCACTGAAACAAAACTCCAATAGGATAATGCTTTAACATGATCAAATGTAAACTGCTCAAATCGAAATCCAACTCAGTTCTTAGTGGTAAAATCCAAGAATTCCTCTTAAAGAAAAAAAAAAAGCCATGAACATCAGTCATCAATTGCTACTATTATCTACTATGATTTTGAATGTGCTGCCCAAAGCAATAAATCAAGAAAGTGAAAAATAATCATCAATATATTAGAAAGAAGGAGGAGAACATGGTAAAAATTTTAGAATAACAGAGTTTAGCAAGATTAATAGTTCATAAAATAATGAAAAAATCACGAGCTTTCCTATAAGCCAAATACCACACAGATATTGCAATGTTTATTGGGAAAATATTCCATTCACAAAGGCTAGTTACACATAGGTTATCTGAGGATAAACTTGGAAAGAAATGTGCTGAATATATATGAAGAAAACTGTAATGTTTTTTCTGAGGAACATGAAAGGAGATGGGTAAATGAAGAAGATTTAATTCCTACATAAGAAGTCTCAATGTGATAAATATGTCTATGATCTCTAAATTGATCTCTAAATTAATCTCTAAATACAGTGTAATTGGAATTAAATTCACAATCCTTGTTTTTTGGTGTTGGGTTACTGAAGACTACTTTAAAGAACACTTAGAATTATAGTATACAGCTAGTTTGGATAGTTCTGGACAAAGAAAATAGCCCTTGCCTACTCATGTAATAACATGTATTTTAAAGCTACAACTATTTTACATTTGGTAGTGTATATATGTCCATGCTAAGATAGGGAAGATGGGAGGGAGAGGCAAGAGGGAGGAGATATGGGGATATATGTATATGTATAGCTGATTCACGTTGTTATAAAGCAGAAACTAACACACCATTGTAAAGCAATTATACTCCAATAAAGATGTTAAAAAAAAAAAAAAAGCTACAACTAAAACAGTGCTACAGTGATGCAGGAAGAAGCATCCAAGTCAATGAACCAGAGCAGAGGATATGGATAGACACACATATTAATGTACAAACTAAATTCATCCTAATATGCAAACTAAACATAAATATGGTAGCATTTCAAGCAACAGCAAAAGGATAAATTATTAAATACCCAAGCTGAAACAACTGGCTGTCCATTTTGGAAAAAAAGCTGGAATTCTCTTTCACATTTGATTGCCTACCCCAAAAATAAATTTCTAATGGATCAAATATCTAAATTTTAAAAAGAGATTATAACAAAGTGTAAGTGATTATTTCCACAAACCTAAAGTAGGGATAGAGTTTCTAAATATGACACAAAACCAAAAATCATAGAGAAAAAGACTGGTATTTTTACTATAAAAATACAGAAGATTATATATAGTGAAAAACACAATAAAACTTGAAAATACTAACTAGAAATTGTTTGCAAGAACAAAAGTATCATTATTTTTTAAAATAACAGCTGTATTGAGATATAATTCACATGCTACGAAACTTATTCTTTTAAATTATATAATTCAGTGGTTTTTAGCATATTGATAGAGTCATGTACCCATCACTACAATCTAATTCCATCTCATCACCCCTAAAATAAACCCTGTACCCCTAAGCAGTCACTCCACATCCCTCCTTCCCCTGTCCCTGGTAACCATGAATCTATTTTCTGTCTCTAGATTTGCCTTTTCTAGACATTTCATACAAATGGAATCATACAGTATGTGGCCATTTTTGTCTGGCTCCTTTCACTTAGCACAAAATTTTCAAGGTTCATGGTTCATCTATGTTGTATCACATATCAGTACTTTATTACTTTTATGGCTGAATCATATTCTTTTGTATGGATAGACCACATTTTGTTTATCCATTCATCAGTTGATGGATGTTTGGGTTATTTCTACTTTTTGGCTATTATGAATAATATTGCTGTAAACATTTATATACAAGATTTTGCATGGATATATGCTTTCATTTCTCTTGGGTATATACCTAAGAGTTGAATTGCTAAGATAACCCTACATTTCATTTTTTAAGGAACTGCCAAACTGTTTTCCACATTGGCTTCATAATATTATATTCCTACCAGCGATGTATATGAGGGGTTCTAATTTCTCTCTGTACTCACCAACATGTGTTATTGTCTGTCTTTTTGATCATAGCATCTTAGTGGGTGTGAAATAGAATCTCACTGTGGTATTGCTTTTCATTTTTTAATGACTAAAGATGTGGAATATCTTTTCATGTGTTCATTGGCCATTTGTATATTTTCTTTGGAGAAATTATTCAAGTTCTTTTGCCCATTTATAAATTGGGTTATTAGTCTTTTAAATTAATGAGTCATAAGAGGTCTTCATATATTATGGATGAAAGCCCCTTATAAGGTATATGATTTGCAGATGTTTTCTCTCATTCCATGGGGTGTCGTTTCACTTTCTTGATGGTGTTCTTTGAAGCACAAATGTTTAAAATTTCAGTGAAGTCCGACTTACCTATTTTGTATTTTGTTGTTTGCGCTTTAGTGTCATATCTAAGAAACCATTGCCTAATCCAAGGTCACAAGGCATTATGTTTTCTTCTAAGAGTTATAATAGTTTTAGCTTTTACATGTAGGGCTATGATTCATTTTTGAGTTAATTTTATACAGTGTGATGTAGTGGGTCCACGTTCATTCTTTTACAAATGAAAGGACTAATATTCTTTTTTTTTTCTTTTTTTTTTTTTTGCATTACGCGGCCACTGTTGTGGCCTCTCCCGTTGCAGAGCACAGGTTCCGAACGCGCAGGCTCAGCGGCCATGGCCCACGAGCCCAGCCGCTCCACGGCATGTGGGAGCCTCCTGGACCGAGGCACGAACCCGCGTCTCCTGCAACGGCAGGCGGACTCTCAACCACTGCGCCACCAGGGAAGCCCCAGGACTAATATTCTTAATATATTAAGTGCACTTCAATAATAAAAAATGAAAATATGCCAATAATAAAAAGGCAAATGATATTGAGCAGGTAATTTCAGCCAACTGACCTATAAAAAGGTAACAATTTCATCATTAATCAAAATGCAAATTAAAACGAGTTATCATTTATATTCAATAATGTTGGCATTAATTATAAAGAATGATAAAATCCAAAGTTGAATAGTTGAATATGTATGGGCACATGAGCGTTCTTGTATGTATTGGTGGGAGCAATTTGACACTATGTACTTGAATGTAAGATGTACTTATCCTTTCAACCAGAAGGCCCACCTCTGTGAATTACTTCTTTTAAAAAGAATTAGGCAACTGCCCATAAATGTATGTATACTTAAGTCTATTTATGATAGCAATAAATTTCAAACAACCTAAAATATCTATTAATAGGAGAATATTTAAATTATGGTGTATTCAGTCACTGGAATACCATACAACTATTTAAAGTGATGAGATGTTAATATTTTGTGCATAGAACTACATCTACTATATACTAATATAAAAAGATAAGCTGTAGAACCTCTTATTTCATATGTTTTCGTTTCTAAAAAACAAAACCAAAACGAGGAGGGTGTGCGTCTGTGTATAAATCAAAATGTTAAAACCCCTAAGTTTTTATAAAAGGTAATTGTCTTTCTTCTACACACTTCCATGTACTATCAGAAGTATTCTTTCATTGAGTAGGGATTAATTTTATTTGCAGCCAAAACTTAATCTTGATTAAGAAAATCTAAAACCTTGTAAAACTTTTTAATATGTTCCCACATAATGATGCACACATAAACCTACCCCATCTTCCCTTCTCTCCAAAAAAGAGAGAAAGAAAACTGGGCCATTATTTAGCGTTGGACTGATATGTTATTCTTATCTCTACTAATTGATTTGGATATTTCAGGGAGGGTTTTTTTTGCCAGATTTATCTAGATTATTGTATGAATTTTCTACTTTCCTTTATGAAAATATAAGTTCAAAGAGTAAAAGCCATCTTACAGGCATCATTTTTCCCTCCAGGAAGTTTCTGGAAGTTGTCAGAAAGTGAGTTGTTTAATGGTGGGTTCTTTTCTCTTTTTCCATAAAAATAGTGACATATAAGAACCTTTACATAGAGGACCAAAAATGTGTTATGTTATTGATTATGACATAAATAACAGCTGTAGCCAATGTCATAAATTCAAATATGTAAATATGTATCTTTATATTTACTTTAAATAGCAAAATTATATTTCAGGTCCTATAAAAATAGCATGCAAATATTTTTATTGATTACACAAAAGGCCCTGAAGTGCTATAAAATGAATGTATAGCCTATAAAAATACAATCCATCAGGACATAAATTACAGTTAGCTAAAGCTAATGGGCTAGCTACAGTAAACATTAAACTCTTGATTAACAATTGTACACCTGCTTTAGAATTTAGAAGTTCTTCTGGAGGATTATTTCAATAGACTGTGTCTTTTTTAAAAAAGTTGTACATGGAATTATGAAATAAGAACTTTTTACTCTTAATAATAAATTCATGGAGCTGTATTCAAAAATTTTCCATCTGTCCTTTTCTTTAAACATACACACACATTGCATCATAGTCATTTTGGGAAAGTACTGACAAACACTGTGCTATAAGTGGGGGATTAGAAAGTAGGAATATCTCGAATTAGGTTTTCTGGCTTTTCCTCTGTTTTCTTTTCTCCCCTAGATGTTTCCTTTCCTTTCCTACTGAACTGATGTTAAATGTAAGAGGGCAACTTAAGCTACATGTGTAGGTATGGCTTGGACAGACAGCCACTACTCTCTGTTTCTGGTAACTTATGTTTCTAGGATTCAGTTTTCTGATATGTTAATAAAAAGAGTGCCAAATATCTAAGGTCTTTTTAGAGGTAATTTGGTATAGTGGAAAGAGCACTGTGTAGAGATAAATGAAGCTGAGTTTATATCCCAATTTCTTGGAAACATTACCTCGATGAGTTTTAATGTTCTTATGTATAAAATAAGAACAATGCCAATCCTAATAGGGTTGTTAAAGACTTTATGAGATATCATTGGCCAAGCACTACCATAGTGCTTGGACATAGCAGGGTTGCAATAATTATTAGGTCTCATGTTCTTTTACCTAAATCCTATTGAGGTAGGAGATAGATGGGCTCCAGGACGGGACAGCTGGTATCTGTCAAGTGGAGTAAAATTGAAGCTCTGTTTCCCCCAGACACTCCAAGGACAAAGCTAGTGGCAGAACCTGAGCTCTGCTGAAGTAAAGAGATAAGATGACCACTCCTGAGGTCAAGGAAAACTTCCCTGTCTGCACATGCACAGGAAGGTTCCTTGGAGGTCAAAAAGGGAGGGGGCGCCACCCCATAATAAGTGTGGACATACCCCCAAAGGTCTCTGCATTGGGATCCATCTTAGCAAAAAGTTGCGCATGCATGTTTGGGAGGGTCCTAGAATAGGTCAGGTGTGGGAAAAGAAATGAGATAACTGGCCAAAGGTAAACAAAGATCCAGAAGGACTGTCGTATATAAGTGATTTAAATCACCTCTTTACTGTGCTCCTCCTCATTAGGAAGGCTGCCCACACCCTTTCTCTCTGGGTGTGTATTTCTGCCTTGCTTCAGTCTTAAATAACGGTTTCTCTGTGTGCTCTCCCATATGTTGTGCTGGGTCTCTAATAATAAATTTTGTACCTGTGTTTACAGTTTTTGCCTCCTTGAAACATTTTTGCTTTCAAACTGGGTAAGAACCAGGGAACTTTGCTTCTAGCCTCTAGCCCCTGGTGGACTAGTGGCTAGGTACAATTCCTGGACAGGGAACTAAGATCTTTCTTCAGGACCACTCACTGCTGTCTCTCTGAGATCATTATGATTACATAGGGATTAGTTTCAGAGATGAAATTTAAGTGCCCATTGAATAGTATTGAATAAAAGGAGAAGTGAAATAAAGGCCTTTGAAAGGCTGGCATAGGCTTACCCTACTCATCATCTCTGGTCTGGCTACAGAGTAGATGTTCAATAAATTATATAAATAATGAGCAAAAAAAGCCATTTAGTCATTACTCTTTTTTCAGATTCTCCCTCTTTCATAATCATAGTCACTTCCCTTGTGCCTGCCTTTGCTCTCACAGCCATTTTTAAACTTTATTGAATGATACAGTGGACAATGTCACAGCTACTACTCTGGGGGTAGTGGTAGGCCTAGAAAACCATATATTAGGGACCCAGTTAGTCTCTAGTTCATGGGAGGCAAGTAAGTGTTATGTATTATGCCAACTCTGATAGTGACTACGTGGGATGCTGCACTGGCAAACATGCTATGGCTACAGAAGGAAGCATGGGGAAAGAGTACTATGATTGATTAGTTATGCCTGCCATGGGTACAGCAAGAAGGACTAGATGCCTGTGTTCCATGTATTTCTATTTCACATGTATGAAATAGCTAAACTAGAGGGAAAAATGGAGGAAGGGAAAAAGTAACAGGTGATTTACAGACAGGAAGAGAATAATCAAGTTTATAAATGTTTCTCATTTAGTAGATTCACATTTTTAGGTCCCATCTACATCAAAAGAAATTAATTTCCCTCTTGAGAAGTTTTCCTTGGTAGGAAGATTTTAATAGCCATGCCTTAAAGAAGTCTTAAGAAAGTTTTATTTTTTATTGCTAGAGGTTTTATGGTAGAAGCAAAAAGCATTTATAAAATTTTGTTCTTGACATTGGAGAGTCTGATCATTTTGTCTGTTAAATAATACCTTAGTTTACACTGGCCCTCTTTTTCTCATCTCTTCCATTGGTTACGTAAAGATAGAGGCAGAACATCTTAAATAGCTTGCATTTAAATGTTTATTGATCATCCCCCTGACTTCATCATGAGCACTGTCCAAATACTATATTTCATGGATTATGCAAAAAATATGTAATCCTAAAGGAATCTCACCAAACCCATAGTTTAATAATAAAAAGTAGTTATTTTGAGGGGAAATGAAAAAGTGCACATAGTTTCTACATGCATATGTTAAAGGTCAAGTGATATTTGATAGAAAGATTGAAACCTGAACGGATTCTAAAGATCATCTATGACCAAGTCTTCTAATTTACTGATGGGAGAACTAAGGCTCAGGGAAGTTAATGATCCTTTGGCCTTAGTGAGTGAGGTAAGCATCATATTGAAATGGAATCCAAGTTTCTTGGCACTAAGTCATAGCATTTGCTACCAAATGTTACTGCCCCTGAAAAGAGCCGTGTCAGAAATAAGATGGTAAGTATCTGTAGTAAGATGCTAGGAGGCTTATCGAAGGGAAAGGGGTAGGTAGGTTAAGGTGGAAAAATGAAGAAGGTGTAATCACTGTTACACATAAAATTAGATTAATTAGAATTAATCTCAAGTCAGCAGAGCTTCTCAATATAGGAAGAAAGATTTTGAAAGAGACTGAGGGACATTTGAAAAACAATGGGCTAAAGGGATTTTGGAGTCTGAATTCTAACAAATGTAGTTTATTGGATTATTATCTGAAAATAAGTAAAACTAGGATGAACCTTGGAATCCAATGAGTGTTAGCCAATAATCAGCCAATGGGAAAACCTCTCCCACTAGCAAATGCCACAACCTTTGCTAGTGGGAGAGAAGAGGCAAGAGGTTAACTAGGGCCACAACCCATCACTGTGGGCACTCTGGGTGTCCTGAGAAGTTCTTATGGGGAGTTCACAGAGGAAGGCAAGGCAGGATTTGCTCTTTTTAGGAGAGTAGGGTAACTGCTAACCCTAGAATACATATCAGAATACCTCTGTGAACAGTCATGGCCTTCCTGTGCTTCTCTGCTATGGCACTGAGGAGAGATACTCAGGTCCTTACATCCTGTTCTCTTGCCTCCAGCAAGTTCATAGACTTGCATTGCCCTTGCCTTTCCTGCACAAGGGAAGTGCTGCTGACACACCTAGCATGTTCTTTAAAACCTGGGCCTGGTGTGAGAATGAAGAGAAGCAGTAAATACATCCTCTTCCTATTTGGTAATTAGATAATTTTATAAAATATATTAGACACTTATGAAGAGACAAGCACATCATCACATAGTAATAGGGGCCTGGGTAGGACTAACAAGGTGATAATGATTGATTACTATGATAATGATAATAATAGCAGTTTCCATGTATTGAGTCCCTATTGTGTCAAGTACTTAAACAGATACTTTACAAATGTTAGTCTTTATAACAAATCCATGAGAGAGGCATTATTATCACCAGCATTGTATATATATCCATGAGATGTGTAGGCTGTCCCTAGAGCAGTGGTTCTAATGCCAGGTCTGTCACTACCTGTGTGACTTAGAGAAAATAACTGAACCCTTGGAGTTTCAGTTTCTTATGTGCAAAATGGGAGTATCAATTCCCACGTGGTAAGGCTGTGGGTGAAGTGCCTTTCACAGCACTTGGCCTCCAAGAAGCTGCAGAGCAGATGTCAGATCTTTACCATGGCTCCATCCTTTCTCTTCATCTTGGCAGCAAGAGAAGTCACTAGGAGCTTCTGCCAAGTTTTCTCACCACAGAGAACCCCTCTTGCTTCCCCCTCCCTCCCCTACTTCTAAAAATAGCTGCTGAGAGTTGCAGTCCCTGAGCGCAAGGTCTACAGTGTGCTGTTCAGGCTGAGAGAAACCCCTGAAAGTCCCCCCTCCATCCTGAACTTAGCAAGTGGTCTCATTGCTCAGGAGACGTTCAGAATTTCAGTGTCAGGTCAGGTAACTTTGACTCTGGGGATGGGTGGAGACTGCAGAACTTCCAACCAACACCTGGAGGAGATAATATAACCTGGTGGATTTGAAGCCTGAGTCATCTGAAGAGAGTTTGGCTTGAAAGCACGTTTTTACCCTAGTAAAAGCCTGGGGAAAAAAAGCCTGGAGTTCAGATCACCCTCTTAACCAACCAATCATCAGCTGACATCAAGGAAGCACACTGGAGGTGAGTAAAGAGAAGACTTCTCTTGTGCTAAGGAAAAATATATTTCCTAGTGGGTAAAGGACAGAATTAAACATTGTAGATATGCACGCACACTTGTAAACATATTTATGTTCTCTTTTGCAACAAATGTTTGCAAATGTTTACTAAAACTACCAATGACGTGATCCTAACAATATATTACTGAAACTTATGCTTACTGGATATAGTGATGGCATACTGGTTGCAAAAATGTCAGCTTAGTTTATCACAGATCAATAACTCATTACATGTTCCAGAATATACAAAAATCCAATATGAATCAACTTCCTGTCACATCCAGGCATTCAAATCCCACACCAATATGGACCGTCACTCATGTGACTTCATATTTTCTTCCTGTACTAGCTCTGGGGATTAAAATACATTTTATCTTTTGTTAGATAGAAAAATAATAAATGTTATGTTTAGATTTCATGTGGAAATTTCGAGAGTTGAAGGGAAGGCATCAGATGATGATAAGAATTAAGAACTTCATTTAACAAGACCTATAAATTGTGTGTGTGTGTGTGTGTGTGTGTGTGTGTGTGTGTGTGCGCGCGCGCGCATATGTGTGCACACAACTCTCTTCCTAGTTAGAAGTTATCAGGGCTTCATAATTCAGATTAGCAAATCTCTTCGAGCTGATTTTAGCTGAGACCATTCATGGCACCTTGCAAGGGAATGAAGGTTCCCAGACTGTTCCTACATTGTTAAACCACATAACCTATTAGGGCCTGAAATAGAGCTTCACTGAAGGGAATATAATTTACATGGCTATGCTAGCAAGATTCTTAAAGGCAAACAGGAAGAGGAATACATACTTTTTTTTTTCCTTTTCTTTTCTTGATTTGAAAAAGTAGATTTGGGTTTTTCATTGGTATTACAAATCAGCTTGAGTCCACAGAAGTTTGATTTACATTTGGACTCAGAAGAGGGACTTCACTGAGAATAGCCACCAAAGAAGTATCGACCACCAGTGGCTAGGCAATTTGCTTGTCTGCATAACTTAGGTTTTAAGCCCTGGGGGCATGTGTCAGGCACAGTGTTGCCATTTAATGAATAAATAATCTCCGTCAACATTAACAATTTTTGCCTAAGGCAATGCCCGACTCAAAAGCCTATCATGTTTGGGGCTTTGGATCCTCTCGCTGTAACTGGCATACATTACTATCTCAGTAACTGCAACACAGAATCTAATTGGACACAGATGTATTTTAATTTCCAACTTCTCTGCCATGACTTTTCATCTTTGTCACTTTCTTATAAAAATGATTCTGATTGGAGAAAGGCCATCGTATTCTTCCTATGCCCTGCTGCAAACAATAACTTGCAGCTGACTGGACACAACAGACACATGCGTTGATCTTTTCACAGCTGGGTTATTTGTATTCATATGAGCCTAGGAAAAATATTGCCATTGGTATCAGGTGAGTGAATGCACAGCTCAACCACAGGCCTGGAAACCTCAGTATGGAGATGGATGGCCAGAAGACGGAGGCTTGGGTTTCTTCTAAGCAGCCCTTGACTTAGCTGGAGAGGGGCATGTGAGGAGGGACAAGGGAGAAGACTTTTCTTGGAAGTTTGCTTATTTTGCAATTAAGAAAGGGGCTAAAAACTCTCTTCTAAATTTATGGTTTGGTGAGTTGGAGGTAGAGAGAAGAAGTCTCAAGTTCTTAAACTGGGATCTTTTGACCCGGAGATGTCCATGGAACAGAACGGTAGACCATGCACTCGCTGATGCTAAACACAAAATTTTGTGCACATATACATTTTTGTTGGTGGAAAAGGTCTGTAATTTTTCAGATTCTCATGAGCTGCCATCATGTAAAACAGCGGTCGCTAACCTTTTTGGCACCAGGCACCGGTTTCGTGGAAGACAATTTTTCCACAGACGGTGGAGGGTGGGGGAATGGTTTCAGGATGATTCAAGTGCGTTACACTTCCTGTGCACTTTATTTCTATTATTATTACATTGTAATATATAATGAAATAATTATACAACTCACCATAATGTTGATAGGAGGCGGAGCTCAGGCTCTGCTCCCAGACATTCTATTGCAATTGGTCTGGAGTGCCCAGGCAGTCAGATTTTCTTTCAAAACTCTCCAGGTGATTGTTATAATGTGCAGACATAGCTGAGGATTACTGTGGTAGAGCAACAGGAGGGTCATGGTGATAGTGGGGACAGGGAATGTATTGAGATAGAAGACCCCCTTTCACTTTCAATGATTTATCCATCTCATTTTTTCTTCTATACCAGGTGACAAACAACTGCATTAGTTTGCTAGGTCTGCTATAACAAAGTACTACAGAGTGGGCTTAAACAACAGCAATTTATTGTCTCACAGTTCTGGAGGCCAAAAGTCCAAAATCAAGGTGTCTGCCGGGTTGGTTCCTTCCAAGGGCTGTGAGAGAAGCATCTGTTCCAGATCTCTCTCCTTGGCTTGTAGGTGGTGGTATTCTCCTTATGTCTAATCACATTGCCTTCCCTCTGTGCACATCTCTGTGTTCAAATTCCCCTTTTCATAAGGATGCCAGTCATATTGGATTAGGGCCCACCTGAAATGACCTCATTTTAACTTGATTACCTCTGTAAAGATTCTATCTCTTTATAGGTCACATTCTGAAGTACTAGGGGTTAGTACTTCAACATATTAATTTGGCAGGGGTTGGGGTTTGAACACAATTCAATCCATAACACTAATACTGTTCTTTATAAGACAGCAAATATCCTTGGGAGGAAGACTCTTTCAGCAGATTTTCCATTCAAACCAAAGCCTTTTATAATGGTAGAAAACCAATCTTTTGTAAATATTGTCTTCTTTGCCTATGATTGCAGATTCCACTTTTCATAAGATGCTTTTGAGGCAGAGCAGTGAGATACCAGAATGAGGTCCCAGGGTCATTGCTACACGACTAGAAAATAGATGGTCATTGCTATGCATTGTGATGCTCACATCTGAAACCAGACCCCAAGAAAACTTGAACACCCTTTCCAGTTCAGCCAGCCAAGAATTTTCTGACAGGTTTACATGACTCTACTTTCCTCTGAGCATTGGAGAGTCAGGTATAATGTGTTTCTAATGTAATGTGACATTATTTAAGGCGCTAGACAACCTTGTTTTCACAGCTTAACTCTCTGTGCTCAAGGAGTGCTGTGTTTGCAGCATGCCTAGGGATTTTTTTAAGCAGAGAAATTTGTGTAATCACAAGTGGACCTTAGCAAGATCATTACCAGGGCAGCAGAGTGGTGGTTGGCATGGAAGATGTGGGAAAGCAAAGATGGTAAGTGGGTGTACATTCAATATTCTGATATGTTCACAGTGGAGGAGGGAGAACTCCGTGGAAATAACACTTTCAACTATGAGCAGAATTAAGTTAAGGGCTGGGGTGGGGTGCATTTCTAACACCACCCATGACTTAGATGAATGGCTAAAGCTGAGCAGAAATCTAGACGGTCATTAACTAAGAGGAAAAAAAAAATCTGTGAACAAGCTATCTGAAGAGTTTGGGCTATTCAGTACAGGTAGCTCTTAAATTCTTCACTGTGTTCCAGTCACGCTGGCCATCTTTTTTTTTTCTCAAACATCTCAAGCATCTTAAGGTTTTTGCCATTTCTGTTCCTTCTGCTAGAAATGCTTCTCCTCTGGCTCTTTGCACAAAGCAATCCTTGCCATCCTTTGTGTTTCATGGTAAATGTCAACTCTTGAATGAAGTGCTCTTTTACCATTCCATCAACATATGTTCCCTCTCCCACTTTTCTTTTATAAGAGTTTCACATTTTATATGTTTCCATTCGTTTACTGGCTTTTCTTTCACTAGAGAGTAAGTTCCACAAAGGCAAGGACTATATGCCCAGCACCTGGCCTCTGGTTGGCACTCCATATAGACTTTTTGAATGAATAAATGAGTGAATGAATGAACCAACCAATCTAATAAAGGTTTCAAGAATATGGACAGCTGACCAATGTTGGACTGGAAAACAGAGACATCTACTCCGTCTCCCATCAGACATGGTTAATACTTTTTATTAAGTACCTATTATGGGCCCAGCCCTACATGGGAACCCTATATTTATAATGTCTAATATTCAACTCAATCTGCAACATACATATTATTATCACTATGTTGTAGAAGAGAAGGTTAATAACTTCTCCAAGACCACAGACCTATGATTCAAACCGAGGATGCTCTGACACATCATTCTCATTTTATCATGAGAGTAACGATTGTTCCTTAATTCAATGTGTTCCCCTGCAACTGCAGACTAAAACACCAAGTGACAATGACAATGGTGCAAGAAGTGTTTACACTGCCTATCACCTTCAGTAAATATAGATACAGATGAGAAAGAGCATGGTTCAGTTTCTCTGCCTTCCCTTTGTTTCAAACACCCTGAGGTGCGCAGTGGTTACTATGATGGGTTACATAGGCTTTTGAGTATCATCCTGGAACTCTAGTTTTTAAAAAATAATGGTTCAAAGGGAGAAACAGTAACTTTCACAGTGGAGAAACCTGGGACACACCACTTTAACCAAGGGATCAAGGTTAACATCATCAGTAATAAGTCATATTGACATCAAGTACTGTATCTTCTGATATGATGCTCTGAGATGGGCTCAACAGTGCTTCTTTGGTATTTTTGAAAAAAATGCATAACCTCATTTTAATCATGAGACAACACAGATAACTCCAAACTGAGGTGCATTCTAACAAATAATTAGCCAGTACTCTTCAAAAGTGTCATGTGATCAGTAGGAACAGTCTGAGATTACAGGAGACTAAGGAGGATCAAGGCAGACCCTGGATTGCCTCCGGAACCAGAAGAAGGTTAGTGGGACAGTTGGTGAAATTCTAATAAAGTGTACGGAGTAGTTACTAGCACTATTGTATCAATGTTGATTTCGGGGTTTGGATTATTGTTCTATGGTTATATAACATGAGGAGGGAAGTTGGGTGAAAGGTATAATAGAAGTCTGAGTATTTCTGTAACTTTTTAAAGTTCAAAATTATTACAAATGGAATGTTAAGAAACAGCATAGTTTCTACAAAAAACAACAACAAAAAAAGATCTTCCAATTTCTAAAAACTAACCCTGAAAGAAAAACCTACAGAGGGAGTTTAGAACGAAGTTTGCTTGTAATTTGGGAACTGTCTAAGTTTGGTGCCACTGGGACCCAAAGTCTGTTTAGTGGATTCTGAAGGTACAGTTTGGTAATGTTTTGTTATTATTGTGTTTCTTAGATGAGGAATGAAGAAAAATAACTTGTGGAGTCTACAGGATATCTCTACACATGTGAATGGAAATGGAGAGTCTTTGATCCCTCACCCTCACCCCTGCTATTCTTTGGAAAATGAATTCCTTGTGGAGAATGTGGATAAAGTCTGGAATCAAGCTAGGAAGTGGATACTAATTGTCTATGTGACAACTATAACATCTCTAAGATTTGTGGTTCCTCTTTTCTCCATCTATCATGAAAGACTAATTCAAATGCTACCCCTTCCCTATCTTTACCATACACAGCACACTTGAAATACACCAGGAAAAGGTTCACAATCATTTAACTATGAGCCAGACTCTGGGAACAGTGACTTCTCAAAGCCACGAGGGAGAATCACCTAGGTTTTGAGGCTTCTGAGCTTTGCCATAGACACAAGTTGTTTCCTATTGTAGCCAGCCTATACCTCATAAATGGGCAAAGCGCCATGCATGCAGATGGGTAGCACAGAGTGTAACTGATGGAGGGAGCCAGCACCTCTGTATGACAGTAACACTCCACTTAATAAGGAATGGAGGCATATGGCCATGGAGGAGCTTTTAACAGCAGAACCCGCCCCCCCAGGCAGTATGTTTCAGGGAAACACTTTGCTCTAAATCCCTGCTTTCCCTGACCCCTAGCAAATCTCCTGCTGCCCAGGAAACCCCTGAGGAGCTGTGAATAGAAAAGAGATGATGATGAACAGGATTCATGCAAATAGAAAAGCTGCGTGCTCCAGGAAGCTCATTTCATCAGACTATTGTGGAGGCTGAGACTTTGAGTAGAGGCATGCCAATGAGAAGGGGCAGGAATGGAGTCAGGACCTTGCTCTGAAATATGCAGTCAGCTCATTTCCCAAATAAGTTGGCAGTGTGGCTGCGGATTGGTGCCGGGGCCAGAGAAAATTAGGCTTCTTAGAGGCCAAATCTCCCCTTTTGCTAGACCTTTTAGGTTCATGGGGGTTCTTCATTGAAGGCTCTTCATTATATCCAATGCCCAGGGCAAGCCCTTACACTGTGATATTAGGGAAAAATACTGCGGAAAGCAATCCAGGCGTCTGCTTATCTTCTAATGTTCTTCCCAATCACCTCAGTGAACTAGAAGCTGACCTTACAAGGCCAGGACCCCTACTTTAAGATATAACCAATTGGCTAAGCCTGACAAAATTCTCTGGGAGTTGCCCATCTGATTGGTATAATTTTATATGTGCTCATTTGGGAAGGAACCAAACCAATTTTTACTATGGAATTCAGTTACATGCTGTCTGAGACTGTCTTCCTAAGGCAATGTTCAGGATTTCAGCCTTTTTTGAACACATCAGCAGGGTCTAGAGATGTTCCAACTATCCATATAAAAATGAAATTCAAAGGGGTGACAAAAATTAGAAGCATACATTAAAAAAATCTGAATATAAGTGTAACTGTTGAGCATGATGAATGTGAACAAATATCACCGATACACTTTTCAATGTAAAGTCTAAGCTGATATCACCCACCAATTTGGAGCCCCTCCTCTTCCTGGGTGGGTCTTTGAGCAATATTAAATCCATTAAAATATTTGAATCATTGTCATGATTCAAACTGGCTTATCTATGACTCAACTGGTTTACACCTTTTTTGCCATCATGCACAATTAGCCAAGACGGATTTCCTTTGCCTCTCCAGAAGTCCTCTTTTTTTTTTAAAGTCCTTTCATCCAACCAAAGCATGTGTATGATAAATCTGCATAATTGAAGTGTATTGGTTACATATGTATAGAAAGTGTAGCCAGGAATATTAGCAAAACCTTCACAGAATTTAAGGACCTTAGCAAACATTTTGTCAATCTATTAATCTATCATATTTCAGTGAAGAAACTGAAGCACAGTCTGGTGAGGTTACACTATTAAATGGTGATTTATAAAATAAGTCTTCTTCTGGTTGCCCATTAAAATTACATTGCCTCGGGCTTCCCTGGTGGCGCAGTGGTTGGGAGTCCGCCTGCCGATGCAGGGGACCCGGGTTTGTGCCCCGGTCCGGGAAGATCCCACATGCCACGGAGTGGGTGGGCCCGTGAGCAATGGCCGTTGAGCCTGCGCGTCCAGAGGCTGTGCTCCGCAACGGGAGAGGCCACAACAGTGAGAGGCCCACATACCACACACAAAAAAATAAATAAAATAAAAAATAAAATAAAATTATGTTGCCTCATATATGTCTCTCTGTCATCCCCAGTCAGCGTAAATCATCTCAAGGTTGGAAATACATTAAAGGTTTGTTAACCTACCCATCCATCTGATCCATCTAACCTACCCACAAAATTCTTACCAGGTCTTCACTGAGCCGATGCTTAAATGCCCCTAGTGACAAGGAATGTACTACCTCCATGACTTTAATGAATAATTGTGAAATAAATGAATACTTTTATTATTTTTCATCATAATCATTAAAATAATTTTCATCCAGCTTCCATCTGATTGCCTTTTTAATATTTGAAGAAGAGTCATCTTTTATTTAGACTGAACATTCATGCTTGCTTCAGTAACTCTTAGGTTTTATCTTGGTTTTCAGTCTCTTCATCACCACCCTCTCTTCTGAATCTGCTTCTAGTGTGGTACCCAACAGTTAGCATGATGCTCAGCATGGTCTGATCAGCCTCAAGAAGAACAGAACTCTCTGTCTTAATTTGGAGGCAAATACTGTATTCATGCATCCTATCATTACTTCATGTTTGGTAGCCACATTGTGTTGTTGACTCTCTGAACATAGTGTATGTATATTCAAGCTCTATTTCCTATATATTCTATCTCTAATACTCTGGCCTCATTTAATCCCATGGCTTTAGTCATCATGTACATGTTGACTCTCAAATACATAGCTCAGTCAATGAGCTTAGACCTCTCTCATGAGTTCCTGATTCTTATGTCCAACTGTACTTTCATCATCTGTACTTTGATGGCCCGTAAGAACATCAAATTCCATCTGACTCAAATTTCAGTCATTATTTTCTCTCCTTAAACTGTTGTCCCCCAATATTTTCATCTCACTGAATGGCATAATCATATATACTCAAGCTGGAAATGTCGGAATCATCAGTGAGTTTCCCCATCTCCTTACATCTCCTATTCAGTAACTCAGCAGCACATCCAAATGCTTTAACCTCATACATGTCTTCTCTCCATTCTTACTAGTTATCAGACTCTTCAGCCTGGATTTCTCCTACACATGCCTATTTTCCACAAGCTTCCAGGTTGATACTTTTAAGACTCATATCTGACCATATTACTTTCTTGCTTAAAACTGTTCAGTGTGCTCCCATTGCTTTTATAGTAAAACCGAATCACTTAATGTGGCTTAAGAGGACTTTCATGGTCTGACTTTTGCTACACTTTCCAATTCTTTGAATAACCATGCCACATGCTATTCTGAAACAATCTACAGCTCTGCCTTACCTACTAATTCCCAATCTTTCTTTAGATTCCAGCTTAAATGTCCCTTCTGGAGGTTTGGAAGATATCCACCAGATAAGTTAGGTATCCCAACACTGTTTCTACTATTTTAGCACTTAGCCACATATTTTAATTCTGCTAGCTAAATGAATCTTCCTTCCCTGCTTAGAAGCCCTGCTGGACTGTAAGAATTTTGAGGCAGGATAGCATTCAGTTGCCCATCACTGTGTCTACAGGCCCAGACAGTGGCAGACATATAGCAGATTGTCAAAATTATTTGTAGAAGTTTGACAGTGTAGGAGCTTCCATTCTATCTCTGTAAAAGCTTCATATTTCTAGATCTGTTCCATTGCTTAAGTCTTTCAAATTATTTTTGGGTATTTTGTCTGTCATAATTAACATTAGTTTAATTTTAACTCATCTACAGTTAAGACTGTCTTTTGTGTGTTCATTCAAGAAATCTGACACACATATTGAAGTAATGATGAGCTCATATGCTGAAAACCAGCTGTTAATGAAGAGTTGGAGGGCCTGGGAGGGTGGCTGACCAAGAGGATGAAAAGAATAACCGTGGAGCTATGCTGAGGCCTCACCACATTTGGCAACAGTGAATTTGTGTGATGCTTTTTCACTGTTTTAAATGTCCATAATGTTAGCAACCTAGGTAAATGCATTATCATTGAGAATGTCCTAAACCTCTTTGAGATAGCTTTTCTTGCAGAATCTCATACCATGTAATCATGTGTATCTTTCCTCTAAACATTTTTTGCAGTTGGTCTAACTATGCTTAGATACCTAACCCTTCATACCTAGGGATGAAACTGTCATTGAAGCACTTTGTTTGTTTGTTTGTTTTCTTGCGGTACGCGGGCCTCTCACTGTTGTGGCCTCTTCCATCGCGGAGCACAGGCTCCGGACGCTCAGACTCAGCGTCCATGGCTCACGGGCCCAGCCGCTCCGCGGCATGTGGGATCTTCCCGGACCGGGGCACGAACCCGCGTCCCCTGCATCGGCAGGCAGGCTCTCAACCACTGCGCCACCAGGGAAGCCCCTATTGAAGCACTTTTAGAAAGTTTCAGAAGGTTGGAACTTAGTTAAAAGACTCTTCTAGGGCTTCCCTGGTGGTGCAGTGGTTGAGAATCTGCCTGCCGATGCAAGGGACACGGGTTCGAGCCCTGGTCTGGGAGGATCCCACATGCCGCGGAGCAACTGGGCCCGTGAGCCACAACTACTGAGCCTGCGCGTCTGGAGCCTGTGCTCCGCAACAAGAGAGGCCACGATAGTGAGAGGCCCGCGCACCGCGATGAAGAGTGGCCCCCGCTTGCCACAACTGGAGAATGCCCTCACACAGAAACGAAGACCCAACACAGTCATAAATAAATAAATAATTTTTTTTTTTTAAAAAGACTCTTCTAAAACCTGTAAACACTGAAAGTTTTTTTCGATTTGCCCCCAATTCATTACTTAATTTTTACTGTGAACCATTGCAAAGGATTTTATAATATGACTTCTCCCCCTGGGAACAAGGTAGATTATAAATGACTGAAGTCTTCTTAATAATATATCTGTACAGGAATGCATCATCCACTTGTTACATCTGGACAGTAGCTGAGAGTGAATATCCACATTTTCATTTAAATATACAATATCCAGTATTTTCGTTTCTATTCCTCTCTGCAAATCCAGACCCTCCTGCTCTTCACTGGGCTCTGTGGCAGTAATTATATACTTCTCCACTGGCCCATTCTCAGATATGCTTCTCTTAATCAGGTTGTGTTTTCTCTCTGGTTACTAGTTCTCCCAAAGGTATTGAGTGGAGTCTAAAGGATATGCAAAGCCATAAGAGGAATGTGGCACATCTCCCTGAGGTCATTACTAACGAGTTGTATTAGATTCCTCATATGACAGCCTCAGATCCTCTGGGCTTCACCTGTCTCCAGGATCCTAAGTCACATGCCCTACCTTAGCTGTTTTGGTTTGGGGCTCCCACTAGGGATCTCAGGACCCTCCCCCTACTTCTGGACTCAGATAAAGAACTACCTCACCTATGGGAGATATGGGTTGCTCCATGGCTTCTTGAAGGGGCTATGTGGTCCAATCCAGAATGCAGGGGAGTTAACTCTTGTGGGACAAATTTTCATAATACGGAAAGGAACCACTAGATAAATTCCTCCCTATCCCCTCCCCCACCCCTTCCAGTGAACTTTTCTGCAACACAATTGTCCCCATATTGCCTTTACCAAGACTTCTGGTCAGACCAGGAAATCAGTTCTGTTTGCTACAAGTGATGGCTAACTTGGTGATGTCCCCTCATCTTTACTCTCTCTTCTTCTCTGCTTCATCCCTTTCTCCTTCCCCCCTGCCTCCCTGGGATTACACTCACCAATGAAGTGTTAGTATGAGAGAATCTGCCTCAGGCTCTGTTTTCTAGGGATTCTGAGAAAACTCATTGGATGATATTGCACAAAAATGTCATAAATTTTATGATAAAACATGAGTTGCCAAAAATAGTTAATGCTTTCAATGGGCCCTTCATGATGTACAACTGGACCCCTTGGAAAGACAGTTTCCTTCTCTCTGCTCCTAGGGATTCTTCAGTAGAAACATTTGAGATGGACTGGAATAAGGTTGTGAGTCTTTCAAAACATTATTTGATCTTAATTAATATCATGGGAATTAATAATTATAGGAATTGATCATTGAAACTGATTATAATTGTGATAAATCTGCAAATATAAATTTTTAAAAATAGAATTCTCATATTAGTCTTACAAGTTGCTAAACATTCAACTGTCAATTATAATTGGTAAATTATTGGCATGCTGACCTTTAGACAAGCTATATAAATCCATTCATTTATTAAAAAAATAACTATTGAAGAGAGACCTTCATGATGGAGGAGGAGTAAGACGTGGAGATCACCTTCCTCCCCACAAATGCATCAGAAATACATCTACATGTGGAACAACTCCTACAGAACTCCCACTGAACGCTGGCAGAAGACCTCAGACTTCCCAAAAGGCAAGAAACATCCCACATACCTGGGTAGGGCAAAAGAAAAAAGAAAAAAAAAAGACAGAAGAATAGGGACAGGACCTGTGCCTCTGGGAGGGAGGTGTGAAGGAGGAAAAGTTTCCACACACCAGGAAGCTCCTTCACTGGTGGAGATGGGGGGTGGTGGAGTGGAAGCTTCAGAGCCATGGAGGAGAGCGCAGCAACAGGGGTACAGAGGGCAAAGTGGAGAGATTCCCACAAAGAAGATCAGCATCGACCAGCACTCATCAGCCTGAGAGGCTTGTCTGTTCACCTGCTGGGACAGGTGGGGGCTGGGAGTTGAGGCTTGGGCTTTGGAGGTCAGATCCCAGGGAGAGGACTGGGGTTGGCTGTGTGAACAAAGCCTGAAGGGGGCTAGTGCACCACAGTGAGCCACGAGGGAGTCTGGGGAAAAGTCTGGAACTGCCTAAGAAGCAAGAGACCATTGTTTCAGGTTGCGCAAGGAGAGGGGATTCACAGCACTGCCTAAACGTGCTCCAGAGATGGGTGCGAGCCGCGGCTATCAATGTGGACATCAGAGATGCGCATGAGATACTAAGGCTGCTGCTACAGCCACCAAGAAGCCTGTGTGCAAGCACAGGTCAGTGTCCACACCTCCCCTCCCGGGAGCCTGTGCAGCCCGCCACTGCCAGGGTCCCGTGATCCAGAGACAACTTCCCCGGGAGAACACATGGCATTCCTCATGCTGTTGCAACATCACACCGGCCTCTGCCGCTGCAGGCTCACCCCACATTCTGTACCCCTCCCTCACCTGGCCTGAGTGAGCCAGATCCTCCGAATCAGCTGCTACTTTAACCCCGTCCTGTCTGAGTGAAGAACAGATGCCAGAGGGCAACCTACATGCAGAGGCAGGGCCAAATCCAAAGCTGAACCCCAGGAGCTGTGTGAACAAAGAAGAAAAAGGGAAATATCTCCCAGCAGCCTCAGTAGCAGTGGATTAATTCTCCACATTCAATTTGATGTACCCTGCATCTGTGGAATATCTGAAGAGACAATGAATCATCCCCAAATTGAGGTGGTCGAATTTGGGAGCAACTGTGGACTTGGGGTTGGCTTTCTGAATCTAATTTGTTTCTGGTTTATGTTTATCTTAGTTTAGTATTTAGAGTTTATTATCATTGGTAGATTTGTTTATTGATTTGGTTGCTCTCTTCCTTTCTTGTTTTTTTAGATATAGATATATATATTTTTTTCCTTTTTTCTTTTTGTGAGTGTGTACGTGTATGCTTCTTTGTGTGATTTTTGTCTGCATAGCTTTACTTTTACCATTTGTTCTAGGGTCCTGTCTGGACATTTTCTTTGGTTTTTTTTTTTAGTATAGTTTTTAGTGCTTATTATCATTGGTGGATATGTTTTTTGGTTTGGTTGCTCTCTTCTTTCCTTCTTTCTTTTTTTCTTTTTGTATTCCTTTTTAATTTTAAAAAATTTTAAGAATTAAAAAATATTTTTTATTTTAATAACTGTATTTTATTTTATTATTTTCTTTCCTTAATTATGTTTTCTCCCTCTTCTTCTGAGCCGTGTGGCCGACAGGGTCTTGGTGCTCTGGCTGGGTGTCAGGCCTGTGCCACTGAGGTGGGAGAGCCGAGTTCAGGACAGTGGTCTACCATAGACCTCTGAGCTCCATGTAATAGCAATTGGTGAAAGCTCTCCCAGAGATTTCTATCTCAATGCTAAGACCCAGCTCTACTCCACAACCAGCAAGCTACAGTGCTCGACACCCTATGCCAAACAACTAGCAAGACAGGAACAAAACCCCACCCATTAGCAGAGAGGCTGTCTAAAATCACAATAAGGTCACAGACATCCCAAAACACACCACTGGATGCACTCCTGCCCACCAGAAAGACAAGATCCAGGCTCATCCACCAGAACACAGGCACCAGTCCCCTCCACCAGGAAGCCTACACAACCCACTGAACCAACCTTAGCCACTGGGGGCAGACACCAAAATCAACAGGAAGTATCAACCTGCAGCCTGAAAAGAGGAGACCCAAACACAGTAAGTTAAGCAAAAAAGAAGACAGAGAAACAACAGCAGATGAAGGAGGAAGGTAAAAACCCACCAGACCAAACAAATGAAGAGGAAATAGGCAGTGTACTGGAAAAAGAATTCAGAGTAATGATAGTAAAGATGATCCAAAATCTTGGAAGTAGAATGAAGAAAATACAAGAAACGTTTAACAAGGACCTAGAAGAACTAAAGAGCAAACAAACAATGATGAACAACTCAATAAATGAAATTAAAAATTCTCTAGAAGGAATCAATAGCAGAATAACTGAGGAGGAAGAACGGATAAATGACCTAGAAGATAAAATAGTGGAAATAATTACCACAGAGCAGAATAAAGAAAAAAGAATGAAAAGAATTGAGGATAGTCTCAGAGACCTCTGAGACAACATTAAACGCACCAACATTCGAATTATAGAGGTCCCAGAAGAAGAAGAGAAAAAAAGGGACTGAGAAAATATTTGAAGAGATTATAGTTGAAAACTTCCCTAATATGGGAAAGGAAATAGCTAATCAAGTCCAGGAAGCACAGAGTCCCATACAGGATAAATCCAAGGAGAAACACACCAAGACACATATTAATCAAACTATCAAAAATTAAATACAAAGAAAAAATATTAAAAGTAGCAGGGAAAAACAACAAATAACATACAAGGGAATCCCCATAAGGTTAACAGCTGATCTTTAAGCAGAAACTCCGCAAGTCAGAAGGGAGTGACAGGACATATTTAAAGTGGTGAAAGGGAAAAACCTACAACCAAGATTACTCTCTCCAGCAAGGATCTCATTCAGATTCAACGGAGAAACTAAAACATTTACAGACAAGCAAAAGTTAAGAGAATTCAGCACCACCAAACCAGCTTTACAACAAATGCTAAAGGAACTTCTCTATGCCAGAACACAAGAGAGAAGGAAAAGACCTACAAAAGCAAACCCAAAACAATTAAGAAAATGGTAACAGTAACATACATATCAATAATTACCTTAAATGTAAATGTATTAAATGCTTCATCCAAAAGACATAGACTGGTTGAATGGATACAGAAAGAAGACCCCTTTGTATGCTGTCTACAAGAGACCCACTTCAGACCTAGGGACACATACAGACTGAAAGTGAGGGGATGGAAAAAGATATTCCATGCAAATGGAAATCAAAAGAAAGCTGGAGTAGCAATTCTCATATCAGACAAAATAGACTTTAAAATAAGTCTACTTTACAATAGACTATTACAAGAGACAAAGAAGGACACTACATAATGATCAAGGGATCAATCCAAGAAGAAGATACAACAATTGTAAATATTTATGCACCCAATATAGGAGCACCTTAATATATAAGACAAATGCTAACAGCCATAAAAGGGGAAATTGACAGTAACACAATCATGGTAGGGGACTTTAACACCCCACTTTCACCAATGGACATATCATCCAAAATGAAAATAAAAAAGGACACAAGCTTTAAATGATACATTAAACAAGATGGACTTAATTGATATTTATAGGACATTCCATTCAAAAACAACAAAATACACTCTCTTCTCAGTGCTCATGGAACATTCTCCAGGATAGATCATATGTTGTGTCACAAATCAAAACTTGGTAAATTTAAGAATATTGCAATCATATCAAGTATCTCTTCCGACCACAATGCTATGAGACTAGATAACAATTACAGGAGAAAATCTGTAAAAAATACAAACACACAGAGGCTAAACAATACACTACTAAATAACCAAGAGATCACTGAAGAAATCAGGGAGGAAATAAAAAAATACCTAGTAACAGATGACAATGAAAACATGACAACCCCAAACCTATGGGATGCAGCAAAAGCAGTTCTAAGAGGGAAGTTTATAGCAATACAATCCTACCTCAAGAAACAAGAAACACCTCAAATAAATAACCTAACCTTACACCTAAAGCAATTAGAGAAAGAAGAACAAAAAAACCCCAAAGTTAGCAGAAGGAAAGAAATCATAAAGATCAGATCAGAAATAAATGAAAAAGAAATGAAGGAAACAATAGCAAAGATCAATATATCAAAAAGCTGTTTTTTTGAGAAGATAAACAAAATTGATAAATCATTAGTCAGATTCAGCAAGAAAAAAAGGGAGAAGACTCAAATCAATAGAATTAGAAATGAAAAAGGAGAAGTAACAAGTGACCGTGTAGAAATACAAAGGACCATGAGAAATTACCACAAGAAAATGTATGCCAATAAAATGGACAACCTGGAAGAAATGGACAAATTCTTAGAAAAGCACAACCTTCTGAGACTGAACCTGGAAGAAATAGAAAATATAAATAGACCAATCACAAGCACTAAAATTGAGACTGTGATTAAAAATCTTCCAATAAACAAAAGCCCAGGACGAGATGGCTTCACGGGCACATTCTATCAAACATTTTGAGAAGAGCTAACACCTATCCTTCTCAAACTCTTCCAAAAGATATCAGAGGAAGAGACACTCCAAAACTCATTCTATGAGGCCACCATCACCCTGATACCAAAACGAGACAAAGATGTCACAAAGAAAGAAAACTACAGGCCAATATCACTGATGAACATAGATGCAAAAATCCTCCATAAAATAGTAGCAAACAGAATCCAACAGCACATTAAAAGGATCATACACTATGATCAAGTGGGGTTTATTCCGGGAATGCAAGGATTCTTCAATATACACAAATCAATTAACGTGACACACCATATTAACAAATTGAAGGAGAAAAACCATATGATCATCTCAATAGATGCAGAGAAAGCTTTTGACAAAATTCAACACCCTTTTATGATAAAAACCCTGCAGAAAGTAGGCAGAGAGGGAACTTTCCTCAACATAATAAAGGCAATCTATGACAAACCCACAGCCAACAACGTCCTCAGTGGTGAAAACTGAAACCATTTCCATTAAGATCAGGAACAAGACAAGGTTGCCCACTCTCACCTCTCTTATTCAGCATAGTTTTGGAAGTTTTAGCCACAGCAATCAGAAAATAAAAAGAAATAAAAGGAATCCAAATCAGAAAAGAAGTAAAGCTGTTTGCAAATGACATGATACTATACATACAGTATCCTAAAGATGCTACCAGAAAACTACTAGAGCTAATCAATGAATTTGGTAAAGTAGCATTATACAAAATGAATGCACAGAAATCTCTGGCATTCCTAAACACTAATGATGAAAAATCTGAAAGAGAAATGAAGGAAACACTCCCATTTACCATTGCAACGAAAAGAATAAAATACCTAGGAATAAACCTACCTAAGGAGACAAAAGACCTGTATGCAGAAAACTATAAGACACTGATGGACGAAATTAAAGATGATACAATCAGATGGAGAGATATACCATGTTCTTGGGTTGGAAGAATCAACGCTGTGAAAATGACTATACTACCCAAAGCAATCTACAGATTCAATGCAATCCCCATAAAACTACCAATGGCATTTTTCACAGAACTAGAACAAAAAATTTCACAATTTGTATGGAAACAGAAAAGACACTGAATAGCCAAAGCAATCTTGAGAAAGAAAAACTGAATTGGAGGAATCAGGCTCCTGGATTTCAGACTATACTACAAAGCTATAGTAATCAAGACAGTATGGTACTGGCACAAAAACAGAAATATAGATCAATGGAACAGGATAGAAAGCCCACAGATAAACCCATGCACATATGGTCACCTTATGTATGATAAAGGAGGTGAGAATATACAATGGAGAATAGACAGACTCTTGAATAAGTGGTGCCGGGAAAACTGGACAGCTACATGTAAAAGAATGAAATTAGAACACTCCCTAACACCATACACAGAAATAAACTCAAAATGGATTAAAGACCTAAATGTAAGGCCAGACACTATAAAACTCTTAGAGGAAAACATAGGCAGAATGCTCTGAGATAAATCACAGCAAGATCCTTTTTGACTCACCTCCTAGAGAAATGGAAATAAAAGCAAAAATTAACAAATGGAACCTAATGAAACTTAAAAGCTTTTGCACAGCAAAGGAAACCATAAACAAGAGGAGGAGACAACCCGCAGAGTGGGAGAAAATATTTGCAGATGAAGAAACTGACAAAGGATTAATCTCCAAAATTTACAAGCAGCTTGTGCAGCTCAGTATCAAAAAAAACAAACAACCCAATCCAAAAATGGGCAGAAGACCTAAATAGACATTTCTCCAAAGAAGTTATACAGATTGCCAACAAACACATGAGAGGAAGCTCAACATCACTAATCATTAGAGAAATGCAAATCAAAAGTACAATGAGGTATCACCTCACACCAGTCAGAATGGCCATCATCAAAAAATCTACAAACAGTAAATGTTGGAGAGGGTGTGGAGAAAAGGGAACCCTCCTACTCTGTTTCTGGGAATGTAAATTGATACAGCCACTATGGAGAACAGTATGGAGGTTCCTTAGAAAACTGAAAATAGAACTACCATATGACCCAGCAATGCCACTACTGGGCATATACCCTGAGAAAATAATAATTCAAAGAGTCATGTACCACAATGTTTACTGCAGCTCTATTAACAACAGCCAGGACATGGAAGCAACCTAAGTGTCCATTGACAGATGAATGGATAAAGAAGATGTGGCGCATATATACAATGGAATATTACTCAGCCATAAAAAGAAACGAAATTGAGTTATTTGTAGTGAGGTGGATGTATCTAGAGTCTGTTATACAGAGTGAAGGAAGTCAGAAAGTGACAAACAAATAATGTATGCTATCACATATATATGGAATCTAAAAAAAAAAAAGGTTCTGAAGAACCTAGGGGCAGAACAGGAATAAAGATACAGACATAGAGAATGGACTTAAGGACATGGGTAGGGGGAAGGGTAAGCTGGGACGAAGTGAGAGAGTGGTATGTACTTATATATACTACCATATGTAAAATAGATAGTTAGTGGGAAGCATCCATGTAGCATAGGGAAATCAGCTCGGTGGTTTGTGACCACCTAGAGGGGTGATATAGGGAGGGTGGGAGGGAGACAGAAGAGGGAGGAGATATGGGGATATATGTATATGTACAGCTGATTCACTTTGTTATAAAGCAGAAACTAACACACCATTTTAAAGCAATTATACTGCAATAAAGATGTTAAAAAAATTACTAAAACCTTGGTATGTGGCACACATTATAACAGACTCTAGGAAACAGCAATGAACTAGTCAAAAACACCTGCACTCATGGAGCTTACATTCTATTTCATGTCTATGTAATTCAATACTGGTTGTTAAATGGGTATAGTCCCTAGCTTTCCTTTTTTAAATGAAAAATTGGGAATATATGGTCATAAATATATATATATATGGTCTCTCTCTCTCTCTCTCTCTATATATATATATATATATATATATACACACATACCCATAATTTTTAAGAAAGTTACAAACATAGTCAACACTGAATAAATGCTAGTAGCTATTATTGCTGTTGTTTTTATTATTAGTCTGGGAATACTCCATAAAATTGCATAGCCCACATGAAGCTAATGCAAGCATGACTATCCCCTTATTGCAGGCAGTATTTGATGTGGCAGTAGGAAGGTATCAGCATCTTTTAGGGAGAGGGGAATGGGGCCTATAATGCATTTCTTTTTGCAAAAACTGCTTAGGTGTGAAGACCATTGAGTCTCTCTTCCTGAAGTTGACTCCATATGAATTAATACAAAATGTATCCATTCCTTTAAGGAATTCTGCCTCTTTATCATCTGTCCTCAGCATCTCTTGGGTTTTGCTATCATTAGGTATTAATAGGAGCGTCACTAAAGGCATGTTGCTAGAAAAAAGTGAGATTAGTTACACATTATCAGAACTGAACTCAGTGAAGACACAATGCATTTCTTCTGTGCCGTCAATATTTCACTCAGCCATGGCCCCAGTGCCTCAACTCACAGAGAAGAATGAATCATTCATGTGCTAGTACAGCCATACTAATACTGGTATGTGATGCTAACACTAGTATACTTCAGATGTATGATGTCTGTTTATAAAACAAAGCAAATATCAATACAAACCAAATAGAATGTTCAAGGTTGTTTTTTTTCTGAAAAGAATGAAGAGAAGATATACAAATAATATCACCTTCCAGTAGGTACTAAACATCAAAGTGCTGTGCTTTCCAAATGTAGAGTTTATAATACAATGCAAATTTGAGAATTCTGAAACTTTTGCAAACTACTAGCTTTCTACTTTCAGAAGTTAGACATCACCACTTTTAGGTGGAGATCTTCTCATAAAAATATGTGCACAGATTAATCATTTCTCTTTGTGGTCTGCTGTTTGGAGTCTCAATGCAGCCGTGGGAATTAAACCTGAGTTTTTTCACTTTGCGCAGGAAAACAATCAACAGCATTTATATGCTTAGCATTAGTGTTGAGCATGATCTTTTGCTGGGGAAATCTCTCCTCCTCCTCTCAAATGGTAGTTGTGTAGTGTCTGGGGTTTCCATCTTCATTTCTCTCAGTGGACATGCATGAGGAGAGTTTTATGTACTGCTCAGGCTATGTGAACTCATATTAAAAATGATTTAATTTTCAGCTTAACTGGGATATTATTACTGGTAGCACTGCATTATTCTTAGAGTACTATGCCAGTTGTTCTGCAATAGTTTTATTGGTCTTTTGTTTGCACAGGATGATATGGCTAAGCCATCCTGTTAAAGAACCATCCAAGACTTGGTATGCGGGATAAGTAAACCAAGTCCTGGAAATGGGGGAATAAAGAGGGAATCAAGTCACTGAGGTCACCAATTCTTCACATATTTTCCTTTGTGATTCACAGATATGACTGAAAATGATGTGAGTACTGCAGACATAACTGACACAAAAATGGCACCATTTTAACTCCTGACATATTAACTGGTTGAGAAGAAACCTAAGAGCTAACTTTACCTTTTCAGGGTTTATATATGTCCCCTAAATCACACCTTACTTAGTGACATTTAGTAAGATTAATGTTATGGAGCTGAAACTTGGCTTCTATAAAAATTGAATATTATTTGAAACAAGTAGGCCATTCGACCTAAAAGCTTTTTCTTAGAGAGTATTTTTTTATGATAAATACTTTTATGACTGATTACATTTGAAAAACTTTGCCAACATCAACCACACCCCCATGACGATCTCTTCTTCAGGTGGAGAAATACTAATATAAGTTATGATAACAGTAATAAACCCACCTTTCATTTTATAATCCTTTACAATTAATAATCATTTCATTTGAATCTCACATCATCACTTTTAAAAATTTACTGTTATTTTTTAATTGAAGTATAGTTGATTTACAATTTGTGCTAATTTCTGCTGTACAGCAAAGTGACTCAGTTTTACACATATAGACATTATTTTTTTAATACTCTTTTCCATTATGGTTTATTCCAGGAAACTGGATGCAGTTCCCTGTGCTGTACAGTAGGACCTTGTTGTTTATCCATTCAAAATGTAACAGTTTGCATCTACCAACCCCAAATTCCCAGTCCATCTCTCTCCCTCCCCATGCCCCCTTGGCAACCACAAGTCTGATCTCTATCTATCACCACTTTTTAAAAGATTACTATCTAAGGATTGGAGAGGTGAAATACCATGTCCAATAACATACAGTGATCGAGTGACAAAGGCTGGTCTGAAGCAGGCATTCATTCATCCATTTACTTATTTATTTATTTATTTATTTTTTGCGGTACACGGGCCTCTCACTGTTGTGGCCTCTCCTGTTGCGGAGCACAGGCTCCGGATGCGCAGGCTCAGCGGCCATGGCTCACGGGCCCAGCCGCTCCGCGGCATGTGGGATCTTCCCGGACCGGGGCACGAACCCGTGTCCCCTGCATCGGCAGGCGGACTCTCAACCACTGCGCCACCAGGGAAGCCCCATCCATTTATTCATTCATTGAAATGTTTTTCTTCTTTATCTTGTTAAATAACATAGCATGAGATCTACCCTGTCAACAAATCTTTAAGTACAGTACTGTTAACTATAAGCACAATGCTGTATGGCAAATCTTTAGAAATTTTTCATGTTGCATGACTGAAACTCTACCCATTGATCAACAACTGCCTGTTTTCCTCTCCCCCCAGCCCCTGACAACCACCATTCTACTTTCTGTTGCTATGAGTTTGGTTGCTTTAGATACTTCATATAAGTGGAATCATGCCGTATTTATCCTTCTGTGACTGGCTTATGTCACTTAGTTTAATGTCCTCAAGATTCATCAATGTTGTAGCATGTGTCAGATTTTCCTTCTTTTTTTAAAAAATAGATATTTATTGGAGTATAATTGCTTCACAATACTGTGTTTGTTTCTGTTGTACAACAAAGTGAATACATATATCCCCATATCCCCTCCCTCTTGAGTCTCCCTCCCACCCCTCTAGGAGGTCACAAAGCACCGAGCTGATCTCCCTGTGCTATGCTGCTGCTTCCCATTAGCTATTTTACATTCGGTAGTATACATATGTCCATGCTACTCTCACTTCGCCCCAGCTTCCCCCTCCCCACCCCATGTCCTCAAGTCCATTCTCTATGTCTAGGTCTTTATTCCTGCCCTGCCACTAGGTTCATCAGTACCTTATTTTTTTTTTTTTTTGATTCCATATATATGCATTAGCATACGGTATTTGTTTTTCTCTTTCTGACTTACTTCACTCTGTATGACAGACTCTAGGTCCATCCACCTCACTACAAATAACTCAATTTCCTTTCTTTTTATGGCTGAGTAATATAAGGTTGAATAATATTTCATTGTATGTATATACCACATTTTTTAAGCCATTCATCTGTCAATGGGCATTTAGGTTGTTTTCACCTCTTAGCTAGGTGAATAATGCTGCAATAGAGATGGGAATGCAAAAATCTCTATTACCTGACTTCAATTCTTTTAGATAAATACCCAGAAAGGGGACTGCTGGATCATATGATTGCTCTATTTTAAATTTTTTCAGGAACTTCCATACTATTTTCCATAGATAAGTACCATTTAACATTCCCACCAACAGTGTACAAGGGCTCTAGTTCTCCATATTCTTGCCACCACTTGTTTTCTGTTTTTGCTTTGTTTTCTTTTTGTTTTGATAATGGCCATCCTAACAGATGTGAGGTAATATCTCCTTGTGGTGGTTTTTTTTTTTTTTTTTTTTTTTTTTTGCGGTACACAGGCCTCTCACTGTTGTGGCCTCTCCCGTTGCGGAGCACAGGCTCCGGACATGCAGGCTTAGCAGCCATGGCTCATGGGCCCAGCCTCTCTGCGGCATGTGGGATCTTCCCAGACCGGGGCATGAACCCGTGTCCCCTGCATCTGCAGGTGGACTCTCAACCACTGCGCCACCAGGGAAGCCCCTCCTTGTGGTTTTGATTTGCATTTCCCTGATGATCAGTGATGCTGAGCAATTATTTTTCATGTATCTGTTGGCCATTTGTATATCTTCTTTGGAGAAATGTCTATTCAAGTTCTTTGCCTATTTTAAAATCAGGTTATTTGCTTTTTGCTACTGAGTCATAGTTGCTTATATACTTTAGATATTAACACCTTGTCAGATGTAGGTTTTGCATATATTTTCTCTTTCTATTATACCATCTAGTAACTGTCTATACTGATTCATTTGAGCAGTGGGCAAGGCTCCACCTTGCCAATAACCATGTAACTTTTGATGTGTCCAGGTAACTACATTTATGCCATTGACCTCATTTCTTCGAGGGTAAGGACAGAAAGTCCTATACAAGATATACAATTAGGTGTAGGATTAAATAAAATATTAAAAATAAAGAATCTAATACAGTGTCCAATACATAGAAAAGACTTAGTAAACCTTTGCCATTAGAACAATAATTATGACTAAAGGGAAAGAGAAAGTGGGCTGGGATAGAAATCAGTACTTCACCACTGCCATCCACAACACTTCTAGGTTACTAGCTATGTGGTTTTGGCAAGTCTCTTCACTTAACAAGGGCTCCATTTTCCTCGGATGTAAGATGTGGACAATAGTATTTAGCAGTATTATAGCTGGTGTAAGGATCAAATGAAATAATTTAGATAGCACTTTCTGATATATAACATATCCCTAAGAAAGGATTGACAAAGACAGGATGGAAGGCAGAAAGAAGGAAGGAAGAAAGAAGGGAGGGAGGGAGGGAATGAAAACATCTGAAAACCATAAAGCACTTTTTGAATGTCAGGGGCTAAGAAAGGGAACTGTGCTTATCTGTGGCTGGAAAGTTGGGAACTATACCTTCTTGCGGCAGCTCAGCCACTGACTCATTGTTTGATGCTGAGAAAATCATTTAATCGCTAGATTACGATCTCAGTGGGTGTATATAATTTGTACTCTTCTGCCCTTTATCACTGCACTGGATAAGATGACCTTGAGGTCCCCTTCAGCTCTAATTTTCTATGATAAAACTACATTCTTTGTGCCAGTGGTGCCTCTCCAATAAAAAGAAAATAGTAAAACCTTAGGCCAGTGGATGTGTCAACTGCTTTGAGATTTGCAGGAGAAAATTAATGTTCACAGAGTGTTTCTCACTGAGAAAGGATACTCCCCATTTTCACACTCTTTTTTCTACTGAAGCTTTTAATTTAGAATTGTAATGCTTCTTTGCTGCTCTCCAGCTTTCAAACATGGTGTGCTTTTGTGAAAAGTCTTTAATCATCTAATTTCTTACATTCTCTGTCTAAAAGCTACATTATGAGAATTGCTGGCAATTTAAGCTTCTCCTTTTATACTATTTCTTGGTTTTCAGAGAGATACAGATGTCGTTTTTCACAAGGAGCCAAACGCTGGATGTCTTTAGTGTGAATAAACTGTAAAAAGTATCTTGCTCAGTTCTCTCATTTAAGATTGAAGCTCCTGGGGCTCAGAGAGGGAAGGCATCTAAACCAAAGTCACAGAGTAATGGACCCCAAACTCCTGGTTCTTAGTAACTATGACAAATTTCATTTTCTAAAGGTGGTCATAATACTATTACCCATTCCCACATATTTGTCTCTAGTGTGATTTTTGTCACTTTCCCATTAAGATATGGAGGTTAATTCTTCTCCACTTGAATCTGCTTTATCAAGTGAATGTAGCAGTGACGTGGGAAAATTGCAAGGCTAGGTTATGAGGGACCTTAGCACCCTCTGCCTGGGCCTCTAGGGATGCTTTAGTGGGCCACTAGGACCCAGCTTTAGTGTTGTGAGAAGCCCAAGCCACACGGAGAGGCCATCCCTAGGCAATATAGTCAACAGCTCCAGCTCAGCTCCCAGCCTATAACCAGCACCTACTCCTAGCCGAGAGTGTGAGATGGATGTCCAGCTGAGCAAAACTTCACATGACTGAAGCCCCAGCCACCATCTGTGACTCAGTGAGACACCCTAAGAGAGAAACTCCCCATCTGGGTCCAGCCTACCTGCAAATGAATATTTGTTTCAAGATAAAAGTTTTGGGGTGGTTTGTAATATACCAATTGAAAGTGTAATGCTGCAAAATGTAATTCAGTAATCTGAATAGTACTCTACCATTCATTGGTTCTCAGATTCCACACTAATAGTTTGTTTGACAACAGCTATTTGGGATTAGCAGGGTAATAGAATTAGCCCTCCATTGTTGCACAGAATTGAAAGTGAGAGTCAATCTGAGTTTGACTGGAGGAACAACCTAATGTCAGAATTCCTGAGGTTGCACAAATTGTAACTTCCCATCTTTTGCTTGTATGGAAAACTTGCCAATATTGGGCTATCTGTCTCTAAAAGTATCAGACCTCATAGAATTTAATAAGAAAGGAATCAAGTATGGAGATGCCGAAGTACTTTTTAAAGATGCAGTGGCAGAAACAGCTATTTGCCACCCAATATCCACTTTCCCCATTTTCTTTGGTGACAGAACCCTAATTTACTCAGAGTGTAAGTAAAATCAGCTAATAGTACATTTCTCAGCTTCTTTGGCTGCTAGAAGTAGTCATGTGACTAAAATTTGGCCAATAGGTATAGGCAGAAATGTATGCAATTTTCAGAAAAGTTGCTTTAAAAAGCTGCCTTAGACCAGAGGTAAGATGTTTTCATTCTCCCACAATTTCCCTCTTCTTCTGTCCTAGAACTAGACAGGATGGGTGGAGCTCCAGCAGCTAACTTGGACAATGAGGTGATATTAAGGACAAAAGTTGCTTTAGGCAGGGTCTAACCAGGAAAACAAAACCACACTCTGCATTTAACACTGATTGAATTCAAAGCAGGGAACTGCTTGAACAGGTATTGCAAAAGCTCAGAAGCTAAACTGAATGGTGAGAAGACCTAGAGATTAGCAAGAGCAGGTAGTCACTACCAATGCCACAATGGAAGGCAAAGGAAGGAGGCAGTGTTGCTGGAGCACAGAGTGCTGAGTCACCCCACACAAACTGTAACACAGTGGACCTGTCCTGCTGGAGCTAGAGCCCCAGACAGACACAGCTGCTCCAGAGGGGCAGACAAAGGCAGAAAAGTTTCTTCCTTCCTCCCGTGCCCCAAACTCTAGCCAATGCCTCCCATTGGTTAAATGCAGTCAGAAGCCAATGATCCCAGGAACCAAGCAAATAGAAGCTGCAGGGGCCAGCTTCCCTACAGCACAGGGAAGATTAGGGAAAGGGTTAGGTATGGCTCTAACAGCAAATGAGCCTGGAACCACCTGAGCCCCTGATGACCATGGAACTGTCGCATAAGATAAGTATTGATTGCCTATAAGTTGTTACTTTGGAATTTTTCTTATATACAGCAAAATACAATGCTAATTGATATTAATTCCTCTTAGGGAGGGGACTGTATTAGTTTTCTATGGCTACCATAATAAAATACCACAAACTGGGGGGCTTAAACGACGGAAATTTATTTTCCCACAGTTCTGGAGGCTGGAGTCCAAGATCAAGGTGTTGGCAGGTTTGGTTTCTTCTGAGGCCTCTCTCCTTGGCTTGCAAATGGCCACCTTCCTACCATGTTCTCATGTAGTCTTCTCTCTCTGTGTCTGCATGCCCTGGTGTCTGTATGCCCAAATTTTCTCTTCTTCTAAGAACACCAGTTAGATTGGATTAGGGCCCACATGAATGACCTCGTTTTAACTTAATTACCTCTTTAAAGGCCCTGTCTCCAAATACAGTCACATTGTGAGGTACTGGAGGTTAGGGCTTCAATGAATGAATTTTTAGGGGGACACAATTCAGCCAATAACAGGAGGTAAGGAGATTAAGTCAATTAAATTATATATGCTAGCTAGGAAATAATAGTGTTGATAACACCAAAAAGCAAATAATCTGAGAAACATTTTTACATGGCTTTATAATACTGTGGTCACTCCTTGATTAGACATCTCTTAATCCTGCTCTGTATTTTACATTGTTGATATGCTGTTATGTGCTCAGCCTGTTTTATTTGCTTACGTGCAGGCCCACCATTAGTTTTTCACTTAGATCTCTGAGCCAAGAGATCTTCCAAGAGACCTAAAATTTGGCAGGTGCTAATTATTCGCTAACCCCTCAACTAATAGGAATTCCCGCTTCTCCTGGGGAAGGGATACAGATGCCCAGGGAAGCCTTAATAAAGGGGCAGCTGCAAAACAGTGTTGCCTCCATCGTTTGCTCCTATAATTAGCTCCACCTTAATCCTTAACATACACAGTTCCTTCTGAGACTACAAAATCCCCAGCCTTGTCCAGCTGCCATCCCTCCCATTTAAGCTTGCTTTTGGCTGGACTGTGCTAATTCTGAAGATGTTATTTAGTGTTCTGTTTTAAAAGGCAAAGTCTAGTAAGTGATCTTGAGTGCTGGTAAACAGAATGCTCATCCTTCCAACCACCATGGCTACAAATAGGGTGAGAGAAAGCTGAGGCAGTCAGAGCGTCAGTGAAGGGGGCAAAAGTGACCCACTGGGTGGGAATTTCAAGTTATCCTCTTCATCAAACAATAGTTAATTGATGTTTTCATCATGAATCAAGCTTTCTCAAAACTGTGCTGTATGCAAGTAGAATCACAAGGGTTTAACACGGTCCCAGGGATTTCTGATGACATGATGATGATGGCTGAGGAATCAGGTGTGCTTTCCACAACCTACTTCTTTCCTACCAACCCTTCCTTGTCACTCTCCCTTCTACCAGGAGAAAAAGCCAGGCTTGAGGATATTTCAGAGATTTGAACATTACCCTAAAACTGATTTTTGAAATAGACACTGAGTTCTTATTTGGAAATGATTCTGCTAGCAACAGCGTATTTTCCCTATTTCACTTTATAGGGGTTCAAGCCAATGGGCCTCGGGGACACTTTGTCCAGGATGGGGACCTGGGAGCCAGAGCTGGTTTGGTGTGGAGGGTGGGTATGTCCCATAGGCTGCACAGGATGACGGGAGAGCTACAGAGAGTGTCCGGGGACAAAGGTAGATGACACTGCCAAAAGGAGAGGATGCAAAGACTGAACCAGGTCAAAGACAGAGGTGTTGAAGAAAAACTAGCTTGAGAAATCACCTCACACAGGGCACCGCCTGAAGACATATCCAAAGGGATGGAAGCACTGCATTACTTCTCCAACAGAGACCTTTATAGGCTATGCCTGCCAGTTTTCCTATGTGGGCAGAAGGGCATTTCTGCAGGCATCAGGCTAGTTGGGAAATTAGAAATTAACTCCTTGGTTTCCTTTCATTATCTTTCTTCTCCCAATTATCCTGGTGCTAATCCCCCCTGCCTCCAACATGCCCACGTGATAGCTTTCCTTCTTACTTTTCCTATCACACTGCAAGTTCCTGAGCAGAGCTGCCTTTGCCCCATAGACTGGGCTGGTTTTCAGCTGATCATGAAGCTTACAGTGTTGCCACTGCATCAAAACAACAAACTTTCCTGCAAACCTTATCCCTGGATTGAATGTGACATTTCCCGCTGAATGCTTTCTGGACCAGCCCAGTCATTGTGTGACAGGAGTGTAGGCGGCATTTGCAGATGTGGATGCTGGTAGACAGCCATTTGAAAGCAGGGGTTAAGTGGTAGAGGGAAAAGGGGAGGGGCAGTGTTCTCAGCTCACGTTGATTTCTGTCAGATTTCAGTTAAGGTCTGTGAAGAGATAATTGTGTTATATTTTCTCATCCTTCATAGCCTAGTGGTTCCTGTATAATTATATATGCCCAAGCTTAATATTATTTCAGAAAGAAGAAAAGTATACAACAGATTTTTAGCCTCAGGCTTCTTATGACTGGGTACAGATTTTACTCTTGTAAATAATTTAATTCTTTCTTCCCTTCACCAAGAGTAATTGTGGGGATGTGGCTCAAATGGATATCTGGCCACTGGGGGATTTTCTAGGGGTAGGGAAGATTGCCAGGTTAGGGGCATATGCTGTTCAGGACCCAGTGAAACATGTAGAAGTGGCCCTCCCCTGTTCTCAACAGCAACCAGGGAGATAGCGGATCTTTCTGTCTCTGGCATCAGAAGCTAAAGGAGTTGGCTTGCAATACAAAGCCCATTTGAAAAAGTGCCCTGTCTTTCTGATAACGCAACTGATTTGTTAAAATTGTAGGAACATTTCTTAATGTCATTTAATTTTTGCCACTTAACATTATTAATGTGATTAAATATTATTAGGTCATATTTATTATGTTGCACTGAATTATTCTGATAATTATTAATACATTGCCTAGAGTGGAAAAATAAAAAGCAACTCAGGTTGAGTGAAATTTTCATACTGATGTTATATAATTATCATTATTTAACTAGAAAAAGGAGCTGATGCAATTAGGAAAATAAAACCTAGTCCAAACGTTTTTATTGATATCATTAATACATGTACTCAGGATTGCCAATAAACATTTTCTTTTTTTTTTGTGGTACGCGGGCCTCTCACTGCTGTGGCCTCTCCTGTTGCGGAGCACAGGCTCCGGACCCGCAGGCCCAGCGGCCACGGCTCACGGGTCCAACCGCTCCGCAGCACGTGGGATCTTCCCGGACCGAGGCACGAACCCATGTCCCCTGCATCGGCAGGCGGATTCTCAACCACTGCGCCACCAGGGAAGCCCGCCAATAAACATTTTAATAAAACTTGGTGATAGAATAAATTACATCAGTAATTTAACTACTTCAAGTTAACTAAAATATTATTGGCATATATTTTTCTTAAAACTCAGGATTTAACCCTATGTTCCTCATTATTTCCACTACTTTCAGGGTTTCAATTTCCATGCAGTTGACTTTTACATATATCTTAGGTTTTGCCTTCTCTCTTAATTGTTTGGGGTCTATACGCAATAGAATAGTGGCATTCCCCCCAATACTTCACTTTGTAAGAGTCAGTTTCTGATGTGTAAAATGGGAATGATCAGGAAAGCCATTTCTCACTGTTGTTGGGCTCTGTCCAGTGTGATTAGTTAAGGCATGCGAAATGCTTAGCAGCATAGCAGAGAGGTTAAGAGTTCAGATTCTGGAGCCAGGCTACCTGGTTCTGAGCCCTGGTTTTGTGTGTGACCTTTAGCCAGTCACTTAACCTCTCTGTGCTTCAGTTCCTTTCTTCGTAAAAGGGAGATAAAAATATCATGTAGAAATAGTATAAGGATTACATGTGACAAACATATCACACAGGGATTTGAAAGTCTTCTATGAATTCATATAGGTCGTGTTTTTAGAACAGTGTCTGGCACATAGGACTCCGGTGTAAACGTTTGCTATTATTAGTAGCAGACTACCTGGCATGCAGTAAATGCTCAAATAATAGTAGTAGTTATTTTTACAAACATAATCACCTACGCTTGTCCTCAAATCAGGATGTTTCAACTCCCTATTCCACTGTAAGCACTGGTACCATATTCCTCTCTGCCACTCAAGTTCTTTCTCTCTTGCTTGCCCTTATATCGACGCAGTTACCAAGCTGTATAGCTTCTTCTTTCACATCTCTTTGATCCCATTTTATTGCTACCACCACCAGGTTTTCAAACTTAAAATATTGTAATAGCCTCTGAACTGCTACTCCTGCTTCTAGTGTTCTCCCTTTCCAATCCATCCTTTATGGTAGTAAAAGACACGCTTTTCCTGCTCGCTTACCACTTGGATCCTTACTTTGTCAACCCAAGCTTTCCATCTCTGAGCCTCAAATATGTTACTCCTTCCATTACCCGGTACTTCAACAGGCCTTGTGCTCCCCAAAGCTATGATCTTTGCTTTTGTCCGAAGTCCCCCTACCTATCTATTCAAACCCTACCTGCTTTCCTGTTTAAGTTTCTCTTTCTAGTTCTCAAATGTTTTTCATTATGCCATTTCCTGTGGATTTCAGCTATACTTTTTATGCACTTGCCATAGTTACAGATACTGTACTGCATTATGTTATCATTTGACCTCTGTCCACATTTGTCTACCCTTGAGAGCATGGGTCACTACCGACGGTTCTCTTGTATAACCTACATCGCCTAGTACACTGACAAGCCAAATGATAGGTGTTTTAAAAATTCTTGGAACAGCTATCATATCTAGCCAAAACTACTCAGTTTCATTTTTCAACTCAATTCAGCAGCATTTTGTAGTTCTTATGCACTGCGTATAATGAGATTTGCTTTGAGTTATCAACACTGCAGGGAAATGTTTAAATTAGTAGAGAAAAACCCACCACCAATTTCTTTGAAAATGGAATAAAAACACAAAGATATTTTTCTATATTCTATTATCAAAATATAATCTAAATCCAAAGCTATCATCTTGACAATACCATTGTTTTCTCAGGAATGCTAACTTGGTTTACAAAATGTACTTATTGTTAAGTAATTAAATGGAAAGCAAAATCCTTATAAAATACTACTGTGTAATATTTCTCACTACAAAAAATAGGTCGGCTAATGCTGGGTAACTAACACAACAGGAAGAAAAAGCAGATACCCACAAGAAAAGCACTGGACATGGGAATTTAATAGCAGTCCTTTAAAAGTGAGGGAGAAAAGAAGGAGGTGAGTGGTTTCCTAAGTGCTGAAGTGTGTGTGTGTACATACAGGAAGGAGGCAGTGGAGATTCCTTTTGTTCTTCAATCCTCAATTCCTTAACTATTTTCATCCCTTAGAAATTTTTCTTGTGCTCATCTTGGGAATAGAAAACTTCCTAAGCATTATTTCAAGGGAGTCTACAGTGATAGGAAGACATTATTGAAGAATGGCTTCCCCGTTTCTCACCGGCTTTCTGCTGTGCACTGGCCAAGACTCCCCGGGAGTTTTCACCTTGGTTCTCGAGTCAAGCACACTGCTAACCAAGCAAGGCCAGACACCCAGGAACCATATCCTTCTCACTCAAGACACTTTGCAAACTATAATTGTTTCTCAGCTAACATATCACATTCCTGGTGGTGGCGTTAGCACATGTGTGTGTAAGACAAACGAAGACACTACAGCTCACAGAGCAGTGAGTATGACAGACCATCCACAGGTGTTCACAATGCAACATAAGAATATTTTGTAAAGGTGTCTATGGAAGGTAAAGAGAGCACAGAGAAGGGATTGACTAATTCTGGTTTTTGTTCCTGAGTGTTCAAGAGGAGGGCGTCATAATCCAGGAATGCTTCATGGCAAGTGTGCTACTTGAACAAGATCTTGAAAGATGGCAGAATTTCTCCAGGTGGAGAAGTGCTAAGTTCATTTCAGGCAGGGGTGACATGCTCAAAGGTGCAGAATGAGGGAAATAGCTCCAAGTGCTTTGGGGAAGGACGGGGACTAGTACAAACCGACTGGCAAGCGAGTGAATGCCAGGTAGTTGTTTCACAACAGTTACTGAAACTTACAGTTACCTACGGTAACAACATAGTTCCCATATCCTAGAAGAAGAGAGGCTGGAAACAGCTGCAACGAGTTAGACCTAGGATTCAAGTCCAGCTCAGACCCTGAGGCAGTTTGTTCTACACACATAGAACAGGATGTGATGAAGCACAGATGCAAGTGTTATACAGCAAAGGAAGAAAGATGTTTCTTTCTCTGGAATAACTTAGAAGGAAAGGACAAATACAGGCATGGAGGAGAAGGAATTGACAGATATGTGTGAAGTGACATGCTGGGTCATCTCTTTTTTTTTTTTTTTTTTGCAGTACGCGGGCCTCTCTCTCACTGTTGTGGCCTCTCCCGTTGCGGAGCACAGGCTCCGAACGCGCAGGCCCAGCGGCCACGGCCCACGGGCCCAGCCGCTCCGCGGCACGTGGGATCCCCCCCCGGACCGGGGCACGAACTCACGTGCCGTGAATTGGCAGGCAGACTCCTAACCACTGCGCCACCAGGGAAGCCCTGGGTCATCTTTTGATACTAAAAGAAATGAGGCTGGGATGAGAGGGTGATAAGAGTTCTGAATAGTAGCCCTGGAGAATGAGAAAGCAGCCTTCAGAGTGTCAAGGCAGGCAAGGCTGATACCCAAGGGGGTGAAGGGCTTTGGAGTTCTGGGACAGGAAACCAAGAGAGGACTATCCTCATTCAGCCATTCATTTATTTGGCTCACAGTTAATAAACATGTCCCATATGCCAGGCATTGGGCCGGGCACTGACGATACTGAGAATAATAAGAAAAGGAGCCCTGCTCTTAGGAGTTTACAGCTGATTAAGAAGATACAGCCTTATAAACAACTCTATCAAGTACGAGTTACAGATGCTGAAATCAAGGTGTATATGTGAGAAAGGGGAAGGGGAGGCTCAAAAGCTGAGGTAAGGGTTCCATTTGTGAGGAGGTGTCAGGAAGGACTTCAAAAGATGGCACTTTAAGAATGACCTTGGGCTTCCCTGGTGGTGCAGTGGTTGAGAGTCCGCCTGCCGATGCAGGGGACACGGGTTCGTGCCCCGGTCCGGGAGGATCCCAACATGCCGCGGGGTGGCTGGGCCCGTGAGCCATGGCCGCTGAGCCTAGGCATCTGGAGCCTGTGTTCCGCAACGGGAGAGGCCACAGCAGTGAGAGGCCTGCATACCACAAAAAAAAAAAAAAAAGAATGACCTTGTTTTGAGGAGCTCTGTGCCCAAATATTTAGGGATAAAATGGCCTGACTGCTCTGCCCAACTTGCTTTTAAAACATTTAGAAAAGGAAAAGAAAAGTCAGATAGAAAGATGCAGATGAAATCAACACAACATTATAAATCAACAATTCTTAAATGAACTTTAAAAAAAGAAAGATGAAGATGAGGTCAAAGGCAGTAAAATAACAGTTGGTGAGTCTACATGGATGTCCGGTGTAATATTTTCTGACTTTTCTGTATGTTTGAAGTTTTTAAAAACTAAAAAGGAGTTACCTTACAATGAGGACGGAACTGTATAATACATTTACTGTGGAGTAGGCAAGGGCTGAGGGTAGAGGGACGGCTGGAAGATGGGAGGATAACTCCAGCAGAGGAAGAGCACGGGGACAAGACTCAGCCTGGGTGGGAACTGAAGGAACAGCATTCAGAAAGGATAGCACCTCAATGCAACATGGGGAAGAGGGGAGAGATGAAGCTGCAGTGGCAGAAAGAGGCCAGCTGTGGTAAGGAAAAATAAACTATTCATTAGGTCAAGGAACAATGATATTAAGGTATTGGAAGAGACTTTTGCTTCCCAATCTGCAGAGGGTCTCACTCTACAGGTTCAAATAAGCTTTTGGTTTCTGGAAGTGGAGCATGCAGAGAGAGGTAGACGGAAGGCAGGGAGGCATTTATCTCATTGATTTTGCAATTTCTGAGATGTACGAAACCAGAGCAAGCAGCTAGGAGCAGAATAGAGCCCATATATTACCCAGTTCTTTATGCATAAGCTGTTGGAATAGTGTACATGTTATAAACAGCAGAGTGGGAATTAGTTAGCCAAGACCAGGCTGGGATAGGTCTGACTTCATTTTAGTCTAACGCTTTCCAGTGTTAGATCAACAAGATGTTTATAGTATGACACAGAACAAACTGACCCAAGTTATTTCAGAGCCATTAATACTGTGCATTGTTTTAGACTACTGTTTTTACAGGTATATTCCAGGCTACAAAGTATATCAAAGAGGAAACAAAGTCAGTGGAGTTCATTATCAGTGACACTCTGGAGTAAGGTTGGAGATGAAGAAATATTCCACAGTAGTAATACTAAGGCTTTAATTTTTCCAAAACAAATTTCATGAACATTTTAATTAATTGTATTTGTTTAAGAAGATTTTTAAGCAGAGGATTAAAATTTTTTAAAATGTCAGAACAGAAACAGAATACGTATATGGGAATCAAAAGAGAAGGAAACACTTTTCTATCTTGGAGCCTGTCCAACTGGGTCCCCAGAACCCTGGACACCTCCCTCAGTGTCACAGTTTATGGAACTATCTGGATTCTCATGGGGATCAACGAATCCAATCTTCATGTAGCTTTCTATGAAGCATGAGGCCTGATGTTCTAGAGAATGCTTGTAGGTCCACACAAAATTTGATTATGTTGTGCTTGAAGAGTGTTTTTAAATACCCCCAGCATTCTGTACAACCATTTAGGGCTTCAGAAAATTAAAACTTCAGAATGACAAGTTAATTAACGATGATGGCGGTGATTGTTCCCGATATTCCTGGTTTTAACAAGCCACCCCAAGAGGTAGTGGCACAATACGACTCTTTGATTATGCTCACAGATTCTGGGGTTCAGGATTTGGGAGAGGGTGCAGTGGGGGTAGCTTGGATCTGCTCCATGATTTTTGGTGCTTCAGTTGGAAAGACCTGAAGGCTGGGGGTGACTGAACAGCTGGTGCTGAAATCATCTGGAGGCCTCTTCACTCCCATGTTGGACGATCCGGCTGCAATGACTCCAAGGCTGAACTTGGTTGGAACTGCTGATTGGAGTGCCTAGGAGTGGCCTCTCCATGTGGCTTGGGCTCTCTCCCAGCCTCGGGGTAGTTGAACATCCTACATGGCAGCTTAATATTTAGGGCCATTTAAGACCATGTAAGGGCCATGATGATGATGGTAATAATTTAGAAAGTATTTTTCAAACACTTAAAATGCATTCACATTGTAAAGCTTCATTTGTTGTTCATGTGATGAGCACACATTCCCTAATTATAGAGACTAGGGAGCAAGAACAAAAAGAGCAGGGGATTCTAACAGGTGGGTCATAGTGGGAGTAATTTAGCTGCACTTTGATAACTGTAAGAAAAGAAAATTCTATTGGAGCAGAAAAAAATTCACCACTGTACTCTGCATACTGAGGGGTATAAATACCTATGATCCTTGTCTCTGCCTTGCTCCCCCTACATAGTTCTGGTTTTGGAAAGATGCCACAAATCCATAGTATTTGCCTTTTGGAAAACATTCTCTCAGGTGCAGCCTCCCCAGTTCTCCTAAATGAAAATAAAGGAGTTGGTGACTAAGCAAGGGATTATCCCTTAAATGTCATCAATTTACCAAAGCCAGGCTGGTGTTAAATATAAATCCTAGTAGAATTACTCAACAGGGGTAAAATAGGGATTTTTCTTAGGGCACTGGCCTTGCCTTTATATATAGAGACATGTCTGGGCTCAACCTCTTGAAACAGGATGACAGTTCTATTTCTTGTTTTCTTTCACAGAACTCTCATGATGCAGTGAAGATGTAAACACTGTTAGAGCAGAACATTCGGGTAGGAATTGGTAAACAAAAGCATTTTTGTAAGTTCAGAAAAAGGTGTCATGTAAAATTTCTTTTAACTGCTGGCTGAAAATTTTACTATAAATGTTTTGGAAATCTGAATTCTCATGCTACTGGGACCATCCAAGTATTAGTGACAATCACCTAATTTTAGGACAGCAGTATTTTACACTCTAAGAATTGGGACACATGATCCAACAATAGGAAGAGCCCTGGAACTCTGAATTTATTCTGGATACTCTTGGCTATGTTGTTGCCAAACTTAATTCCCTAAGGCTGTTTCTTCATCTGTAAAGATGTGAGTGCTAAAACTGATCTAATGCTGACTAGTTCTTCTAGCCTAGTCACTAAGGGTAAACGTTTCTTAAAAAAGGGACTGAACATATTTACCCTAGGCAAAGTCTGCCTACACCCTCTCTCTGACATGATCTTACACTTTGACCACCTGCTGTTCTGTCTTCCTGAAAAATTGAGAGGATGGGAGAAAGACTGGGCAGGAAATGCAGAAAATAAAAGACAAAACATGAATAAGATAGGAATGGGAAGAAAAGGCAGAAAGGATGGAAAGGGAAGATGGAAAACAGCAGCTTATAACAAGAGTAGAGGAGATGGTCTAAAGCCACATAGAGAGTGGAGAATAGTTTTCCTTTGACCCTCCCTTCTTCCTACTCAAGGGCTGAGAATACCAAGAATCATTCATAAACACAATTTAAATTAAAAAGTTAAATAACAAACCCTACCAAGTCAATGTACATTTGCTATGGCTAGGGGGGTATTTGACAGAGAAGGACATTAACTAACGAAGCACGAAGTGCTTCTTAGAGGAGATAGGATCTTTTGGTGACACTCAGCCTGGGAATTTTTACCTACTTCCCCAACTCCCCATTAAAGCTAGGGAGGTGCATACAATCCTTCCATGGCAATAGCAGTTCTGTAGCAGCCATGGTTGCTGAAGCTGTCCACAGAGCCTGCCCAGAATTTGCATCTATCTGTCCAATTCGTGCAAATGCTGTGAATAGCATAAAGAGTGGATTGGTAAAACTCAACTCTAGAGATGAACTTCGAACAACCTCAAAGAAAATGCTTGGAAAATTTGCAATTAGATGTTCAGTTCTGATCCTAGGAAGTGGCTAATTGCTACAGATTGGTGAGGTTCAAGTGAAGAGGGCAGGAGAGGTGTACACTGGACACAGAGGAAAAGGCAAATGAAAAGCAGGACCAAGAAAGGGAACTCATTCCTCCTGAGGAAGTGACTTCACAGAGATGTTAATAGATCTGCCTAGGTTCACCTCCTGTTGAGGAGGGATTGTTAGACACCTGGTACAAATTATAGTTACACTGGTCCTTTACTTGTTTTTGAATATTTTATGGCTGTAACACATAATAAATGGTTCAGTTCATGTCATAGTACAGATTTGGGTATAAATAACTATTTTATTGCCTTTTTTAAGAAGACTTAAGAAGATTTCTTAATTGGAATCACCGCTCCCTAGAATTTTGCCTGGCACATGTAGTAGGAGCTCACTAGATATTCTATAAACAGAACTCAGCTATATATATAGGAATCTTCAGAAAGAACCCAATCGGAGCAAATTCCTCTGTAGTTGTGCCTGCATTTGTAAAGCATAAGGTAGGCACTTTATAAATGTAAAATGAGTGTCACCATTTTGTGTGTATATGTGGGTATAAACGTATGTTAGTTGAGCAGGACTAACTATAAATATTGGGTTGGCCAAAACGTACCTTCAGGTTTTAAGTAAAAATAAAAGACACATTTTTCATTTTCACCAAAAACTTTATTGAACAACATATTCACCATTTTGTTCCACTACCTTCTGCCATTTTTCAGGCAACTTCATAATTCCATCTTCCCAAAACTTTTTATCTTTTTGAGCAAAGAACTGGTCCAGGTGCCTTTTACAGTCTAACAAGGACTTGACATTTTTTCCATTAAGAGAACTTTGTAAAGACCGAAATAAATGGAAATCCGAGGTGCAATGTCTGGTGAATATGGCGGATGAATCAGAACTTCCCAGCCAAGCTGTAACAGTTTTTGCCTGGTCATCAAAGAAACATGCGGTCTTGCATTATCCTGATGGAAGATTATGCGTTTCCTGTTGACTGATTCTGGACACTTTTCGTCGGGTGCTGCTTTCAGTTGGTCTAATTGGGAATTAATCGTTTGGTTTTCTGGAAAGAGCTCATAATAGAGAACTCCCTTCCAATCCCAAAATATACACAACATCACCTTCTTTGGACGAAGACTGGCCTTTGGTGTGGTTGGTGGTTTATTTCACTTGCCCCACGGTCTCTTCCGTTCCACATTATTGTACAGTATCCACTTTTCATCGCCCGTCACAATTTGTTTTAGAAACGGAACGTTTTTGGTACCTTTCAGCAGAGAATCGCATGAGGAAATACGGTCAGGAAGGTTTTTATTGCTTAATTTATGTGGAACCCAAACATCAAAGCGATTAACATAACCAAGCTGGTGCAAATGATTTTCAACGCTTGATTTGGACATTTTGAGTATGTCGGCTATCTCCCGCATGGTATAACGTTTATTGTTCTCAATAAGCGTCTCGATTTGATCGCTATCAACTTCAACTGGTCTACCGCAACCGTGGCGCATCATCTAGTGAGAAATCTCCAGCACGGAACTTCGCAAACCACTTTTGACATGTTTGATCAGTCACAGCACCTTCTCCATACACTGCACAAATCTTTTTTTTTTTTTGCGTTTCAGATGTGTTTTTACCTTTCTTGAAATAACAAAGCATAATATGCCGAAAGTGTTGCTTTTTCTAATGAAGTTAAAGAAAACTAAGTGTTACTAGAGCCATCTTATGGAAAAAAAAAGAATGAAAGTTTTGGCCAACCCAATAAGTAATATCTGCTGTAGACATAATACCTTGGGTTGAAAACTGTTTTGCTTTGAGGCTCTATTAATGTATCCAGTGTCATTTGCCTTCAGATTTGTTTTAACACTGATTTCTAGATTTTTTTATTCATAAGAAAAATATCTACTCAGCCAAGATGAAGAAATCTGACACAGTAAAATATGAACAGACCCAGAAGTCTGAAGACTCAGGTTCCGATCCCATGAGTGCTCCTTATGGTCTGGGAGTCCATGGGCAACCACTATGCATTTGTGGAGCTGCATTTCTGCATCTCTAAACAAGAGAGCTGGGTTAGATGAGTTTCAGTATCATGTCCATATGCCTAGATTTTTTGAAGGACAGCTGCATTTTCAAACTTTTTTTCTTTTCTCCCATCTACCGCTAGAATATCTGGGAAAATCCAGCAGTTCAGTTTTCAAATTACAGTTCACAGGCTGCCTTCAATTCAAATAAGCACTGAGATCTTTTGATGAATTTTGTTTCAGAATTTTGGTAAAGAACTATAATCACTGTATTCCAGGTGCTTCCTTCCTGTGATACCAAATTTCACTGATTTTTATTTCTGGACCCCAGAAGCTTTAGCACCAGTTTACATTTAAAGGTTTCTTTTCCAAGCTCCCAACCCAATTACTACCATGGAAACAAAACAAAGCAAAATCCTGAATCAGGTGTTTCAGACATCAATCCGGGATTAATTCAAGATCAGGAAATAAGGTAACTCAGTTTTAGTGACACTGCATTGAGTCAGAATAAACAGTTTACTGGCCAGAGGAGTGAAAGATTTCAAGTACCTTACTAGTTGGAATAAAGTACTTTTCCCTTGTTGAACACACTTGGCCTTTTTCACAATGAACAATGTTCTTGCAGCATTCCTTCTGAAAATGATTAGTGTCTGTGTAATCTGTAAGGGCTCCAACTACTCACAAAATTAAAGGAGTTGATGTTTGTTGGGCACCCACATTGTATCAGGCACTATTAAATGCCTTATGTATGTTACTTCATTTGATCATCAAAATTGCTTTAAAATATATTATGAGTACTTTATGCTGATCTTTGAGGACTTCTGGAGTATGGTCTTAACTTACTTTTTGAGCCTACTTCTCCCCAACATGTAGCATAGTGCTGTTTCATCCCAACTGAACTATTTGCCATTCCCAAAACACACACTCTTGACTTACCATAACTGTTATCATTCTATATGAGTCAATGTATCTCTTTGTGTGAACAATAACCACTTAGTTTGATCTCCTTCTTCTCCCCCGCAATCTAACCTCTCAATCTAGGTGAAATGCCATCTGCTTAAAAAAAAACTTTTTTGTGTTCTACTCAACTCAAGGTTGTGTTCTATTCAACTCAAAATACATGTATTGAGTTGAACTGAATTCATATATTGTTTGTTTAAAATACAAGTTTAAAAGAAATTAACTCCTAAGAAGTTATGTAAATATGTAAACATAGAGAATGCCTATTGGGGCAGGGTATCGCTGAATCTTTTGGTATTTGTCCAAATAAATGTATTTGGACACGTTTAGGGTTCATATAGAGACCAAGGAAGGGAAATTCTAAGAAGAATGCACAAAGAGTGATGAGCTAATAACAGACTTTTCTGGCTTTTCTCATTTTACAACACTGTCATTAGCAGTTAAAACAGAGATGAATGCTATTTCATAAAAACTTGGCTAATTTTAGGTTTCAGTGGTTCATTCAAAGAGAATGGCAGAATCCCAGAGATGATTTGAACTGTCGTTCTGCTGAGAGTATAGTTTTGCTGCTCTCGGAGACAGTATGTAAGGACTCTGAGGACACAACACAATCACACTATATTACTCTGATTGCCTGTTTGCGGGGGAGACAGTGGGAGGGGGAATACTGCTGCCCCAGCACTGCATCTCTTTTGAATGCACAGCATTGGAAACACTGCAACCTGTCACCTTCCCAAACACCTAGACACACACTGATACACTCTAACATACAACCCCACCAGCTCTTCTTGTGCTTCCAAGGTGAGGCAAATCAGGTACATATCTGGGATTTGCATACCACAATTGAAGTCTGTAGTGACCAGCTAGGAAGGGGCCTCAGGTCAATTCATTGCTAGTGTTAGGAATATCAAATAATGAAATGAAGAAGCAACTGAGCACTTTTAACCATGATTTGTGCAAGACTCCTGGGATGATTGTCCAGCTGGGACAAGAAATGTGTTTGAATAACAAAGTTTTGTATTAGCATCATTAAAAATTTTTTTTTGCTTTGTTTTAGGGATGTGGGTTCTAACTCTACTCCTGCCTAAACTTCTGACATTTAGAGCAAAATCTCTCTGTAACTAGGCAACGTGGTTTTGCTTTGAACAAAAGGACTCCAGCATCACCTTCTCAGGACATAAGCTGGTCATTATTCTTCTTGGACGCACAAGCATTACCTTCAAAGTCTCCATTTTCCCACAGAGCTAGAGCTTCAGTTCTTCTGTTCACTTCCTGGAATAAGCTTTTCACTAATACTGCTTTTCTCTCTGAGTTCCTCCCTTCAGGAGAGAGAGTAAGAAGCCAGCTCTTCATGCAGTTTCCATAGCTTCACCCCTCACCCAGAAAATCTTAAGGACTGTAGATTTAGCAGGGCAGTGCCAAGGTGTTGACGCCAAAATGGATTTAGAAAATCTTAAATTTAGTCTGGTAGACAGAGATTACATCATCAGTATTTTCATTATCATCAATTTTGATTTCATTTTTGTTTAAGTAGAAAAAAAAAGATGTAAAAGAATCTAAAAAGAAGGCATTTAAAATAGGTCACCTCAAAAACAAATAGAGTCAAGTTCAGTCTTCATATGCATCTCTTATGAAACAGTTTCCCAGGGGAAGAGCATACTGGAAATTTCACGGAGGAGAGAGGAGGGAAGGGGGCCTGTCAGGTAAATGTTCCTTAAAGAAATGTGCAAGGATGAAAATGGTACTCAAAGTTGATTAAGAAAGAAAATCTACTTTTCGTTTACTTGGCTTCCTAAGAAAATTAAGTAAATACGAAAAAGAACTGATATCTATCGCTGAGAGTCCAAAACTGACTGGCTCTCTTTTGCTCCAAGAAGACATCTGGCAAATGTTACCGTGTTTCTTTATCCAAAACCTAACTTTATTAGCAGATGAAAGCAGCAGACTATGACTGCTTTTCAAATTATTTAAATTTGCGTTTGAAAACATGAGTTCCTGTAAACTGTCCAAACAAGTGTAAAGAAATATAGCAAAAAATCAACTCTTCAAGATCTTCAGGAAGTTTGTGAGATGCTGGATACAGAAAAATGTCACTTGTAACATCGAGATTAGTTTTTAAATAAATTAAATATTTTAATTGAAAAAGCAATACATGTATTTGACAAAAATTCAAATATTACAAAAAACTATCCCCCAAAAGTAATTTTTCTTCGTTCCCTGATCACTGGGTCCACTTTCTCAGAGCAAGTCCTGTTATTAGTTACTTGTATATCTGTCCAGAACTAGGCAAACAGATCCTATGCAAGCATGTAAGTCTACATACGTCTACATGTTATTTTGGCCCACATTTCATACGCAGTTTTCTGTATCTTGATACTCTTATTTTTTTAAGCTTAGAACATATAATAAGTCTCTTTATACATTTACATATAGATCTATCCCATGTAAAAAAAATGTTACACATTATCATAGTGCGCCAATCTCCATAATTTATTTAATTTGGCCTCCTATTCATCCAATTTAGATCATTTCCAGGCATTTACTACAACTTCTCAAGAAATATCTTATGTCCCTCACAAGTAGCGTGACCTCAGGCAAGTTATTTACTCTATGTCTCAGTTTCTTTATTTGTTTACTGGGGACAACAATAGCACTTATCTATCACAGATACTTTCATTTGCCTACCCAACAGCTATTTCCTCCTTCTTTTTTAAGATTTAGAACACTGACTTTGTCTTGGTGGCCACACAATATACTCGGTTAAGTTGAGTCCCTCCCCTAGTTCTAGAGGATAAACAATGATTGGTTTTAGCAAGATTGGCAATCACAATGCCCTTTGTCAGTGATCTGTTTAAGCAGATGCACACGATCTGGCAATATGGTTTGGTTCATTGTTTAAAAGTGTGACTGTGAAGTCAGAACCTGGGTCCAGCATTTATTAGCTGTGTAAACTTGGACAAGTTACTTAAACTCTTTTCATGTAAGAGGTGATAATAATAGTCCCTACTGCATTAAAAAATGTTGTGAACATTAAATGAGTGAATGGATATAAAGAACTTATAGCAGGGTCTGGTAATTGTTAAGTGCTCAAATAAGTGTTGCAATTAATATTATCTGTCCAGTGAAATGTAAGTGGAAGTTTGTGCTGGGTGAGGCTTCTAGAAAGACTTTTGCTCCTGATCAAAAGAGATGGACTAAGGAGGCACTGGTTTGCTTACTGCTTCTAATGCTACCATCTGACATTTTGTGAGACTGTGATGATCAGAGCTGCTGCAGCCTCTTGCCACCATCAGAAGGCCAAGAGAACTGCTAAGGCATCAACAAGATCCCAAACTGCTTATACCACAGATCTGAGCATAGGATCACTTTCTTCCAAACTTCTTGTTTAATTAAATACACTTCTAAATTGGGTATTTGGTTACTTGCAGCTAATAGCCTTCCTAATCGATGCATAATTTGTAGGATGTTTGAATGGATTATATAAACTGGCATTATATGTAAAGCACTTTGAGTAATGCTTGGTCTATAACAAATGCTTGATAAATGATAGCTACCATTATTACTATTATTATTGTATTTGAGTGCATGTGCAATTACATATTTTATATAAATTCCTAAAAAAGCAACTTCTGGATTACAGAGTATGTGCTAGTCAAACTTTAATATGTATCACCAAGTTACCCTTTACAGAAGTTATATCAAATTATAACGAGAGTATCAGTTTCCACAAACACTTGACAACATGTATACTCAAACTTTCCTAATTTTTAAGTAAAAATTTTATTGTTATTTTAATTTACATATTTTTAAGTGAGGTTAACCAGCTTTTGTACATTGATAAACCATTTGTATTTCTTTTCTGTAAGCTCTGTACTCATGATCTTCACCCCTTAATTTATTGAATTTTAAGAACTTTGTATATATAAAGGAAATCATCCCTTTGTTATGGCATACAAATATAAATTTGTCATCTAAAAATATTTGAGTCATGTGAGGACTTTTAATTTTGTAATCAAATTTATCAAGCATAATTTTTGTGCTTACAAAAACCTTTCCCACTCCCAAGTTTTTAAACAGCAACAAAACAACACAAAAATTATGATTACATATGTTTTTCTAATGCTTTCATTTTTTAAAAACATTTGACTGGTGGATCCATTTGTATTTGGTAACAATGTAGCTTTATTCTTTTGCAGATGGCTGGCCACTTTCCCATTACCATTTTATTGAACAACTCCTGTTTCTCCATTGATTTTAACATTATATTTATCATATACTAAGTTTTCTAAATATATTTGGAACTGGACTGTATCCTATTTTATTGTTCTGTTTG